>NC_083704.1:62902500-63226250 GCF_033118175.1 Dama dama | reverse complement strand
GACAATATTAGACAATTTCAGTGTTGGATAATCACAGAGAAACAGGATGAGTTTTCCTTACTTCATTTCTCCTGCAACAAGGTAGTAATATCTGTGATATGCACACATGGCTTAACAAACCTTGTATATTTCCAAAGGACAGAAACTGTATCTCCCCTGGGTCATGTGATGAGGGTGAGGGTGAAAACTGACTCAGACTTGCCCTTAACCACTGTACCTCCATTAACGTGCTAACTCATCACCCCTGTAGGAACTGATACAAACATAATTTTCCCCTTTATTTATTTATTTTTAAAATTTTCCCCTTTAAAGAGAGGTCTCCTGAAGCCCTGGAATGCATCTAACTTCCAGAAAGAGGAAGCTACCCTGATGGAAATCGAGGTGGTCTGATTGCTGGTTTGAAGCAGGTAGAGCAGGTAATCTTATCTAAGGAGCCCTTAAATCACTATCTTTGAGCTTCTTAGCATGCAGGTGCTGTGCATCTTGATGTGTGAATCCCAAAGACATGTAGTTCTCCTCATGGAGGAGGACAAGCAGGAGCCCTCCAAGGGAGGCCAGGCGGCCAGACTCCTGACGGAGCCAGAACGGCCTCCGGGCACCACCCAACCTTCAGGCCACTGCAGGCTGAGAGAGCTGGTAGCCAGGTGGTACCAGAATGCTAGCCCGTGACAAGCCGTCACCAGCCACAGGAGAGGAACACGGCTGTGTGGTCTGGCTTCTTGGAGCGGCTGGGGACGGTGCTCCCCACCACCACCACCACCTGCTTCACAGCCACCTGGACACCCACCGACGCGGTGCTGGGCTCGGCAGCTGAGCAGGTACTTTCACGCCTTGTCTGTTCCGTGGCCACCCTCTGCGGAAGCGTCCTCAGCTCCGGGTAGCAATGGCCCCACCGCGTGCACCGCGCTGCCCCTTGTGCCGTATCAACTGCCCCTGCCCAGGAGGCTCCTCCAGATGTGACCCAGGGCGGCACAGGCTGTCCTGCCTAGGCTTGTTCTCACTATCACCGAAGGAGAAGAAGCAGGCAGTCATTACGAACCCATACTGTCATCCGAAAACAAGCCTCGCAACAACCCCCGACCAGGTAATGTTTCCCATTTTACAGAAAGGGGAGACCTCCAGGCCGTCTTCCCCAGGGTTTAGCAGAGGGGGTAAGGAGAGCACGTGTAAGCGGTAACAGTATATAGCACGAGCCTCACGGGCGGGGGAGGACTAATAAACCCCTAGGACCCTCATTGTCCTATAGGGTCATTGGGAAAGACCCTGATGCTGGGAAAGATTGCAGGCGGGAGGAGAAGGGGACGACAGAGGATGAGATGGTTGGATGGCATCACCGACTCGATGGACATGAGTTTGAGCAAGCTCCGGGAGTTGGTGATGGACAGGGAGGCCTGGCGTGCTCCATGGGGTCGCAAAGAGTCCGACAAGACGGAGCGACTCTCACCTTTCACTTTCACTTAGAACCCTCAACCTGAGCAGGCCGAGCCCCGCCCCGCTCCAACGTCGATGCGCATGCTACCCAGGCCGCCCCAGCCACGCCCCTGGCCGGCGCTTGGGTCAGCGACCCGCCCCCTCGGAGACTCGGAAGCAGAATCCCCGTCGGGTCAAAGCTGTCGGCGCTTTTGCGGCGCTACCGCCAGAGGGCGCTCGCGCCGCCTTTGTTGGCTCGCACCTCACGAGTCACGTCAGCGGCCGGTCCCGGAAATGGAGGGTTCTGCAGTACAAGATGGCGGCTTCCTGTGTGGCGGTACGGAACGCTGAGGGGCCGGTCTGTTTTTGGGACACCCGGCGATCTGTGAGCTGGGATCGCAGTAGGCTCCCGGAGAAAGACAGCTTCCGCAGTGTCCCGCCGTCTTTGTTGTCGTTTAGGTGGCCAAGAGTCCAAGATGGCGGCCCCCACTGCGCGGCCGGAAGTGGCCTGGCCGCCGTCGCTGGGTGCTCTCTCTGGGCCTCGGTGCTTGTCGGGGCGGTGGGGCGGCCTCGCGGGCAACGGGCCCTGCCCTTCCTGGACTCGGCTCCGGGCTGACGAAGCCCCGCGGCCACGTTAGGTATTCCCCCCCAGCAGTTTGGGTCCCCTTAGCTCCAGTTCCCTCGGCTGCCTCGCGGAGGCTGATCGTCCGGTCTTGCCCGCGAAACCAGGGACAAGGTGAAACGAGTTCGTTCCTCCTCTCGGAGGAGTGACGTGCCGTCGCGGGAAAGCGCAGGACGGCTCCTACACTAATGGGGACCCAACCCAGCAGACACTTAAGTGAGGGAAAGCAAAGTGCGGGAAAACGTGTGAGGATATGCCATGGTTGGCGGGTTTTGTTTCTGAAAGATTTACGAGGGTGGGGATGTCCACCTCTCGCCTAGGCTGGGTCCCTTCCAAGGGCCGAAATGGCGACGGGGACCGGGTACACGACAAGTTTGGGAATATGTAAGTGTGCCATGTGAAGACGCAAAGCTTTTTCGTAAGGTTGTCACATCATAAAGCGGTAAGGCAACGTTAAAAAAAAAAAATGGACCTTTTTTATCCGAGACCACGATATTTAGTAAAGATTCACGAGGTTCTGTTTGTGAGGACAGACTTCTCAATGTCAGTGCCGCAATACTTGCAGCAAAGGTTAGTTGTTGAGATGGCCTGAGCCCTCTTGAAAGACAGTTTGGTTTTTTTTTTCCATTTATTTTTATTAGTTGGAGGCTAATTACAATATTGTAGCGGTTTTTGTCATACATTGACATGAATCAGCCATGGATTTACATGTATTCCCCATCCGGATCCCCCCTCCCTAGTTTTTGTTTTTGAGGGGAGGAGAAGGAGCCTGGGTTTGGCCCGGCAGACAGAAGGTGCTCAAGACCTGTTTGTTGAAAGAACGAATAAATATTAATTAATAACATCTTCCTGCTATGAACACACGTATTTGTAGTGAGTCCTGTTGCTGGAATATCTTCCTGTGTTTTTAGGGTTGATGCGTGCATGCTCAGTCACTTCAGTCCGGTTTGACTCTGTGACCTGGACAGCAGCCCACCAGGCTCCTCTGCTGTGGGATTTCCCAGGCAAGAATACTGGAGTAGGTTGCCATTTCCACCTCCAAGGGATCTTCCTGACCCAGGCATTGAACAAGAGTCTCTTATGCATAACAGCTTGAAAGTGAAAGTGTTAATCTTTTGGTCCTGTCTGACTCTTTGTGACCCCATGGGTCATAGCCCGCCAGGCTCTGTCCATGGGATTCTCCAGGCAAGAATACTGGAGCAGGTTGCCATGCCCTCCAGGGGAATCTCCCAACCCAGGGATCAACCCTTCATCTCCTGCATTGCAGGCAGATTCTTTACTGCTGAGCCATAGGGGAGGCCTTGTGTTTTTAGAGTTAGTATTGTGGAAAACCACTGAAACAAGTTCTGCCTTAAAATCATGCCAAAATGTCTTCTCAACGCTTAAAAAATAAAGTAGTAACAGTCTTAGAATCAACGTTGATCTTGGGAATCATCAGTTTGAATGTGAAAGAAATGTCCTCCTTCTTGAAGCCACTGACCGTTCCTGAGCTCTACTAGTGTGCTGGGTGCTGGACAGGCTGGCACCCTTACACGTGTCTCTCCAAGCTCTGGCATGTGTGAAATATGGTAATGGAACTAGTCAGCAGGTTCCTCCCCTGTGCTAAATGCTCAGTAAGCAGCAGTTACTGTTGGGGGCGACCTCGAGTTGCTTTCTGTGTCTAGGGCCTCTGTCCTTGTTCTTGTTCAGTAGCTAAGTCGAGTCTGACTCTTTGTGACCCCATGGAGTACAGCGGGCCAGGCCTCCCTGTCCTTCAAACTCCTGGAGTTGGCTCAGATTCACGTCCATTGAGTTGGTGATGCTATCTAACCATTTTATCCTGTGCCTCTGGGGCCTTATAGGAGCTTAAAAAAATATGCTAGTTGCCCTGTGGGCCTTTATTGACTTAGAGGCCACATGGTGTAATGGAAAGAATGTTGCTCCTCCTTGTGTATGTTGAGTAAGTTAGAAAGTTACATAACCTTTCCAGATGTCAGTCTCGTCATGAGAGAATCACAAAACCTCTCACCGCCTCAGTGTGCACGTGGCCATGAGAAACAAGGCGCGTGAAGCCCCTAGTGCAGGGCAGCCCACGGGCACTCGGCCCTGGTCTCTAGTTTGGCCTCCGGGCTAAGGCCCTAACACTGCTCAGAGGTGTTCTCCATGGGCAGGAGCAGGCGGCCGCAGAGTGACAGTTAGCACAGGAAGCCTGTGAGCAGTTGGAGGGCTGGCAGGTCTGCAGGCTTCAGGGCCCCAGGCTTCCTGTTTGCATTGGGAGGCTGCAGGGATGGGCTGCAGGCTGTTCGTGGAGGTGTCTCCTTGCCAGCAGCCACCTGCTCTGTTCAGTTCCCGGACACCCCTTTGGAGCATCTTCCAATGCCTTTCACAGGCGTCAGCCTCCGTTTCTGAGGCTCAGTGCTCACACTTCATTGCTCATTTAATATGAAACTCATACTGCATATATTTAAAATTAAAAAAAAAATTTTAATAGCGATAAGGTACACATAACGTAGAATTTACCGTTTTAATATTTTTAAGTGTACATTTCAGTGGCATTAAGTGCATTCACACTGTTGTGTCTTTCCATTTTACAAAAAGATGAAGCTATGTGCAATAAACAGTACCTCTCCATTTTTCCTTCCCATGAGCCCCTGGCAGTCACCATTCTACCTTCTGTGTCTGTGAAGTTTGCTGCTCCAGGGACCTCATATAAGAGGAGTGAGAGTACTTATTTATCTTTCTGTGATTGGCTCATTTCACTTAGCATAATATGTCCTCGAGGTTCACCCACTGTAGCGTGTGTCAGAATTTCCTTCCTCTTAAAGGCGGAGTAATGCTCTCTTGTCTGCGTGTAGCCCCGGATGACAGCAGAATACACCAGCCAAAACATGCTACTTTGTCATGTGAATTGTTTTGAGCCGAAGGAAATCAAGACCCAGCAGTTTTAGGAAAAACCTTTACCTCGTCTTTATCTGCCTAAAAGAATTTAAATAGGGGGCCAGCCCCTAAAGACAGCAATTACCAGAGATAGTTGTTTTATCTTCTGGACTGAACCTGTGCGGCAGGACAAACATGTGATCAGCAGACATGTGTTCTCGTCGTCCTGTGGGCGGCCCTCCCCTCTGCAGACCCAGCCCCTAACCATTTCCTCAGCTCAGGGAGGCAGATGAGCCTCAGTTGCCTGACTGCCCGTGGGTCTCGTATTTTTATGGGGCTCCCATACATATGAAATGAAATCGGTTTTTCTCCAGTTAATCTGTCTTAAATCAGTTTAACCATCAGACCAGCCAAAGAACCTACAAGGGGAGAAGGGACATTTTTTTGCCCCAACACCGCATTTTGTTGTTCACCTGTCAGGGGACAGCTGGGTTGCGTCTGCCTTTTGGCTCTTGTGAGTAATGCTGCTACGAAGCTGAGTGCATACATACTTTAACTTGAAGTAATGTCCAATAGGATTATAATAGAGAGTAGAGTGTGCTTTATATGCTTACATTTGATGAAGTAATTCTGAATCATGAAAAATGCAGTAGTAAGCTGTTCACAAGATCATTAGACGGTTTAAGAGACGTAGTCAGTCATAGAGCCTCATGGGCTGTGCCTCAGCTGGCGATGGGACGCACGTTCAAGGCGCTGTGGCTGTCGCAGCTCCCTTCTGCCCCACCAGTGGGCTCGGGGGAGGTTGAGGGTAATCTTATTTAAAGGTGGCGTTGAAGACCTGAGAAAGGTGCACAAAGATAGGAATCAAAGACCTTTAACAAACGATTGTGAGGTGAAATGTTGGAAGCACTGCAGGCCTAGTCTGTGAGGCTGGATAATGAGAGCACTCACCTCGGGGTCGTGGTGAGGACAGGGGGTCACGTGCACACAGGGCTCACCTGGCCAGGAGTGGATGTTGGCCACGATGACCACAGATGTGGAAACGTGTCCACAGTGTGCAAGTCATTTTTAAAAGGAATGCGGTGAATCTAGGTGAAGGGAACGCGGGGATTTACAGGGGTTCCTTGTAAGTTTTCATATAAGTTTTCCTATAAACTCCTCTGTAAGTTTATTTCAAACTAAGTTAAAAAAACAACATCAAAGGACTTCCCTGGCGGTCCACTGGTTAAGACTTCATCTCCCAATGCAGGGAGTTGAGGTTTGATCCCTGGTCGAGAGCGAAGATCACACATGCCTCAGGAGCAAAAAGGCAAAACAGAAAACAGAAGCGCTATTGTAACAAATTTGATACAGACTTTAAAAAATGGTCCACATCAAAAAAATCTTCAAAAACAAAACCCACATCAAAATAGCATGTAAAATAGAATACAACTGTGAGGGAAAATGTATGCACACAAAAAATACATGATATTTTTATATCAAAAATACTAATCATGGTTATCTCTGGGTGGCAGAATTATATATTCCACCCTCAGTGTTTTCTTGAGTTTACCAAGTATTTTGTTGTCATTGTTGTTGTTGTTCTATGAGTGTATCAGTTTACTAATTATGGAGAACACTAGTACTTAGTTTAATAAAAATGGACTCCGGTAGTTATTTAATAGTTATCTAATGGAAACATCCCTTGTAGCTCAGTCAGTAAAGAGTCTGCCTGCAATGCAGGAGACCCAGGTTGGATTCCTGGGTTGGGAAGATCCCCTGGAGAAGGAAACGGCAACCCACTCCAGTGTTCTTGCCTGGAGAATCCCATGGACAGAGGAGCCTGGAGGGCTACAGTTTATGGGGTTGTAAGACATGGCTTGGACATGTAAGTCATGCTCGGACATGCCTGAGCACCCAGCACACATAGCAAACACACACACACAGAAACATCTGAGACCTTTCATGAACTCGAGTTCCATCCAAACGGCCCCTGGCTTCTGTGAAGGACCACGGCCTCCGGGCAAGGACAGGTGCTGAGGTGATGGCTTCCCGTCCCACTTTTGGGCGGGTCCTTTACGAAGCTGACATCACAGTTGAGAGCCACATCAGATACTTAGAACAGCTCGAGGTTGAAAGCCCTTCACGGTGGAGTTCACTTCCCGGCTCTGGACGGCTCCCCCTCCAGTGGCTGGTCTCAGCTGGTCCGTGCTCGGCAGCTCTGTCTGCGGCAAGGCCTTTGCTGACTTGGAGTCCAGATCTGATCGCTGCTCTGTCCCTCAGAGATGTGCCCGGCCAAGACCGCCAGCGAGGGGCTCCGAAGTGTCTGCCCTGAACTCCTGTGACGCGTCCTTCCCCAGCCCAGCTCTCCCCCAAGCCCCAGACCTGCCCCTCCGGGTCTCCTGTTCTCTGTCCTCGTGGGTCTCACCGAGACCTCACACGCAGTGTTTCCGACGCATGGCTGTCTTCCCCCCCAATACGTGCTGTCACTTGTCCCTGCTACAGTGATGGATACGTTAGGGAAGGAGCGCTTGGTCACGGCTCTAGGCTCTGTTGCTTGATCTTCCTCACTGCCTCTGAGACATGGCTTTCTCCTGGCCACGGTGCGCTGGTGGAAAAGCTCCGAGTTAAGACATGGGCACCTCTGCTGTGACGGACATGCAAAATAGCGGTGACTGTGTTCAGGTGAAAGAGTGGCTCCACTCTCGGCAGCTCCAGTGACCACAGCGCGACGGGTCAGAGTCAGAGCGCTGGTCGTGGTCGTGTCGGTGGCGGAAGGGTGACAGAGACGCAGAGAAGGAGCGTGGGCCTCCTGTGCCGGCCGGAGCGGGAAAGGGACTGGGCCAGACGGCCCCAGCAGACTGTCCCCGGCGCCAGTGAGTGGGCATTACCGGAGCTGGAACTTGAGGCCATCGTCCGCGGTGGGAGAGTCCGTTAGAACTGAACAGATGAAGCCTTGGGAAGAGAAGCCACAGGCCGAGGGCAGAGGTGGGTGGTCTGAGGGGGACGGCAGTGCTGGGCGGGCCAAAGAAGCGGTGACCGACAGCCGTCCCGCCACTGAGTCAGGGTCCGAGGGCGGAGCGCCCCCCACCGGCGGCCCCTCACTTGGAGGCAGGGAGCTGCGGCAGCCGGACCGCAGGGTCCCGCTCACCCCAGGCGTGTGCCGTGCTCGCGGGGCTGGTGGGGGAGCCCAGGTCACAGTGGCCAGGGCGGGACAGGTCCCCCAGGAGACTACACCGACGGGGCTGGGGGTAGGATAACCGAACCCGGGGGCTGAAGGGTCTGCCGCGCGCCCTCTCTCTTCCTGAACGTTAGGGGAGGAGGTGTGATGATGTTCTCTGTGGCCCCCTTCGAGGAAATGGCCGGGCGTGTCCCGGACTCCTGCGGGGAGCTGGGGAGGCTGCCTGGAGGAAGCCCTGTGCCCACTGACACTTTCGAGCAGAACAGCCCGCGTGTCTCCCGAGCGTGGTGCGCGGGCGCCCGCTGAGCTGCCTGCATCTGCTGGGCACGCGCAGTGCGCTCTCCACAACGGCGTGCCCGAGCTCAGCCAGCCAGCCAGCCATGTCTGCCTCTGCGACCCAGCGTCCCAGGGTCCCAGGAACGCTTCAGGCCCATCAGGAATTATATTTAAAAAGACAAACATTGAAACGCTTATACACTGCTGGTGGGAATGTAAAACAGCGTGGCTGCTGTGGGAAACAGTGTGAGGTCCCCCCCAAAATTGCCTACAGAATGTCCACATGATCCAGCGATTCCTCTTCTGGGTGTGTTGCTAAAACAACTGGAAGTAGGTACTCAGACGGGTATTTATACAAGCATGTTCACAGCAGTGACCCCAGGTGGCTCGGTGATAAAGAGTCCGCCCGCCAGTGGAGGCGCAGGTTTGATCTCTGGCTTGGGAAGATCCCCTGAAGGAGGAAATGGCAGCCCGCTCTCTTGCCTGAGAAATCCCATGGACACAGGAGTGTGGCAGGCTACAGTCCAGGGAATTGCAGAGTCAGACACAACTGAGCGATCGGACATGGACAGCTGGGGCAAGCAGTGAAAAAAGCAGTTAAGTGGGACTGCTCTGAGGCGCAACCTTGGGGTCAGGAAGGGCTGAGGTGGCTGGCTTTTACTAAAGGCCTTTAGTACTACTATTTTTTAACCATATGCATGCATTGCTTTTATTTTTAAAAGGCTTCAAAACCATGCAAAAGATCACACTGCAGAGTAACATGTCATCTCTGACCCCATTTTTAAAGCGAGACCAAACCCCAACAGACCATCCGTCTGTGTACAGAAGATCATCTGAGCACCGGGAGTCGTGGAAGCGGGCGCTGGTGCCCGGGAGGCGGCAGCAGAGGGTGTGGGAGAGACCCTCACCTGTCCTCCGTGCTGTGCTGTCTGACTTGACCATGGACTGCTTAGGTCACTTTTTTGTCTTTATCATTCCTTCTCTCTAAACCACTTGAGAGTGAATTGAAAATATCTTTGTTTAACCTCTAACTTCAGGGTTTATTTCCTAAGATCACAGGCTGTTTGTTGTTCAGTCGCTAAGTCCTGTCCTTCACTGTCTCCTGGAGCTTGCTCAAACTCATGTCCATTGAGTCGGTGATGCCATCCAACCATCTCATCCTCTGTTGTCCCCTTCTCCTCCTGTCTTCAATCTTTCCCAGCATCAGGGTCTTTTCCAAGGAGTCAGCTCTTCTCATCAGGTGGCCAAAGTGTTGCAGCTTCAGCATCAATCCTTTCAATGAGTATTCAGGACTAATTTCCTTTAGGATTGACTGGTTTGATCTCCTGGCAGTCCATGGGACTCTCAAGAGTCTTCTCCAGCACCACAGTTTGAAAGCATCACTTCTTCGGCACTCAGCCTTTATGATGGTCCGAGTCTCACATCTGTACGTGATTATTGGAAAAAACATAAGCTTGACTATACAGATACAGACCTTTGTCAGCAAAGTGGTGTCTCTGCTTTTTAATACACTGTCATAGCTTTCCTTGCAAGGAGTAAGTGTCTTTTTAATTTCATGGCTGCATTCACCATCTGCAGCGATTTTGGAGCCCACAAAAATAAAATCTGTCACTGCTTCCACTTTTTCCTGTCTATTTGCCATGAAGTGATGGCCCGGGATGCCATGATCTTTGTTTATTTCATGGTGAGTTTCAAGCCAGCTTTTCCACTTGCCTCTTTTACCTTCATCAGGAGGCTCTGTAGTTCCTCTTTGATTCTGCCATTAGAGTGGTATCATCTGCATATCTGAGGTTGTTGCTATTTCTCCCAGCAATCTTGGTTCCAGCTTGTGAGTCATCCAGCCCAGCATTTTGCATGATGTGCTCTGCCTGTAAGTTAAATAAACAGGGTGACAATATACAGCCTTGTCATACTCCTTTCCCAATTTTGAACCAGTCAGTTTTTCCATGTCTGGTTCTAACTGTTGCTTCTTGACTTGCATACAGGAAATGTAGATGTCTCCTGTTTCTCAGGAGACGGGTAAGGTGGTCTGGTATTCCCATCTCTTTAAGAATTTCACACAGTTTGTTGTGATCCACACAGTCAAAGGCTTTAGCGTAGTCAATGAAGCAGAAGTAGATGTTTTTCTTGATCTCCCTTGCTTTCTCCACGATCCAGCAAATGTTGATCTCTGGTTCCTCTATCCCTTTGAGGCCTAGCTTGTATATCTGGAAGTTCTCAGTCCACATACTGCTAAAGCCTAGCTTGAAGGATTTTGAGCATAACCTTGCTAGCATGTGAAATGAGCACAATTGTGCGGTAGTTTGAGCATTCTTTGGCATTGCCCTTCTTTGGGGTTGGAATGAAAGCTGACTTTTTCCAGTGCTGTGGCCACTGCAGAGTTCTGATACAAAACCAGAGTACTATTATCAAAATCTAGAAATTGGACACTGATACAATCCTGTTATCTAATGTACAGCCAACGGTCAGGTTCTCCCGTGTCACAATAAAGTCCTTTCTGGCCTTTTTTTTACTCCTGGTCCAAGATCCATAGGGCTTCCCTGGTAGCTCAGTTGGTAAAGAATCCACCTGCAATGCAGGAGACCCCGATTCCATTCCTGGGTCAGGAAGATCCTCCGGAGAAGGGATAGGCTACCCATTCCAGTATTCTTGGGCTTCCCTTGTGTCTCAGCTGGTAAGGAATCCACCTGCAGTGTGGGAGACCTGGGTTTGATCTCAGGGTTGGGAAGATCCGCAAGAGAAGGAAGCAGCTACACGCTCCAGTGTTCTGGCCTGGAGAATTCCGTGGACTGTGTTCCTGGGAACACACTCCTCGCAAAGAGTGAGACAAGGCTGATTGACTTTCGCTTGCAAGATCCATTCGAGGACCATGTGTTGCATTTCGTTTCCATGTCCCTTAAGTCTGTTGATCGGGAACAGTTTCTTAGCCCTTCTTTGACGTTCTGACCTTGATATTTGTAAAAAGCACAGGTCAGTTACTTTTTAGACTGTCCCTCCTCATGGGTCTACCTGGCGTCTCCTCCTTGTTACACGCCGCCTTTGCACCTTCGGCAGGAGCGCTGTATGTGATATTGTCTGTCTTCGTTCACCTTGTCACGGGGCCCTGGTGCCACTGTACCCCGGTACTGCTGATGTTCGGTGGGGTCACTCGGTTACGCTGGAAGTCCGCCAGCCCTGTCCACTGTAAAGTTCCTGTCTGGTGATGAGTGAGTGAGTGTGGGGCTAAGTCGTTTACGTTACTTTATTTACAGCATGTCAATTTCTGCTGTTCAGCAAAGTGATTGAGTTATACATACGTATACTGTTAATATTCTTTCCCATTATGGTTTGTCCCAGGATTCTCATACACAGTAGGATTTGTGGTTTATCCAGTCTGTATACAAAAGCTTATATGTCTACTAACCCCAGTCTCCCACTCCCTCTCCCTCGGCAACTACACATCTGTGATGCTGTTTCCGTTTCATAGATACATTCATTTGTGTCATAGTTTAGATTCCACGTCTAAGTGATAGCACATGGTATTTGTCTTTCTCTTTCCGACTGACTTAGTATGGTCATCTCTAGTTGCCTCCACGTGGCTGCAAATGCCATTATTCATTCTTTTTTATGACTAAGTGGTGCTCCACTGTATATGCACATCACATCTTCTGTGTCCATGCCTCTGTTGCTGGGACGTGTAGGTTGTTTTTCGGTTTTGTGTACTTATTTATTTATTTTGGGTACCTGGACAGTGACTTGAACCCTGGACCCTCAGAGTAAAACTCTGATGCTCTGCCGACTGAGCTGCCCAGGCATTCTCTCAGCATGTCTTCTTTAAGCTAGACGAGAATGACAAGGAAGCACTTCAGAAGACGGTTTGGTCAAGGCCAGCATCCAGAACCTGCCACCCCTCCCGCTCCCCCGGTCCCTCGGCCACCGCTCGCATCCCGTCCACCTCCGCCCTGGGTACTGCAGAGTCAGGGTCAGAAGGAGGACCTGCACACAGTTCTTCAAGCCCGAGGCCTCAGTGATGCGAAGGCAGTGTTCCTCCAACTGTTAGGAGAATCTAAGACGGAGGAAACAGATGTCGTTTGGGTTGGAGGAGAGCGGGAGCTGCAGCCGAGCCCAGCAGAGGTCCCCTTCCCTGTGGGCCGGCCTGCGGGCCCCCAGCCGGCTCCCTCAGCCAGCGCTGAGACGCCCGGCGCGGGGGGCGTGCCCACGGCACTGGCTCCTCAGGAGGCTGGCTCTGACAGCTCTGAGCCCGAGTCCTGGGCCACGCGGGTCCCCGGCTTTTGAGAAGGGACTCAGTCTGTGCTCAGGCAGCCTCCCAACCCCCGCACCACCCCAGCTGCACTTTCTCTCTTGTTTTCCTGGGATATTAACTGCAGCCTCGAGAGGAGGCCGAGAAGCCGCAGAGACTCAGACAGGCCCCTGCCTCCTCTCTGCCGCTGAACCTGAAGGCGCCTCCTTCCTTGTGGCCTGCACACTGGAGGAAGCGGCCAGCGTGGATGTCCAGCCCCCAGACCTGGCACCTCCCCTGGGTGCTCTCTGCAACACACCAGCCCCTCCGAGGGGAACCAGGACCTGGGGATGCGACAGCCACAGGAGGAAGTGGCCTGGAAGTTTCTCACTTCTCCAAAGTGTGTTTCACACTTTGACAAATACTTGACAAATACTATGACAAATACGGTGGGGGTGGGAGGGGGCAAAGACCGCAGCAGCCAGGGAAGAATCCCAACTGCGTCATGGCCTGCTGGCAGCCATGTGACACTGACAGGTCACTTCAGGCATCTGAGCCTCACTCTCCATCCTAACGTGGGGGCAGAGTTAAGCAACCCCTGCAGTTGTCACAAGGACCAGAGGTCATCTCGCAGTGGGACTTCCAGATCTTAGGAATCAGCATGCCACCTGCATAACTCTGGCCATCTCTTCATGCCACTTCTGCTATTATTTCCCTAATAATTCTCCGTAATTGGTTTTCCTTTCTAAATGTTCTAAAGAAATATTGCTCATGAAATTTGGTTTGTTTCACATGTCATATTTTCCTACTCCACCTTAAAATAAGTAGATAATGATTAAATTTTAAAAATCCTCTGTGGTCCCCAGTGGGGTCCCAGGTGCAGCGTGGGGGCCCCTCCTCTGTGCCCCGCACACCAGCAGTCCCCCCAACAATCCCCCGGAGGCTCTGATCGTTTGTAGGGATAGAAAGAGGCCCCCAGTCTCCAGGATGAAAGGCATTTTAACTCACTCCATGTGCTGTGGCAGACTCTCACCGGGCCGGAGTCGTGACTGGGACGGGATGGCCCTCACCCTGTGTGTGGACAGAGGTAACCCGGCAGCAGCAGGATTTCCACAGCACAGGCTGTATTCTGCTCGCCCTGAGCCCCCTCAGAGGTGGCCTGCGCTCCCCTGGGGCCGGCCAGGTCAGGGGAGCTGTCTGATGGGGTGTCCATGTTGCTTCTTCGGCGTTACAGCAGGAGGCTCTCCAGAATGCAGGCAGAGCCTGGACTTGAGCCACCTTTTAGGTGGAATGCGGCTGAATCGCCAGCTCTGACTGCAGGCCTCTGTATCAGTCAGGGTCCACTTAAGGAAAGAGAAGCCATTCCCGCAATTCTAATCAGAAAGGGATTTAACGCAGGGCGTTAGATGCTTCCAGAGGCACTGCAGGGCCTCCAGGGGTCTCTTGGGGGTGGTGGGGGGAGGGCGGGGGCCCGGGCAGTTGAGCGGCAGGGTACTTGGAGCCTAGTGCCCTGACCCCGGGCCGCTGATAGAGGAGAAGGAATCTTCTGTCAGGTGCACATGTGTCTTGGTTCTGACAGAGCAGCTGCAAGAGCGTCCCGATTATTCCTGGTTCAGAACCACGCAGTAACACGAGCCCTGCTGTCTTGTAGACACGACTTCATCTGGAGACAGCACGGAAACCCGAAAGGCAGCGCCTGCTTGTGACTGTGTGGGGCAGGCATGTTCTTCCCGAGTCTCTGTAACAGGGAGGTGGACCCAGAAAAGACCCTCACTGTGTAAAACAGTCAACGATCTAGGAGGTCGTATGTGTGTTTCACTCTGTCTCAGGCTTTCTTGTGGCAAGGTAGCCTGTTCCCAGCCTGTTTCAGGGAGGGTTGTCTTTTTTAATGTATTTTAAAATTTTTAAACTATTTTTTACTTATTTATTTATTTTTTATTGAGCTGAGTCTGTTCTGTTTGTGGGCTTTCTCTAGTTGCAGCAAGTGGGGGCTACTGTCTAGTTGCAGTGTGAAGGCTTCGCCTTGCAGTGGCTTCAGTAGTTGCAGCTCCTGGGCCCTAGAGAGCAGGCTCAGTAGTTGCGGCATGCAGGCTTAGTTGCTCCATGGCATGTAGGATCTTCCTGGACCAGGGATGGAACGTGTCCCCTGCACTGGCAGGCGGATTCTTAACCGCTGGACCACCAGGGAAGTCCTGTTCCCAGCTTTAAAGGAGTTTCAACAAGGTACAGAAAGCTCATTCCATGACAATGTTCATCACCGTGAAATATTGGAAATGATCTAATAATAAATCAACATGGGAGAGATTAAAGAAATTCACTAAGTCAAAGGAAAATTGCATGCAGTAAAATAACGACAGTTATGTGTCAGTGAATACTGTGCTTTGAAGTTATGCTAAATCAAGAAAGATTATAAAATAAGACTGTTGAGTATCAGAGATACACAGATTAATAAAACATGGTCTTGGGCTTCCACAGTGGTCCAGTGGTTAAGATTCTGTGCTTCCACTTCAGGGGGCAGAGGTTCAATCCCTGGGGAGAGAACTAAGATCCCAGATGCCACAGCAGCCAAAGAAAAAAAAAACTCATGGTCCTGTTATGGCTCTCCGCTACGAGACCTGCAAGCACTGGTATGCAGTGAAATACATAACCAGCTGCTAGTCAGTTGGGAGTGGGGGAAATATTTTGTAATTTTTGCCAATTTCTGTGGTGTAAGCATTTCCCCCATGGCTGATTTCCAGCTACCAGTGGAACCTTACTAAACGGGGAATTGGGAAGACATGTACAGAAGGGGCTCTTGAGAGTCGATACCAGCTGGCTCGTGTCCCCGGAGCCCTCCACTTCTTCTTGTGGACCAGTTGGGAGGGTATTTTAAGTACATAATAATGTATTCATATAATGGAATGCTAATCAGTCCTGAGAGGATGATTCTTTGAAATAATCAGTCATATTTGAGAAAAATTCAGGTTTAGTTGCAAGTTTAAAACACAAGCAAGCGTGAGCGAGATCAGTGAAAATGGCAGTGTAAGGATTACAGACATTGCCTCCTCCATAAAATCAACCAGAAAATGGGCAAAAATTGTCAGAATCAACTTTTTGAAAAGTGTGGAAATGAGCCAAATTGTTGAAACAGCCTGGAGAACATTTATTCAAGAATAAGGTTGAACAGAGAGTGTGCTGACATTTGCCTTTGCCCTAGACTCATCCTGCGTCCTCCAAGTCCACAGTCAGCTCAGCAATAACAGCTTGCATTTCCGGTGCCGCCCGCCAGCTGCCAGAGGGACAAGAGTGGAGCTGGAACCCGCTCCCGGGCACGCTCTCAGGTGGGGCCCTCCTGGGGCCTGTCCGGGTTCCCTGGAAGCCCTCGGGGGCCAGGCTGACCCGGAGCTCACTCAGCGTGGGCAGGCTTCTCGCTACAGAGGGCATTTTGGAGAAGCCATCACAGGGCTTCCCCGCTGGCTCAGTGGTAAAGAACGCACTGCCAGCGCGGGACACGCAGGTTCAGGCCGCAGTCCGGGAGGAGCCCACGCGCCGCCCGGCAGCTAAGCCTGCGCCCTGGAGCCCCGAGGCCGCAGCTACGGAAGCCCGTGTGCCCTGTGGCCCGCGCCCCGCCGCAAGAGAAGCGCGTGCGCCGCACCTGGAGAAAAGCCCGCACAGCGGAGGCCTAGCGCAGCCACAGATGAAGAAAATTAATTTTAAAAAATGAACAATTACAGATAAGCGTCTTAACTGTGTGATTGTTAGAGGCAGCAGATAAGAGTCCGGTCAAGCTAAAAGAAAGACCTAAAAGAAAGAAGAGGCTTGAGAGAGCAGGTCAGGGAACAGAGCCCCTGAGGGCTTTGGAGGCCCTGGCCTACTCTGGGGCGCGTGGTGGCCATGCTCAGCTGCGGGTCTCTGTGCCCAGGGGTTGCACTTGCTCAGAAAAGAGCTCAGAAGGCCCTCCGCGCTCACCTCCGGTTGACCCCAAAGCCTTGCACACACAGGCAGTGAAGCCTAAGGTGGAGCCGTAAACTGCCTGCCTGTACCCCGAAAACCTGTCCGAACACGCACTCTGAGCCCCGTGGCAAAGACTGGGAGAAATACTTGTTCCAGGCATTTAAAGAAGACTCTGTCCCACGAGCCAACCAGAGATGGTAGCGGCCTCATGTGACAAAGGATACAGACACTGTAGAGTTAGTTCAGCATAGCTACTGGACAACCAACTACGGCAACAGCAGGGGTGGTAACAGACCTTGGGGATGGAGAAGGTCTTATTTCTAAAGCTGTACATTCAGTTGCTTAAAATGTTCAGTTTTCAGCAACAACAAAACGAGAACACTTCCCAGCTCTTTTTCTGAAGCCAGCACTACTCTGACACTGAAACCAAAGACACCACAAGAAAACTACAGACCAGTATCTTTTGTGATTTAGATTTTCTTGTTGTTATTTAGTCGCTAAGTCATGTCCGACTCTTTGTGACCCCGTGGACTGTAGCCCACCAGGCTCTTCTGTCCATGGGATTCTCCAGGCAAGAACACTGGAGTGGGTTGCCATTTCTCGCAAACTGGATCCAGTAGCATATAAAGAGGATTATACATCATGGCCAACTGGGATTTATCTCAGGATGCAAAGCTGGTTCAACATATGAAAATCCAAATTGATCTACATATTCAATGCAATTTGTATCAAAATCCAGCTGCCTTATTTTTTTTTCAGACCTTGACAGGCTGATACTAATATTCATATGGAAATGCAAGGGACCCAACATAGTCAAGACAGTCTTGAAAATAAGGACAAAGTTGGAAGACTTCATACTCCCCAGTTTGAGAAGTACCTGTAATCCAGGCAGTGTGGTGCTGGCATCAGAGTAGACATGTGGATTAATGGAACAAGTTGGGGAGTCCAGAAGTAAACCCATACACCCGTAGGCAACTGTTTTCAAGAAGGGTGCCAGGCCATTTACTGGGATCAGAACACGCTTGTCAACAGATGGTGCTGGGGCCACCGTACGAGAATGAAGTTGACTCCCTAACGTACAAATGTGAATTCAAATTGATCAAAGGCCCAAATGTAACCACGGACACTGTAAAACTTTCAGAAGAAAACAAGAACTCCCTGGCGGTCCCGTGGCTGGGGCTTTTGCTTTCACTGCCGAGGTCCCAGGTCCAGTCCCTGGTTGGGGAGTTGGGATCCCACAAGCTGCGTGGTGTGGGCCAGAAAACAAAAAAGGAAACATAGACGGAAATGTTTTTGCCTTTAGAGTACACAGTGGTTTCTTAGGTATCACATCTAAACCACAAGCAGCCGACAATAAAATTATTGGGAGTTCATCAAATTTTAAAAGTTTCATATGTCAAAGAACACTGTCAAGACAGTGAAAAAATCCACAGAATGGAAGAAAATATTTGCAAATCATATATATGCAAAAAGATATAATACCCAGAATATATAAAGAACAGTTACAACTCAATAATAAGACAACCCAGTTGAAAAATGGGCATAGGATTTGAATGGACATTTCTCCAAAGAAGGTATATAGAAGTTCAGTAAGCACATGAAAATATACAGTTTTATTCATCACTAGGAAAACACTAACCAAAATCACAATGAGAAACCATTTCACACCCACTGGGATGAGTCAAGGAAAAGAAAAGTGGACAGTAACAAGTGCTGTCCAGGATATCAAGACACTAGACATTCATTGCTGGGAAGAACGTAAAATGTTGCAGCAGCCTTGGAAAATAACTTGGCAGTTCCTCAAAAAATTAACATAGAGTTACCACATGACCAGCCAGGTGTATACCCAAGAGAGTTGAAAACATAGGTTCACAAACATGTGTACATGAATATTGTTAATAGCAGCATGATTCCCGTTAGCTGGAAAGGAGAACAGATGACCATGGACTGATGACTGAATGAACAAAATGTGTCCATCCACATAGTGGGGCTTTTCTCGGTCATAAAAAGGAATGACGTACTATAACATGGATGAACCTTGAAAACATTATTGCCAAGAAGCCAAGAACAAACGGCCACAAAATGCATGCAATCCATGTGCATACATATGTGTAATATCCTGGTATTTCATGTGTGCATTTATGTGCAATATTCAGAATAGGCAATGCTTATAGACAAAGTAGATCAGTGGTCTCTGGGCTGGGAAAGAGAACAGGAGTGGCTGCTCAGGCAAAGTTTTCTATAAATAAGTGGTGGTCTTTCCACAACCCTGTGAATATATCAGAAACCACTGAGTTGCACACTTTAAAACTGGTTTTGTGGAATATGAACTGTCTCCAATGAACAAAAAACAAGTAGGCCTCAAGACAGTCTTGCCTGTAAGTGGTTGGTAGGCAGCCTGCAAAGTGACCCCCGAATGGTTTTCTCCCCCTTGTGTATCCCTCACCCTTCGGCGCAGGCCAGATTTAGCGATTCACTGGTGTTAATAAGACGACAGAGCAGAAGTGGTGGAAGGTCGCCTGTGGCGTTAAGGTGAAAAATGATGGAGCCTCCCCACTGCCCTTTGTTTCACGCACATCCGTCCCCCTGGGGGGGCAGCTCCATGCCCTGAGCCCTCTGTGGGGCTCCTGCTGCCTCCGACAGGCCGGCTCAGCCCCGCCGCCCGCCAGCAGCCACGTGGGTCAGCACCCAGGGGTCCTTGCCCAGCCAAGCCGAGAGGTGATCACAGCTTCAGCCAACACTGCGGCTGCAGCCAGGTGACTCGTAGAAACCGTGAGAGCTGAGTGCTCATCTTTTGTAGCTGCTGAGCATTAAGGTGATTTTTATATTTTCTGAAGTTAACTAATATGGTATGTTGTGTCAGACATAGACAAAAGACATGGCTGACGAATACTACTTATTATTTTACCAGATATCTCTAGGTAGAATGATGGTTGGTGCCTCATTTTCCTCCCCACAGATGCCCGATTTTCCTAAAATGTTCAATGATGGACCTACGCTGTTTACAGAGTCAGAGAGAGGTGAAAGTGACAGCTAATTTTAGGAGACTTTAGGGACACATCTGGTACAACGTTAGGTAAAATAGGCGGTATAAAAATGGTCTGCATGGAATTCCCTCGTGGCCCAGTGGTTAGGACTCTGCACGCTCATTGGCAAGGGCTTGGGTTCCATCCCTGGCTGGGGAACTAAAAACTCACAAGCTGCTCGGTGTGGGTCTGTATTCTGTTATTATTGCATAAAAATTCCATCTGTGTTTGAATGAGGCCTGAACAGGAAAAACATCAAAACATTTAGTTCTTTTGGAGTCTCTATTTTAAATAGCAAATGCATTGTTAATTGCGATGTTTAATTATCGAGCTGCATTAGCCATAACATGGAAAGTAAAGAAAGCTCTCTCTGGCAGACACTGGAGGGAGACAGAGTGGACTCCAGCCCCAAGCGGCCGGGGAATGGGGATGCCATAGGGAATGGGAAGGTTGGGGTTTGGAATGGACCGAAGGATG
Organism: Dama dama; assembly: GCF_033118175.1. Taxonomy (NCBI): domain Eukaryota; kingdom Metazoa; phylum Chordata; class Mammalia; order Artiodactyla; family Cervidae; genus Dama; species Dama dama. The sequence goes on along the minus strand of NC_083704.1, from coordinate 63,206,271 downwards.
AACCCAGGAGAGGACTAGGAGAGGACAGCTGGGTCCTGGTGCCTGGCTTCACACGAGGACAGAGAGATGGTCCAGATAACTGCCCCACACTTGAGAACACAGAAAAGGAAAACGCAGTATTGATACAGCTTCCCCCACTGTTTGAAAGTAAAGCGTTCCTAAGAAACGTTTCATGAGCCAAGCGGCATAAAGGGAAGAAGCAGTCACCTTAGGACACATCTTGCTCTCAGATGCACAGAGAAGTCAGGAGCAGACGCTCGCAGACACAGCTCCCAGCTCTGGCGGCTGACTCTGAGATGCTGAGTGCGGCTCCTGGGAAGGACCTGGGGGGCGGGTTGCCGCTCCTGCTGCTCAGAGCTTGCGCTGCCTCTAACAGCTCGCAGCGGAACTCACAGGAAACGCTATTTCCACTTTTTGCCTTTTTCTTCTAAAAGTGAAAATCCTCTTTGGATTTCTTTTGGTTAGTAAAAACAGGTACTAACGTAGGGCTTTCTTAAAATCGGAGTGGTATCAAGCGACCTTTTAAAAAGTGGGGAATACCTGTATCAGTTCATTTTGAAAGTTTTACGTGACTGTCTGTGTTCTGTTTGCCTTGTTTCTTCCAGGAACAGATTAGAGACCTGGCCTTTTAGGGTGCTCACCAGTGCATTCAGAGGGGGAGAAACATGTAACCACGAGCTGATGGTCATTAATATTCAATGACTGTCCGAACAGTCAGTGCTGTTCATTAATGCTCAGATTCCTCTCCTTTCAGGGACGTGGGGAGATCCTGCTTCCCTGCCTCCTGGACGTTGCTGTGACCCGGGGTGGGGAGGGGGGAGTGCGGGGAGGCATCGCGGTTCACACGTGGGTGGGGTCTCCAGGGGGCAGCACAGGAGTGGGCCGCACCGCACGTGAGACGCAGCAGGCAGGCGGCCTGCGGTTAGAGACGCCGCAGGGGTGGGGGCTGGCACCCTCGGCCCGGATTCCTGAGATAGAGTGGCGCTGAAACACAGTTGGGTGACGGTGGATACACAGACCTGCGCGGGGGATGCACTTACATAGCACGCGGCGGGCACACACGTGCACACACACGCAGAAGGGAGTACAGGTAAGACTAAGGAGCTCAAAACACCACCAGTGTCAGCGTCCTCACAGTGATGAGCTGTAGCTTTGCAAATCGCCACCCTTGGGGGATGCCGAGTAGAGTGCAGGCCGCCTCTCTGGACTACTCACACCTGCACGTGGATCTACAGTTAGCTCCAGAAAACCAAACAGTGACAGAATTATCCCTTTTCCAGTAGTTTTCCAATCTTTCCGATCACCTCAGGGAGAAATTCTTGGTATGCTGGCAATGTGCATGTCGCATTTCTCTGAAACTTGCAAATATGCATTTTGAATAGAGAAAGTGTAGGCTTCCTTCTCAAGACTTTCAGCAGACAACAGCTAGTTGTAAGCCAACAATCTTATTTTTGTGATGCTCGCCTTGCCAGTTGTCTTCTCTGTTTGGCAAGAGAGACTCATCCCCTTATGATGCTGATACAAAGGTTTATTTACAAAAAGTTTAAGTTTAAAAAAATCAACTCCCTTTCCATAACTAGCAGTATTGATGGCATGGGGTATATCAAAAAAGTCATGAAGATGGTATACAAGTGATAGAATTTGAGGGAACACAGATCCCTTGGGAAAAAAGTGAAGTTTTAAAAGAAGTTTATTGTTAATTGGTTGAAGAATCTTAATGTCTGGTAACATAATTTGAAATATGCCATGAGTTCGATCCCTGGGTTGGGAAGATCCCCTGGAGGAGGGCATGACGACCCACTCCAGTATTCTTGCCTGGAGAATCCCATGGGCAGAGAAGTCTGGTGGGGTATGATCCACAGGGTCGCAAAGAGTTGGACGCGTCTGAGCAACTTAACACACAAGTGCCATGGGTAGCAGATTTCTTAATGACATTAAATATTTTGAAGTGTAACACATATATGAAAAAGCATTCAAATAATACATAAGTGTACAACTCAATAAAATTCTCCCCACGTGGATCATAAATGCCATATGATTCCAGTCTATAGCAGAATTTTTATGTGGAAATTGACAAGCTGAGTCTAAAATTTATACAGAAATGCAAAGGGCCAATGATCGTGAAGGCCTTCCAGAAGGGGAGGAGGAGAAAGTTGGAGAACTTACCCGCCAGATCTCAGGACCTCCCATGTAAGTATAGTAATTAATCCAGTGTGGTGCTGGTATAAAGTTGGGCAGACAAATCAATGGAACAGGACAGTCTAGAAATAGACCCATAGATCTACAGTCATCTGACTTCTGGGAAAGGTGACAGCCGAGCACCGTGGAGGAAGGGCCTCTTTAGAACAGATCCTTCAGGTCGTGGGTGCTTCTCTGTGCTCTGGGAGCCTCGGCACCTGTGCGGGGACCGCACTGTGTACGGGCCATGGGTGAGCTACCCGCAGAGCTCCATGGGCCTTCCCCTCGCTTGGGTCCATGGTGGGGTAGAGACGACCAGGCTAGAACTCTTCTGCCCCTCCAGCTCACCCTCCTCGGGTGCCCTGTGCCTGGCCAGCCCTCCCAGCTGCAGAGCCAGCAGGAGAGCCGTGGTCTGCAGCCTCCACGACAGCCCATTATTCTCCCGCCAGGGGTGCACGCCCTTCCGTGGTCCTCGCGCCCTGAGTCAGAGCTACCCCATGTGAGCCCACCAAGTTCTGTGGAGGTGAGGACACGGGACTTGTGAGGCTCGGTCAGGTCAGAGGCTGCAGCATCACCTCGGCCTGTTGGGTGGTTTTCTCAGGCGGAAGCCAGCTGCCACATTGTCTGGACATCAGCAGCCCGTGCAAAGGCCATGTGGAGAGAAGCCCAGGTGTCAGCACCGGTCACCCGTCGTGTGAGCCAGCCCCAGGCGAGCCCTCAGCTCATCCCTCAGCCGAGTCCCTCTGCCGCGGCCCAGGCAGCGTGGAGGATACAGGGGTCATACTCATGACCCCCTGTCTGACCTCCTGGCCATGAGGGAGTCATGAGATAAGAGATGAGCACAGGTTTATGGCACTTAGGCTTGCAGTGTTTGATTTGCAGTGACGGATCGCTGATACAGTGGCTCAAGCTGCTGCCCTTTGGACCGACCTCTCGACTCCAGGACAAGCCTACAGGGTGGCCTCGCCCAGGCCAGGCGGCTGTGCAGGCAGCCACCCTGCAGCCTCCTCTCCGCTTGGAGTCCTCTCCTGCCCCTGGCAGGGCATGGAGGGCAGGGTCCACTCGGAGATTCCCCAGGAAAGGAGAGTCCCATGGGTCCCGTTCCCCCCACCCCAGCTGTAAGTCTCACAGAGCCCTCTCACCTTGGTAACCAGGGTGGGGGGCAGCCCAGTGATCACCAGCGGCCCTGTGAATTTTCTCTCTCCCCTCTCCTCAGGGGGGTGGGGGAGGAGGTGAGCCAGGTGGTAGGGCCAGTCCTGCCACTTCCGTCTGCGCCGAGGCAGGGCTGGGTCTCACCCGTCTTAGTCGGTGTCCCAGTCCTCCTAAATGTCAGCTCCTCCACACCGTTTGTCCTCAATTGTGGATCGGGACTGTCAATAGCAGGAAGACAGGAAAAGGCTCCATCAACCTCGGGAACAAAGGCACTCAGGACACACCACCAGCCGGCCTTTGCGCATGAGTTTCCTCAGGGCTCCTGCTTCCTTCCCTCCAACTCTGTTCTCCAGGAACACTAACCCGTCAGCAATTTCTGGAATGAGTTATGACATGCTCTCTTTTCTCTAAACCTTTGCACACAGCCGTCCCTCCAGGGTAGTCACCTTCCTCTTGGCCCAGCAGGTTCTTATTCATCCTTCGTGAATCACCTCGGCACCACCTCTTCTGGGAAGCCCTCCTTGGCTACTCCATCTCCTGCACCGCCCTCATTCCTCGGCGTCCTGAATTCAGTGTTTTCCACGGTGCATCTGCGGCAGGCCAGACAGATACGACCAGGTTCATTCTCCCTCTTCCGGAGCGCAGAGCTGGCGCCTCGCCCGCCCCGTTTTGCAGGTCCTCTTGCATCCAGCTGTGCAGTGCAACTAGCTCTCGCCAGAGGAATGTGAGCAGAGGCGGTGTGTGTCACTTCGGCACCCAGGCGTTTAAGAAGCAGGTGTGCCATCTCTGCAGAACTCCTCCCCTGCTCCCAGCTCTCTACACAGTGCCAAGCCCCTTGTGAACAGTGTGGCTCGGGGTCGCCCAAGTCTGCGTGTGCAGGAGAGCCACCTACTTCTGTCTTGTTTGAAATCTGACTCCTTGGAGGCCTACTGTTAAAGCAGGTAGGGTTACCTTCTGAAATACAGCACCATGACTGTGTGTTTACTAATGTAATCTTGCTGGACTAGTCTCAAGGGAGTGGTGGGAGCTCCTTATGTGAAAGGAGAGAATTAGGGAGATGGCAGAGGAATGAATTTATCAGTCGCTCAGGGAATACTCAGTACCTGTCACAACTCAGGCAGTGTTCCAGGCATTGGAATCTCAGCATCAAACCAGGTAGACAAGGAAGTGGCCTGATTTTGGGAGACAGGGAGGCTGGGGTCACTCCCTACCCGCTGCCACTGCTGTGTTTCTCCTCGTCACACTTTTAAAAAAAATATTTATTTATTTGGCTGTGCCAGGCCCTAATTGCAGCATGGAGGATCTTTTATCTTTATTGCAGAATCTTTAGTTGCGGGCCACAAAGTCTTAGCTCTGGCATGTAGGATTCTTAGTTCCCCGACCAAGGATCGAGCCTAGGCCCCCTGCATTGGGAGTGGGGAGTCCCAACCGTTGGACAATCAGAGAAGTCCCGGGATAGGACCTTTTGGTTGTAAAGCCTTTAGTCTTTATTCTGACCTATGGGAATAGTTGGAGCAGCAACATGACATGTTATTCTGACTGCTGTGTTGAGACTAGATAGGGAATGGGGTGGGAGCAGGAAGCCAAGTTGTTGCCATAATCCAGGTGAGAACGGATGGTGGTTCAGAGTAGGTGGTGGTGGCAGAGAGAGTAAGGGGTCACGTTCTGGCTATCTTTCAAAGGCTGTGGATGAGGGGTCCAAGAGAGAGAGCTTTAGTGTCCTGGAACTGCTGGTGGCTTAAAACAACAGAAATAGATTCTCTCAAATACAAAAGTCAAACTCAGCACCACCCCCCCCACGCCTTGCTGCTGGCATCCTTTTGACTGTGTCTACTCCATCTCCACGTGGCCTTTCCCTCTTGGTTTGTCTCTTGCAAGGAGGTAAACCAGGAGGGTCTCATCTCCAGATCCTTAATTACACCTTCAAATACACTTTTTTCCAAATCAGGTCACATCCACAGGTTCCACGATGTGGACATACCTTTTGGGTCGTCACTATTCAACCCACTACGGTATCAAGAATGATTCCATAGTTATTGTATCCAGCGACCAAAAGAATGAAGTTTGCAGTAAAAGGCTATAAGAGGAGCATGTTGTTGAAGACGGAGCCAAAGTTCTGAGCAGCTCCCACGGTGTGCACGTGGAGCTAGAGCTGGGTGGGATTTCCCACCCTCCGCGGAGCTCTCCGGGTTCCATTTCTTCGCTCCTTTGGATCCTGAGCTGTTTAGGGGCTGAGGCTTCGGTGGGTGGGTCCAGCATGGCGCCGCCCTGCTCCCGGAGGGGCCTCCAATATGGCCGCAGTCACTGGGGGCAGACATGTTTGTGCCACGTGACTCGGGCCGGGGCAGGAGAGGGCGGAACGTGACGCACGACTGGGGCGGAGCTCCGCCCCCGCAGCCCTGGCGTCGAGCGTCTCGTGACAGGTACTTCCGTTCGGGGCGGCGGCGGTGGCGGAAGTGGGAGCGGAGCCGGAGTCTTGGCCATAAAGCCCGAGGCGGCGGCGGCGTTGGAGACTTGGACAGGCCCGGGAGTCCGCAGGAGCCTCGGCTTGGACCTCCCCGCGCGCCCGTCACCCCCCGTTTCCTCCTCGGCGGAGCCCTCGCGACGCGCCCGGCCCGGAGCCCAGCGAAGCGGCCGCGGTAAGCGGCGGCCCGGCCCCATCCCCCTCCTTGGCCTCGGTCGCCGGCGCGAGCCGTCCTCGTCTCGGGCAGGCCCGGCCCGGCCTCGCGGGGAGTCCCGCGCCTTCGGGCCCGGCGGCAGGCCGGCCGAGAGGTGGCCGGGTGTGACTGCGACCGGCCGCGACCCGGGCCGGCGCCGCGCACGCCCTCCTCTCGGGCCGGCCGGCCGGAGCGGCCAGGTCTGCGCGCCCAGGCGGTGGCCAGCCGGCCGGCCGCAGGGGCGCCGCCCACCCCGCCCCGATGCCAGGCCGAGCCGTGTGCTCGCCGTCCCGTCCGCCGAACGGCCGGCCGGCCGGCCGAGGGTCCCCGACGCCGGGAGTCCGCGGAGAGCCGGTCACGTGCTCCCAGCTGCCCCGGGCTCCCGGGACGCGGAGCTTTTTCTCTTAAACGCGTCGCGGGGAAGCCTGGAAGAAGTTTGCAAACTTGCTGGGGGCGAACCGCTGCCGGGTGCAACGCCGTGTTAGGTCTGGACTGCGGCGGGGCCCGCCTGTGCGTTCGGCCCGGGCTTCCCGGCGAGGAACGGTTCGCGAAACTGGGCGATTGAGAATAAAGACAGCGGACACTGGGGCGCTTACTGTCTGTCGGGCGGCGTGGCGAGACCTCTGCACCGATTGTTATATTTGATTCTTAGTGCAGTCTTCTCAAGTACATTGCTGTATCCGCTGGTAGACAGCGAAGTCGAAGATCGAGGTTAAGTCACTGGTCCAAGGTCGCGGAGCGGAGATCGGAGTGCGGGTCCCTGAAGCTTGGGATCTGTCTCTTGCCACCCGGTATCTGCCTCTCCACGTCTTTTCTTGTGATGTGACGTTGGAAGCCTTCTCTGGTAGCATTAGTTCTGCCTTAAAACCACAACATGTTCCGTTTTCAGTTGTGAGTTATAACGCTTTTTTTTTTTTTGGTAGTGTCGCGCCAGTCGATTGGAAATTCTAAAATTCTAGTAGAGTTATTTGAGGTTTGGAAATTTTTGTCACCTTGGTCTCCTGTCAAATGAGTTGGGCTGGCCATCTTGCGTGTGGACCTTTCCTGAAGCCTTAGTGCATGGGTGTCCGGCCAGTTGGTTCTTTACTGTTGGAAATTCTGTATCTTCTCTTTGGATTCCAAAAGAACAGGCTCTTGTCTCTTCCTTGTGACTGAAGCAGCTGATTACCCGCATGACTTCTCATCCGTGGATTAATAAAGTCTCCTGTTAGCGTGCTTCTCTATTCAGACTTAGGAGAGTTTGTTCGGTTTTGAGTCAAGAGCTGGAAAGTGAGTCCTGAGTACTTGTCCTGAAGGTCCTGTTCAAGCTAGAAGTTGGTGCCTACTACTTTATCGTAGTCTGATTTCTTTTTTTTTTGGTTACGCGGTCGGATATGTTGAGGTGAGTAATTGCGTGGTTGCCGTAACTGTTGTTTGTGTTTGGAGCAGAGTAATGGTGATGAGTGGCTTTCCACCCATCCATCAGGTGTTTTCGGTGTGAACCGAGTATCAGGCATGGCTGAGCACTGATTCAGGGAGATAGGCCTGGTTCTTGTCCTCGAGGACTTTAAACGTGATGAGCGGCCGTGGCCAGGAGTTCTCCTGTGGAATGGCGTGATGGTGCTGTAGATGTTGGGATTTTTCACAAGGGACAGTTGTTTTTCATCTCAGCAAGTACATCTGTGGTAATCTAGACAGCATGGTGTTCTGCCCTAACTTGAAGGCTTTGTTAATTTTAACAGCAGCGTTTGGTTTGGTTTGCTTTTGAAGAGGGTGTGTGGAAGATAATATCACAGTTTCTAACTGATTGTGCTTTTTAAAGAGTAACTTTTAGCTCTAAACTTGTTCTTTTGCTCTGGGGCATTTGTTGTTCACTCCACATGGAGTTTGTGTCGCCAGAAGCTTCCAGGACGGGTGTTAGCTGTTGGGGGCTCTCTGAGCAGAGATACTCTTGTGGGGCTGAGGCGGCTGCTTTGCCTGATAGCACAGGTTTGATGTACCAGGGTCACCCTAGTTAACCCCCACCACCCCATCTCCACCAGCCCTCTGGCTCCCTTGGTTCACAGGGGATGCGAGTTTTACATTTGCTGTAGGATTGCCTGAGTAAACAAGCAGAAGGGGGGAGTGGAATGTGGAGGACACTCTAAAAATAGCTTTATTGGTACGTTTTTCCAGGTAATTGTAAGCAATCTCCTGAGGCAGAAATATTTTTTGGTGCCAAACAAGTCTAAGCCACCCCTCCAAACCCCATAATCAAAGGCCATTGCTTTACAGTAAAGTGTGGCTTTGAATCCAGTTCCTTACTCTACCACCAAATAAAGCAAAAAAAAAAAAAAAGGTTTTGGTTGGTTATTTCCTTAGCTGTTAGTAAATTTCCAAAGGGACCTGTACTCAGTATATACTTGTTCTTTCATTTGGCATTGGTGTTTCTATGTGAGGGTGTAGCAAACCCAGATCTCACACGTGGGACTGTTGTTTTACGAACTGTTTCTCCGAAATTGACCTAAATGTTTGTCTTTACTTCTGTCTTGAGTTGTCTGGTTCTCCACCTAGCAATTCACATACAACTGAGGGAACTGGACCAGTCACTGGACTGGGAGTTATACAGGCGGGTGTTCTGGGGAAGTCAGGAGGAGTCCCGAGTGAGGCCCAGATGGGGGTTCTCCCGGTGCTGCTGTCATCTGGAAATCGGCTCCCTGCTCCCCACCCCACTTTGCAGCTCCTGGCTTTGTGTTGCCTAATGTCTCCCCTGCAGGTTCGACAGCATCCGCTCCTGCGTGTGATCAGACACACGTCCGGGGATGCCGTCTCCAAACTCTGTGCTTCCGTCTGCAGTTTGCTGCAATGTTTTCATCTTCTCAGTTATTGGCTCTCATCTCTCCCCTCTGTTTTCTGCCTTTTCCTTCCCATGTACGGCATTAAATACAAAAATAGTTTGCATTTATGTTTTAAAACTTTTTAATGGTGGTTGTGGTCAGTGTGACTTGTGAGTCAAAGGTAAAAGTGATGCAGTGGGGAAATCAGGGCAGGCTCTTCAGCGCTGTCTCCCACTAGTTTCAATTTCAGTACTCCAGGCTGTGATTTCAAAAACAAATTTAAGAATAGCTACTTGCAGAATGCCTCTGTGGGGGAGGAAGTGAGCTCGGCAGCTGGTTCCAGGGGTGACACGCAGTCCTGGCCGAGCTCTCCTGCCTGGAGATGCAGCACTTAATGCAGGGGATCGCAGGCCTCGCCCGGCTGCTCTGTTTCGGTGATGTCATCACTGCTGAGGAGAGCAGTCTGAGTCCCTTGTCCATTTCCTGGCCTCGCTGGACTGCTCGCTGTCCGGCAGAGCAGCTCCGAGGAGGCCTGTGAGGGGGAGCTGGGGGCTGGGCAAGGCTTGCGTGTGAACCTGCCGCCAGGTGCCACACGCTGGCTTCCCTGGTCTCCCCACCCTGTCCGGTGTGAGCGGCTTGCTGCCTGCTACTGGCCTTCCTGGCCTGACCCAGCTCTGCTAGGGAGTCTCTGAAACATGACCCTGTGGACACCATCGGTTTCCCATTCTGGTATGCAATTTTAATTTTTAAAAACTGATTTCCATTTGAGTTGTTTGCGAGTACACAACAAAGCTACTATGAATTAACCTTTAAAGAACTCGATCATAACAGCACAGAAATTTGGGAAAAACAGTGCCCTTTACATGTGTCTTTCAGTCAGGCTGCCGAGAGTTCTCTGGGCACTTATGGGTCCAGGGCCCCCAGAAATAACTCAGGGTTGCCCCGGCAGCCTGTAGGTTAAAAGACTCACTAAAATCCCCTGACCTGTGCGTTGCTGTGGATGGTTGTTAAGAGCACTTCTGTGGAAACTTCGCTGCAGATACTCCTCTTGCTAGCATTTGGGTAGTGCTCACAGTCCCACAGGGTCCCACTGGCGCCCGCAGCTGTCCTGCAGGTTCAGGGCGGCTGAGCCTGGTGCTCAGGGGGCCCGGCTGCTTGTGCTGGTCGGGATCTCGGAACGCACTGAGGCTCTGACACCCCAGCCTGGCTTTTGGGTTATTCATGATTGCTTTAAAGCCCTCAGCTCTCGACTCTTTATAAAAACGTTATCGTTCCTCCACTGAAAAGTGCTAGTTGCTCAGTTGTGTCTGACTCTTTGCGACCCCGTGGATTGTAGCACGCCAGGCTCCTCTGTCCATGGGATTTTCAGGCAAGAATGCTGGAGTGGGTTTCCATGCCCTTTTCCAGGGGATCTTCCTGACCCAGGGATCAAACCCAGGTCTCCTGCACGGCAGGTGGATTCTTTACCAGCTGAGCCACCAGGGAAGCCCTATTTTTTATTTAAAGTGGTATTTCTCTTTTGCTGATTATTAAACTAGTTGCTTCTTTTAAAAAAAAAAAAAAAAAGCTAGGAAAACACAGAAGTGAAAAAGAAGAGAAATGTAATTCACTATCCGTAGGAAGACCAGAGTGTTAATTGGTAGTTTTACTCTTATGAACGCCTTCCTTTAATGAGATTGAGTTTTGAAGAGATGGTGTGAGAAAGCAGCGGTGGGCATTCGTTGGCTCCTCTGACAGGTGGGGGAGCTGGGGGCCAGGGGACAAGCTGTACGACCGACTCTGTGGTGGCAGCCGGAGAAGAACCTGGTGAGTCCAGCTGGGTGGTGAGGTTGACTGGCCGTGCTGACAGTGGATCAGTACGGCGTTGCAGCTTGTCGTTTCTACGTTTTACTAAACTCCGAATTTGCAGTGGGACGTATGAAGACTGTGCAAGTAAGTGAGAAACTTGGGGAGTTTTCATAGACTCGGAAGGCCCCTTGTGCCTCCTTGAGGTCATTGTCATCCTGTCCTGGTTTTTTCTTTAACTTGTAAGCACTGTGGGGTTTTTTTGTCTGTGTCTCTGTCGGTCATACGCTGCGCCCTCTTGTCTCTGTCTCCGTGTTGTCTGACACTCTCTGCTGGGTGCAGCCCCGACTCCGTTTCCAGTGTTCCCGAGTGCTTCTTCCCTTGGCCCACCGTGATGTTTGTGTTAACTTCGTGGTGCGCGTTTGGGTAGCTTGTAGCGCGTGGCTGGTAGAAGTAATGCTGTACTGGGAGCTCCCTGGTGCTCCGGTGGTTAAGACCCCACACTCCCCTGCAGGCGGCCCAGGCTCCATCACTGGCCAGGGAGCTAGAGCAGAGTGGCCAAAAAGAAACTCTGTGTGAATAGTCCTGGATCCGTCTTCTGATGGGCGTGTGTGCACATTTCCATTATGTCAGTACTGAGGAGTGGAAAGGCTGGGTTCTAGCCGCTGTATCTGTAGATTGTTAGGCCACTGTAACAAAACAACAAACTTATTGCGTCTTAATTTTGGAGCCTGGAAGTCTCAAGTTTGAGTGCTGGCAGAGCTGGTTTCCTCGGAGGCCCCTTCCCTTGAGTTGTGGGGACCGTCTGCTCCCTGTTTGCCCACCCTGTCTTTCCTCTGAAGGGTTCTGCGTCCTAACCCCCTCTTCTCGGGACCCCAGTTAGATCCATTAGGGCCCGCAGGACCTCGTCTAACCTCCCTCACCCTGTAAGGGCTCCGTGTCCAGCTGCAGTCACGGTCTGACATTGTGAGGTGGTGGGGTTAGATCTGGAGTGGGGGGACCACGGTCCAGTCACAGCCGTGTGTGCGGTGCTGTGGTGGATCCGGCTCGGTTCCCACAGTCCTGCCGCTTCCACGCCCACCAGCCATGTGTCAGGGTTCTAGATACTCCGCATCTTTGCTGACGCACCTTCATTTTGCCCCGGGGTGCTAGCGTTGCACCCCCATCTAGTGCTGGCATGGGCAGTGCTTGAGCGGGTGGGGAGGTTGGTTTTGGAGCACAATGCGTCAAAATTTGAGACTGCCTCTTGTGAATGCTTCTTGAGTCCACCGGGGATAGAAAAGCAGAGAGGCTTCAGTAGGGGAGCAGGTAGCCCTCCACACTGCCCTGTGGGAGCTTCTGCATTTATCATCTGACTCACTCCTGGGGGTGGAGCTGCCTTCAGATGGTCACCTGTAGGGTATAAAGGTAGCCCTAGGAGAGTTTTTCTTTGACCTGACACTTGGGTTCTTAAAACACTGGACTCCCTGATGTATGCTCAGAATAGGTCTGTATTGCGTGTTCTGACCGAGCATTTAGACGGTAGCTGGTGTTTGACCAGCAGCTTTCGGGCTGAGTGCTGGCTGTAGACCTGGGATCCCTGGGGTAGTGCTGCCCCGCCCCTCCCCCACACTCCCCTTGAGGGCAGGGGTGAGTCACGGCTCCAGGATGAGTGGAGACACTGCTCAGTAGCTTGATATTTCTCCACTTCTAACTTTGCACACCGGGTTGCTATTTGTGGCATGTAAGTTTTGCTTCTGGGCCAGTGATGAATATGGATAGCCTGCCTGAATGATAAGTTATGTGCTCTGTGTTCGTTGGACGCATTTTATTGTCTGCTAAAACAAAGTGCGGCTGACAGCTGCGGGGAGGATCAGATAAGAAGCTCTGGAGGTTTTGGAGTCGTCGTAGAAATGAGACAGATGCCAGTCTCAGAAACGTTAGAGGAGGTCAGTGGCTGGCTCAGAGGGTGCTGCGCAGACGTCCGGGAGAGTACCTCGGAGGAGGGCCGGGGAGAGCCGTTGGAGGGCACTAGAGGGAGTGGACGGGGGCGGGGGGCATAGGGCAGGTGAGGGGCTGTGGCACTGGGACTCGGGAGTGGCCGTCTGTGTGGGGAGCGGACGAGCCCCGGGCACGGTGGAGGGTTGGCCGTGGTCCTTTCCCCTGACCCGCACAGCCTGGTGGGTAAGGAGGACGGTGTCTCAGTCACCCACGAGGAGTGGCTGTGATGGTCCAGTTCACCTAAAGACACACGCTCGCAGAGGTGAGCGGGGTTAGGACTGGAATACAGAGGGCACGCTTCAGCCTTCAGGGATGTACTTCCTCAGACGTGCCTGCAGCACCGTTAAAGTCAGGGGCTGGTTTGGAGGGATTGACTGGAGAAAGAGAGCAGGTAGTTTGGTTTTCTTCTATAGCCGCTCGCCGTGTGGGCTCTTCCGAATGGTTTACGGGTGGTGTTTTATTAGGTAAATGTCTGCAATGGTCTAAAGCTGATGGCAGATGTTCAAACTCCTGAAAAACAGTGTGTGTGGCTTTCTCTTGTTTTCCAGTCTTCCTTACCAAAAAGAAAAAGGAAAGGCAGTCATTCTGGTGTCTTGAAAAGGACCCTTAGCTCTTCGTTTGGCACCTGCCTTTAGAACAGTGGGAGCATCCCTTTAAAGACTATTGATCAGGGCTGCAAAGTCCTTGTGACAAGAATTGCTTTCCAGGGAGCTTGACTCTCTGAAAAGTGGTTCCATGTGAATGTGACACCTTGGAAAAAAGTATGTGTGTGTGTCTATATATACACAGGCTCTTTACATTTTAGAGAGCTTAGCGCTCACCTTGAAGCAGCATCTGAGTTGTCAGCATCTGTTTCCAGATGAGAGACCCGCCAGAAAGAACATGCTTGGTATCATGGTCCAGTGCTGCATGTTCCAGGTTGGGACGCGTGTCTTTAACCCCAACAGCGCTGAGAACACCTCCTATGGAAACACAGCCTCTGTGAATTTTAGTGATACGGTGTTGTGTTTATTTAAAAATGTTTTGGAAAGACGGATGCTTTGACAGGTCTGTTTCTTCTGAAGTGTAAATTTCCGGGTAGTGAATTTCACGCAGAGTCTGACTGAACTGGCTGTGTTGCTCAGCAGTAACACACCACCTCTGAGTGGCCGCAGACCACCGCGCGTTCGCTTTCTGCGGGTGCGGGTGCCCGCTGTGGTCTGCGCCACCCTCCCGCCGCTGGAGGGTCCCAGCCGTCACTTCTGGCTGGAGCGTGTCAGGGCGCCCGGAGCAGGAGGCCTGGGCCGTGCTGGGCAGCGGGGGAGGTTGACCGGCTGCTTCGAGGCCGCGGCTGCTGGGGAGGCACCTGGTGTGCGGGTTCCCGTCCCGGCCTGCTGGCCTTTTGGGCGCCTGGCACCCCTGTGCGCAGTCCCTCTGTCTCCTTGGGCAGGAGGGCTGAGCTCGGCGTCAGGGGAAGGGAGCGGTGCGCCCGCGTCCTGCCTGCCGTCCGCGCTCCCCGGACCCGCCCCATCCTCCCCGTCGCGTGTGCCGGTGCTCCTGGCCCGGCATGGCCGTGTCTGTGTCGTCCGGCCTGCCGAGTCTGCCCTCCCTGAGTGCGCTTTGCTCCTGCCCTCGGTCCGGCCCCGCCGCGCCCCTCCTGTCCGCAGTCATCGTGCCTACCGCCTCACGCGGCGCCAGCGGCCTCGCTTCCTAAGCTTTCTGGCCGTGTTCCCCTCAGTCTCACCTCTCACTGAATTCTCAGGTGGCTCTTAGACACGTGTCTTTCACAGGTTCTGTGGGTGCCGCACCTGCTCTCGCAGGCTCTTAGGGGAGACCCTAGACTGCTTGTTTAAACCAGTAGGCCTTTCGGGAGGGGAGCACCATGCAGCTTGCGGGACCTGAGTTCCCTGACCAGAGGTTGCCCGCGGGCCACAGCAGGGAAAGCCTGGATCCTGACACTAGGCTGCCAGGAGCTGCACACCCTAGACTGACCTGTGGTTTCCCCCAGAAAGTAGCCACCTGAAGGGAAGAGCTGAAATACATCCCCAAAGTGGCTTTTGATAGACACCCCCACCCCGTGGTGCTCCCTGGCTGAAAAGGAGCGCACACCTGTGACTGCCTCCCCTTGCTTGGAATCAGCGGGCCCGGGGCCAGGGGCATTGTCGAGGCTTCCTGAAGCAGCGCCACAGGGTGGCTCGAGGAGAGTGTCTGAGCTTCGGTTTCCATGGCTGCACAATGAGAACTCAGCGTCCCCCTTTATTCCCAGCTTCACTTTTTGCTGTTTCAGTTACCTTCTGTCAGCCACGGTCCAAAAACACTAGATCGAAGCTTCCAGATGTAAACCGTTGGTCATTTGACAATGCGTGCTGTTGTCAGCAGCGTGACGGAGCCTCACGCCCGTCTTGGTCCTCCCCACCTGGCGTCTCAGACGTCCAGGCTTGGAGCCTGCAGTGGGGTCCGCGGGTGGGTCGGGCGCAGGGCCTGCGTCAGGCGGGCAGCTCACCTCTCACCTCTCATGAGGAGGCGGGGGGGCATGGTGTGGCCAGAGGTCTTGAGAGAGACCACACTCACGTGCGTTCAGTACAGTGTGGTGTTAGTAACATTCTGTGCCTAACTTAAACGTGATCACAGACGTAGAGGTATGAAGGGCCCACTGTGCGTGGGCTCCGGTCTTCTCCGTGGCTTCTGGCGTCCACTGGGGTCTTGGGGTGTGTCTCCCACGGACAGGGCCCGGACTGTGCACAGGCTCCTTCATACTTTGCCTCTTGGGCTCCTGCTCATCTGTGGTGGCTTTTGCAAGATGATGTTGCTGAAGTGCAAAAGACCCTTCCGGCCATTTGAAAAGCCGGGGCCTCTGTGGAGCCCTGCGCGTTCACTTCCTGCTGGGTGGGGAGGTCTTCCTAAATGGCGCAGCATAGGCGTCTCGGGGAGGGGGTCTCGGTTACCCTTCTGGATTACTGGGTGCCCGTGCCTCCAGACTCAACGCCTCTCCTCCAGAAGGGCTCGCTCAGCGCACACACGCTCCGCAGCTGCTTGTGAACCCCCCCCACCCCCCCCGCCCGCAGCAGTTTCCCTTGTCGTGCCCACTGCTGCCCCTCTCACACTGCCCACACCAAAATGTAACCGTCCTCTGGCCATCTCAGTTACTTCCACCTCTTCTCTGTAACAGAATCACGCACTCTCTGTCCACTTCTGTGATCATGTCCCTAAGATCCCGTGATTGTACGTCCCTAGAATTTGGTACTTGTTATTATTGTGCCCCCAGGAGGGTTGTGTAGTTAGCTATTTGTAGTTGGAAGATTCTGTCTATATAGGTGTCACTTTTTTTAGTGGCTGCCAGTGTAACTACTGGGGAAAATTTTAAAAGTGCCTCATTGTTTAACATTTACCTTTCTTTGAATAATGGATAAAATTTTATAAAAAGGGGATTAGCTATTTTTCTTTTGTTATTTGGCTTTTCTTCTTGAAGGCCCAGGGGAAGGTTTTTTTTAAAAAAAATATAGCAAGGATGTTTTTATGTAATAGCTTTTAAGAGTATTTTTTGTATAGGAAGAACATGATCGGTTTTTCATGTTGCAGTGTTCCTGGCTTCTTTCTCTTGCTTGGTTCCGTTGAGGCTGTGTTTTTGTCCTATAGAAACTTTGAACAGTCACATCTGTTAACTTGTTTCATTTTCTGCCTTCTGTTTTATCCTCCGGCCTTCACCTTCCCTGTGCCAGTTTTCTCCCCTAGTACCTAGCATGTCTGAAAGTTCTGTGTAATGTGGCGTTAGACAGCTCTTTCCACATGTATGCTTGCTCCGGCATTTCACTGCACTGTCATCCTTTCTTCACCAGCTGGACATTTTTTCATCGCACACTCTAACTTCCTCCCCACGCGTCTTTCCTAGATGCTCTGTTCCATTCTTTGTTTCCAGGACATTGCCGCTGTCTTGCTGGCTTCTCTGCTTCGTGATCCCTTTTGATAAGCTTGTAGTTCCCCGTCTTCATAGACCTCTGTTGAAGCTGTGCTCAGAGATGCGTCTGCTCCTGAGTACATCGGTGCTCCTCCTACCGCTGTCCTGTGTCCTTGACTAGCTTTTCTGAGAGATTGATTCGTCGGATTGGGGGGATGGCCAGGTGGAGGGAGGAAGGACCGGCCCCCCCCGGGTCACGTGCCTGCTCTGCAGCAGGAGAGCACCTGGCTCCCGGGCCCCGAGCACAAGCCTCAGCCCGGTGTGTCCCGGTCCCCTGGAGAGATGGCCTGGGACGCAGGTGGCCGGGCTTGGTTGTGATCGTGATACTCTCCAGCGTCTCCCGTGGTGCCGCCTCTGGCCTCCTGCAGCATCTGAGCAGACGCAGTGACTTCATGATGTGCACTCCGGGTGCATTTCTAAAACGTTTTCTTCATTTAATGTTTGTCCAGGGGTGGCATGTAGGATCTTAGCGCATTAAAAAATGCTTCTTTTTATGAATTAATTTTCACAAATAAAGGGTAGACTATTGGGCCAGTCTTAATTTTCATGACTTTCAAGGAAATGTTAGCAGTCTGAGTTGGGAAAGCAGTTACCTTTCTGACAGGAAAAAGGACCCTAGTCACCCAGTCCTTCCCTCTTTCTCTTGCTTGTTGACTTCTAACAGCGTAGCTCACCGTCTATGCACGTGGACTCCTGTCTGCTCTCCAGACTCGCAGGTACCCGCAGTCTCTGGGGAGGAGGAGGGGGAAGGCTCGTGGCCCATGTTAGCCCATGTTAGCCCAGTCGAGAGGCCTGGCAAGGGGTCCCCTGCGGGGGCTGCGGTCAGGTCTGGAAGAGGGACGGCTGTGCTGGGGAGGTCCGCGAGTCCCGGAGGGTGCCCTGTGTCGGCCCAGGAGGGGGCCTTGGACACACGTCTGCGTTCCTCGGTCTCTCCACCTGGAGTCCATGCTGGACCCTCTGGTGGCTTGTTTTCACTACCAAAACCATTTGTAGGCTTCAGCTTAACAGAGTGTGAGCCGAATTTGTACCCTTAAAAAACTAGCTGCATTTAGTAGTACATGTGACTCTGGCTGGCATTATTCATGTGTTGTGACTATGTGTTTTGGAGTGAAGACAGAGTCTTCCCTCCGTGGGCTCTTCTTTGGCTGAGATGTGTGGAGGGGAGGAGACGAGGGGACCTGAGACCCTCTGTCCATGTCGTGGTCGTGCCTGGAAGCAGCCCCCTGGGTTCTGGACCTCACTCAGTGTGAGGTGGTGGTCGGCTGTGAAGAGGGCGGTCTGGCGAGTTGGGGCTGGGTGCAGCGCGGGGCGGGGTTGGGGGGGTTGCGCTTTCAGCTGCGTGGTTATTCGAGAGCCCAGGTAGAAATGCCGTGATGGGGCTGAAAGCAGTTTTGTGGTGGTCTTGTTTCCGCCCTGACCACAGTTTGCCACCAGAGCCGATCCATGTTTTCATGTTGAAACACACGGTGATTCCCGCGGTGGAGATGCTCTGCGGCTGGAACGGCGCGGGTGTGATGCGGCCCAGCCTGGTCAGGTCGAAGCTCTGAAAGCAGTGAAGCCTGTTTGACCTGCTTGGGTAGAGGGGGTGGGCAGTCCTGAGAGGAAGCAGGCTCACTGCAAAGGAGGAAGCGGCCCTGCTGGGCGGTGCTGGCGAGCCAGGACCTGGCCACCCCTGCCTCTGGTGACAGAGGAGCTCTCACTTCCCCTGCTGCCTGGCGGTGCGCACGTCACACTCAGGGCGACTGATGGTCAGTTGTTGATGCCGTTTGGCTGTTGTTGCTGGAGGAAGGACTTGTTGGATGGGATTTGCTGGCTGTTAGCACATCAGTTCTTTCAAACATTGTAGCCTGTGGGTTGCTCACGGATACAAGTAACTGCTGCAGAAAAAGCTGCTTCAGAGAGAAGGTTTCTGGTGGGAGGGCTCAGTGCTTCCCCGCAGAGACTGTTGGCTGTGGTTTCTTATGTGTGTTTCCAGAAAGATGTTTAAGGCAAAAGAAGCGGAATATTGTAGCCAATATCCAGGTTCCTAATGTGCTTGGGGTTAGAATATAGAGTTGGAAGTATTGATTTCAGCTGCAGCCTTGGGCCCTAGACAGTTGTCCTGGAATAAAGACTCTAGAGGTAGACTCTGTGCCACGCTCCTCTTAATGCTGGGTCCACCTCCAGTGTTCTGAACAGTGTGTGAAGCCACAGCCTCGGGGTTGATGTTGGGGTCTGTGCTGTTAGAGGAGCGGATCTTTGCTTCATCCCTTCCTGTGGTCACAAGAGTTTTACGGAAGGAGGTACTTTGAAGGAAGGGTGACCCATTCTGATGGTTTGCCAAAACTAGAAACCACATCATACGTTATGCTGGAAGGATATGCATGTACCTGGCATTTTCTGCTGAGAGAATTAGCAGTGATTCAAGGGCTTAGATGAGTTTGATCAAGGTCTAGAAATCAGACAAAATCACTGATAGTTAAAGACTGTAGACCACAGTGATGTTATGCAAAATGGTGGGCTAGGAAACCTGAGCAGCAGCCCCTCTACCAGGTCAGCACTGAGCTGGAAAGAATGGTTGGAATTGGCTGTTTTGGAGCCCCGGGGTCTGACTGGATGAAGCCTTGCAAGGAGACGGCTGCTGTTCTTGCGAGTGGTGTGCTCAGGGTGAGAGTGGTGTGCTCACGGTGAACGCTTCTAGCTCACAGCAGACAGCAGCCCTGGAGGGAGGGAGACAGATCTCCAGAACACCACAGTGAAACTCTCAACAACAGAAAATACGGAACATACAGAGAACCGCAGGAAGAAATGCAAGCAGATCCAACCAGTCCATCCTAAAGGATCAGTCCTGAATAGTCATTGGAAGGACTGATGCTGAAGCTGAAACTCCAGTACTTTGGCCACCTCATGTGAAGAACTGACTCATTGGAAAAGACCCTGATGATGGGCAAGATTGAAGGCGGGAGGAGAAGGGGACAGAGGATGTGTTGGATGGCATCACCGACTTGATGGACTTGAGTTTGAATAAGCTCTGGGAGTTGGTGATGGACATGGAGACCTGGAGTGCTGCAGTCCATGGGGTCGCAAAGTATCGGAGACGACTGAGCAACTGAACTGAACTGACAGAGACAAAGGCAATGTGTGGCCTTTCACAGGAAAAATGAGTTTGACGGAAACCCTCCCAAAGGAGGCGGTGACATGACGATACTAGTCAAAGACATTGAATCAAGCATGTTAATGTGCTCAAGGAGCCAAAGGTGACGGCGGGCAAAGAAGGAAAGGAAATTGGGGATAGGTGTCTGAACAAAATGAGGATATCAAGAAAAAGTACTTCTAGACAAGGAAACAGTTTTGAAACAGCAAAGTACAGTAGCTGAAAGGGGAAGCTTACAGAAGGGTTTAAAAGCCACATGAGCAGGCAGAAGAGTGAGACAGCTGAAGTGATTCCATGTGAGGAGCAGAAAAGCCTGAAGAGAAGTGAGCGCAGCTTGCGTGTACATGGATGAAGCTCTCCTGGTCCACCTTGGCCTGATGAGAGCGACTGGAGGGAGCCGTGACCCAGCTCAGGCCCGAGGCTCACAGGACAGAGGAGATGGTGTCGTCACAGCAAAACAAAAGAAACCACAGACAGGAGCAGACCCACAGATGTGTGGTTGCCGGAGGGGAAGGGGGCTGTGGGCGTTGGGAGAGCAGACATAGAGTGTTGTCCAGAGTGGGTAAATGACAGGCCTCTGCACCGCGCGGAGAACTGCATTCAGTGCCCTGAGATGGCCGCAGTGGAGAAGAGTGTCAGAGAGAATGTGCGGCAGAGGCGAGCAGCATGGTGAGTCAGCTGCACTTTAATCAGAAGAGCAGAGTGGAGCTGCCCTGGTGGCGCAGTGGTGAGGAGTCTGCCTGCCAGTGCAGGAGACTTGGGTTTGATCCCCGATCCGGGAAGATCCCGCATGCCACAGAGCAACTCACCAAACCTTCGTGCGTGGCCTTCATGGGAAAGTGCCTGGAGGCAGAGGAGCTCTGCTCCTTCCCCTTAATGACCTTGACACTCAGCCGGCCCAGCGTCACCTGGTGAAGCTACATGGGCTGGTGATGTTGAGGAGCTTGGAAGAGTCACGGGAGCCTCCTTGTCAGCAGGGAGGCCTCAGCGAGGCCCAGTACCGTGGTCACCTGCTGACTCTGCTTACTGTTAGTAACTGTGCTGACAGGGCTACCTACCTGCCTCATTTTAACACACTTTGCTTTATAGCACTTAGCAAGTTGGCAATCCTGTGTCAAACGAGTCTGTCAGTACCATTTTCTTCCCACAGCAGTTGCTCAGGTCAGGTCTCTAACATTTTGGTAATTCTCAAAATATTTCAAGCTTTACTACCATATTTGTTGTGGTGATCTGTGATCACTGATCTTTGATGTTACTGTTGCAGAAAGATTACAACTCCCTGAAGGGTCAGGGGATGCCTGGTAATTAAGTATTTTGAAATAAAGGCAGGTACGTTTTCTTAGACATAGCACTGTTGCACATTTAATAGGTGACAGTGGAGTGTAAACGTAACTTACATGCACCAGAAAGTCCATGTGACTCAATTCAGTGCAGCCTCACTGTTCTGCAGTGGTCAGAACCAAACCTGCAGTGTCTGAGACATACTACTTGTGCTAACTAACAATTCTGATGTTAGTAACAAAGTGAAAAGTATTTCAATAAAAACAGCTGAAAATCAAAGATTATTGGTAAATTTCTCATCAGAAACCTTGGAGGCTGTGTTGCTCTGTTCAAAATATAGAGGGGGGAAAAACTTGTCAAACAAGAAACCTGTAACTGGCAAAACTGTCCTTCAAAACTGAGAGAGAATTTGAGAGCTTTCCAGAGAAGCCAGAGCTGAGCGAGTTCTTCACCACAGCCCTGCCTGCAGTGAGGGGCTTCCCTCAGATTGGAGGGTGCTGGACAGTGACCCGCAGCCCCGTGAAGAAGTAAAGGTCTGGTGGAAGGAGTCACACAGACGATTAGAAAGGCTGGTGCTGTTGTAACTCACCTTTTTGTTTCCACTCGATTTCAGGGACTAACATACTTAGAAACTGAGTTCATCTTTTGGGAGGACGCGATACGTAACGCTGTGGTTTTGTGACATCTGTGAATGAGAGGGCGTGGGGTCTGAGTTGTATGGGAACGGCTTTGTATGTTACTGGAGTTAAGCTGGTGGAGAGTGGCCTGTTAAACTGCTGCAGCTTCAGGATGTTAAATGTGGTTCCATGACCACAAGGAAAAAGCCAGCTATGGGATATACTCACAAGGAAATGAGAAGGGAATTGAAAATGTTTTGCTATAAAGAATCAATTAATAACAAAAGAAGATGGCTGTGCAGGAATGGGGGACAAAGAAGCAATAAGGCATATGAAAAACAAGCAGGAAAAGGACTGGAACTGTGAATGCGTTAAACTTGCCAGTCAAAAGATAGATTGGCAGTTTGGATAGAAAAACATGAACCATTTACTTGCTCTCCACAGGAGACTTACTTCGGAGCCAAAGACAGAAAAATGTTCAGTGTGAAAGGATGTGGAAAGGACTCATGCAAATAGTAACCAAAAGAGAGGGCGACTGTACTCATCTGAGGTGAAGTACACTTTAAGTCAAAAAAAAAAAGCTTACAAGACAGAGCATATTAGTGGAAGATTCGGTACAGCAGGAAGGTTAGGCAGTGATAAACAGGTACACACCATTCCACAGCCATCAAAATACGTGAGGCAGAAATGAACAGAGCTGAAGGCGGAGAAGCTTGACAGTAACGCTGACTATGGATGGGCCCAGACAGCAGGTACGGGAGGAGGAGGACGTGAGTGACACAGTAAACGGACCGCATCCAGCAGGCACGGGTCTCTGCCCCCCGCCACCAGGACACACATTCTTCTCGATGGACACGGTCGTTCTCCATGTTAGAATACATGTTGAGCCATAGTAAGTCTCAGAAGGTTTGAAAAAGTAGGTTATCATACAAAGTACCTTTCTTTCTTTCTTCTTGTGATGTCGACCATTTTTGAAGTCTTTATTGAATTTGTTACAGTTATTGTTTCTGTTTTATGGCTTGAGTTTTTGGCCTTGAGGCATGTGGGATCTGCGCTCCCCAACTAGGGGTGGAACCTGCACCCCCTGCGCTGGAAAGCAAGGTCTTAACCGCTGGACCGCCAGGGAAGTCCCCAAAGTACCTCTCGGACCACAATGAGATAAAGTTAGAAGTCAATAACGAGAGGAAAACTAGAAAACCCACAGATACCATAGATGGTAAACAGCACATTCTTACAGAACTAATGGGCCAAAGAAGTCACAAGAGAAATCTTAAAACGTCTAGGGATGGAGAACTCACTGGCAGCAGTTAGGACTCAGCGCTTTCCTTGCTGGAAGCCTAGGCTCAGTCCCTGCTCTGGGAACAGTGACCCTGCAGACACAGCCTAGTAGAATGTAGAGGACCCAGCGAAGTACTGAGGGGGAAGCTATCTCCATAAGTGCTAACATTGAAACAGATCTCTAATCACCAACCTAACTTCACTTCCCAAGGATCTAGAAAAAGAAGAACAGTTTAAACCCAAAGCTTAAAAGGGTTAGAGCAGAAAACCCTTTAGATTAACTGCAAATTTTTTAAAGGCTCAAATCACTAAAATCAGAAAAGTGGAGATATGACTACCCGTTTTTATGAATAAAAAGGATTCTAAAAGAGTCCTAGGAACACTTGTACGAGAATGAATTGCATAGCCTGGATGAAACAGGTTCCTAGAAATACACAAACTGCCGAACTAAATAGAAAATAGGAATCGTACTGTTGTCAACTAGGAGATGGAATCAGTTACCAAGAGCTTCCTGACAGAGAAAAGCCCTGGATCTAATGACTTCACTGGTGAATTCTAACGGTTAAAGATCTAAGACCAGTTCTCAGATTCTTCCCAGATACTGAAGAGGGGAGAACGTTGCCTCTTCTTCTTTTTTTGTGTTGGGACATGGCCTGTTAGCAAAGTTGAGATGGTTTCAGGTGAACGGTGAAGGGCCTCAGCCACACATGTGCGTGTATCCATTATCCCCCAAACGCCCCTCGCACCCAGGCTGCCGCATCACATTGAGCAGAGTGCCCTGTGCTGTACTAGGGCCTTGTTGGTGATCCGTTGTAAACATAACCCTGCGTACGTGTTCTTCCCAAACTGTAACTTCGAGGGGAAAACATTTCTTAGCTCATTCTGAGGCCTGTATTGGAAGTGAAGTGTTAGTGACTCCATTGTGTCCAGCTCCTTGTGACCCCACGGACTGTTGCCCTTCAGACTCCCCGTCCATGGGGTTTCCTAGGCAAGGGTCCTGGCGTGGGCAGCCATTGTCTTCTCCAGGGGATCTTTTTGACGCAGAAGTTGAATCCTGGTCTCCTGCGTTGCAGGCAGATTCTTCACCATCTGAGCCACCAAGGAGGCCAGCATTGCTCTCCTACAAAGGTCAGACAACCACTACAAAAAAAGGAAACTATCAGTCAATGTGTCTTAGGACAGTGGTGCAAAAGTCCTTAACAAAATACCTGTAACATTTAATTTGGCAGTCTGTTAAAAGGGTTTATGTGCCAGGACCAAGTGGGATTTATTCCTTGCTTGGATTTATTCCTTGGAATGCTAGGTAGGTTCCACAACCAAAGAGTGATTGTTAATACACCATGTTAACGTAATGAAAGGGGAAAACCATCATCTCAGCTGATGATGAAGACAGCACCCTTTCAGGATGAAAGCAGTCGAAATACTGGGAATAGGAGGAAATTATTTCAACATAGTAAAAGTCGTATATGGCAAATCCACAGTGAACATCATGTACAGTGGTGAAGGACACACTTTGTCTTCTAAGATCAGGAACAAGGCACGGATGCCCACTTTACCACTTCTCTTCAAAACCCTACTGGAAGTTCCAGCCAGAGCAGTTCAGCAAGGAAAAGAAAAGACATCCAAATTGGACAGGAAAGAGATACATGATCTTATATGTGGAGTGCCTTACAGAGTTCATACCCTGAAATTAAAAAGCTAAACCTCTTAGAGCTAATAAACTAATTTAGCAAATTTCAGGATACAGTCTGAAAAAGAAATTAAGGAAACAGTTCCATGTACAGCAGCATCAAAAGAAATAAAATACTTTGGAATAAATTTTAACTTGGTAAATGAAAAAGACTTCTAAATGAAAGACTATAAACATTGCTGAGAGAAGTTAAAGATGTAAGTAAGTGGAAAGACATCTCATTTATGGATTAGAAAAGTTAGTATTGTTGGGAAACCATCTACAGATTCAGTGCCATCCTTGTCAAAATTCCAAATGACTGTTTTTTTTCTTTTTGCATAAATAGAAAAACCTGTCCTGAAAGCCATGGGACCCTCAGTAGTCAAAATAATTTTGAAAGCTCAAAAGTTGGAGGTCTCCCACATCCAGATCTTGAAACTGCAAAACTCTGTGGTAACTAGAACAGTGTGATACTGGAATAGGACACATGTGTAAACCAGCGGAACAGACTAGAAAGCCCAGACATTAATCTTCACTTTCAAGGTGAATTGACCTTTGGCAAAGGTGCCAAGTGCGTCCCGTGGAGAAAGCAGTGGCTTCCGTGGCTGGTGATGGTGCCGGGGGAATGTCTGCCTGCAGAGGGGTTTGGACTTGTCGTCACACACAGAGTTAGATCAGAGACCTGAAGCTGCTTTGTATTGAAGAATAGTTGATTTATGTGTTGTTTTGACGTCTCCTGTAGAGCACGCGACTCAGCTATACGTCATATTCTCTTTCGTCTTCTCCATTGTGGTTTACCATAGGATACTGAATGTGTGGTCCCCGCGCTGTACGGTCGGACCTTGCTCTTGTCCGTCCTGCGTAACAGTTTGCCCCGCTCACTCTGACCTCCCAGTCCAGCCCCTCCGCGCCTCGCTTCCTCTTGGCAGCTGCAGAGAAAGCCCTGCTGGCTCGGTCCTGAGCCGCCTCCTTAAGCAGGCCTCTCTGGCGGCTCAGGCCTCACGTGTAGGTGGTGCAGGGCTGTTTCCCCCGGCCTGCCTCCCTTGCCGGGGAGCCCCAGCTAGCTGCACCCCCGTTGCCGCGCACGCTGTTGCTCTTCTGCACGTGCCGCAGCCGCCCCGTCCACTCGTCCGCCGCTGGGCACCCGAGTTGTCCCCAGACCCTGACTGCTGTGAGCAGTGCTGCTCTGAGCCTTGGGGTGCGTGTGTCTTTTTGACTTAGAGTTCTGTCCGGATATTCGCCCAGGAGTGGGATTGCTGGATCATACGACAACTCTATTTTTAGTTTTTGAGGAACTTCCCTCGTAGCTGCACCAGCCTATTGATAAATTCCTACCAAGAGTGTGGGAGGGCTCCCTTTTCTCCACACCCCCTCCCAAATTTATTATTTGTAGACTTTTTAGTGATGGCCATTCTGACCAGTGTGAGGTGGTACCTCATTGTAGTTTTGAATTGCATTTCTGGAATAATTAACGATATTGAGCATATTTTTATGTGTCTGTTGGCTGCCTGTATTTCTTTGGAGAAATGTCTATTTAGGTCTTTTGCCCCAAATTTTTTTTTTTTAAAGTTTATTTGGCTGTGTCAGATCTTGTTTGTGGCATGGGGAGTGTTCATTTTGTCACGCCACACCTTTTCGTTGCGATGCGTGCACTCTAGTTACGGTGTGTGGACTTAGTTGCTCTGTGGCTATTTGTTTGTTGTGTTTTGTTGTTGTTATTGAGTTGTGAGAGCTGTTTGTATATTTTGGAAGTTAGACCCTTGTCAGTCATATCATTTGCAAATATTTTCTCCCATTCTGTAGATTTTTTCCCTTTCTTTGTGGTTTCCTTTTCTGTGCAAAAGCTTGTAAGTTTGATTAGTTCCCATTTGTTTATTTCAGTTTTTATTTCTATTGCTGTGGGAGACTGACGTCAGTTAAGAAAGCATTGGAATGACTTACATCAGAGAATGTTTTGTCTGCATTCTCTCCTAGGAGTTTTATGGTGTTGTGTCTTACATTTCAGTCTCAAAGATCTCAGTCTTAAGAGGTAAAAGTAAAAAAGTGAGGGACTTCTTCCTTGGTGGTCCAGTGGTTTTAAGAGTCTACACTTGCACTGCGGGAGACGAGGATTTGATCCCTGGTCAGGGAACCAAGATCCCACATGCTGCTCAGGGCTGCAAAAAAAAAAAAAAAAGACAGCTGTGAAACTCTCAGAAGTAAACAAGGCGAGATTCCTGGTGTTGAATTTGGCGGTGATGCAGTGGCTGTGATACCAAGGGCACCTGCAACAACAGAAAAAATAGATAAATTTGGCTTCATCAGAATTAAAGCTTTTATGTTTCCAAGCACAGAGTTAGGGGAGTAAAAAGACAACCTACAAAATAGGGAAGATATTATCAAATTGTACGTCTGATAAGGCTTATATTCAGAATACATATTTAAAGTTTGAACAACTCAACAGCAAACAAGCAACTTGATTATAGATGGTTCAGGATCAGAGTAGACATTTCTCCAAAAAAGATGTGGAAATGGCTGATCCACACAAAAAATAAATACACAGCACCACTCGTTGTTAGGGAAATTCAGAACGGTGATACATGCTGCACTTGGATTGCGGTGGCTCTTTTCTCCCCCACCCTAAGTAATATTGATTGATTGATTGATTGATTGATTGATTGATTGATTGATGGATTGATTGATGGCTGGCTGGCTGTGCTGGGTCTTCGCTGCTGCTCAGGCTGTCTCTGGCTGTGTCGAGCGGGGGCTCTAGTCGCCACGCGCGGGCTTCCTGCAGTGGCCCCTCGCGGGGCGCGGGCTCTGGGCTCTGAGCTGCAGGGGCGCGGCCTGCCCGCCCTAAAGCACGGGCGCGGGAGTCGTGGAGCGCGGGCGTGGTTGCTCCAGAGCATGTGGGATCTCCCTGGACCAGGGGTCAGACCTGTGTCTCTTGCATTGGCAGGTGGATTTTTTACCACTGAGTCACCACGGAAGTCTGGCTCTTTATTTTTAAAATAAATATGTGTTGCTGAGACTTAGGGAAATTGGGACCCTTGCATATTGCTGGTAGGAATGTAAAATGCTGGAGTTGTGGAGAGCCGTGCGCAGATTACAGAAAATTACCATATGTCCTGGCACTTAGGTGCGTCTACCCACCAGGTTTGAAATCAGGATCTCCAGCATAAACCATACACCGTGGTTTATGGCAGAATTACTCACAGCAGTCGTCGGGTGGAAAGACTCTGCGTGTTGGTAAACAGATAAGCGAAGCACAGTATCTGGATGCGGGGTGTGTTACTCACCATGTAAAGGACTGGAGTTCCAGTGTGGGCCGCAAGCTGGACAGCCCTTGAAAGCAGGCCGAGTGAGATACGCCAGGCAGGAGAGGACCCGGTGCCCGAGAGCTGTTTGCAGAAGGCCAGTGCCGAGAGAGAAGTCGGGCCGGGGCAGGCGAGGAGGGCCGCTGCATGCTGCATGTGTGACCCGCGCGGGGCCTCTGCTCGCCCTGACGGAAGGCCCTGGGAGTAGTCACGGTGGCTGCTCACGGGTGAGGCGCTCACAGGTGCTCTCACTGGGGTGTGGGTCTCCGCTCCAGACGCGGGCTTCCTCCCAAGTCAGAGCCCGACGGTGTCTCAGCTGGCAGGTCTCTGACCTCGAGATGTGACGTTGTGGGCACCTCCCGGGTGGTCACCGCGCCGGCCGGGAAGCTGCGAGCCCTGCTCCGGGGCGGCTGTCCCCCTGAGGAGGAGGACCGTGGTCTGCACGCGGCGTGCGCCTCACAGTGCTGCGTGCACCTGACCTGGAGACGGGACGTTCAGCTCTTCTCCTTGCTAGTGGGCGACTGGCGCGTGTCCACCCTGAGTGAGTGTTTAGCAGTGATTTTCCTAAATGTTACTGAAGCAAGCTGGCCGTCAGTGATCTTGGGAGGCAGGTGGATCTGTGTGTTGCCAAATCTTGCACGCACTGCTTTTGAATCCTTGTAAAGCTACACTTGAGTAGTGACCTTCGGATAGTAACCTTGGTAGTGGAGGCAGGGTAGTGGGCACTTCGGACTTCCTCATCAGCCAGAGGAGCTGAGCTCTGAAGTCTGCGGGGCTTTCACACCTGCCTGGTGTGCTGGTGAATTTTCTGTGTCAGCCTGAGAGGCAGGGGCCCCCAGGGGTTAGCCTGAAACGTGCTTCCAGGGTGTCCATGCTGTGTTTCTGGGTGAGGTGCACAGCTGGGCGTGTGGGCTGAGCAGGGCAGACTGCTCTCGTCCAGGCCTGGGAGGCTTGCCGAGGGCGACAGGCTGAGGGGGGAGAATTCTCCCGGTCGGAGGTTTTCCCAGCTCCCCACTCAGCCAAGACCTAACACCAGGTTGCCTGGTTTCCAGGTCTTCAGATTGCCGATCGGGGGGCATCTCAACCTCTGTAATGTTGTGAGAACTTCCTCTCTAGTCTAAATGCTACATTTCATGTGTGTATTCCATGATCTTATACATCCTTACAGAAACGTGAATCTCATGTATGTGAAGTTTATTTTTAACAGCACATTTGAAATCTCACTTTAATGGTAAAACATAGGCTTTTATATGGTGCCAACAGAAGCATTAGGTTCTGTTCCTTCATCCTTGGATCCATGGTTCTGTTTCTCTGGAGAATCCTAACTGGTACGTACTCAACTGATGCAGAGTTCCAGAGAATAGCAAGGAGAGCCTTCTTCAATGAACAGTGCAGAGAAGTAGAGGAAAACAGCAGAGTAGGAAAGACTAGATGCCTCTTCAAGACTGGAGCTATCACAAGAACTTTCCATGGGAGAATAGCACGATAGAGGACAGAAACGGTGTGGACCTAACAGAAGCAGAAGAGATGAAGAAGAGGTGGCAAGAATACACAGCAGTAACTCTACAAAAAAGGTCTTAATGACTGGGATAACTGCAATGGTGTGGTCACTCACCTAGAGCCAGACATCCTGGAGTGTAAAGTGAAGTGGGCCTTAGCATCACTACTAACAAAACTAGTGGAGGTGATGGAATTCCAGCTGAACTATTTAAAATCCTCAAAGATGATGCTGTTGAAGTGTTCCAATCAATATAAAAGTGTTGCACATTTGGAAAACTCAGCAGTGGCCATAGAACTGGAAAATGTCAGTTTTCATTTCAATCCCAAAGACAGTGCCGAAGAATGTTCAGACTACTGCGTAATTGCACTCATTTCACATGCTAGCAAGGTAATGCTCAAAATCCTTCAAGCTAGGCTTCAGCCGTAGGTGAGCCAGGAACTTCCAGATGTACAAGCTGGGTTTAGAAAAGGCAGAGGAACCAGAGGTCAAGTTGCGAAAATCCGTTGGATCATAGAGAAAGCCTACGGTAAAGCCTTTGACTGTGCCGATCTCAACAAACTGTGGAAAATTCTTCAAGAGATGGGAATACCAGACCACCTTACCTGTCTCCTGAGACTCCTGTATGTGGGTCAAGAAGCAACTGTTAGAACTGGACATGGAACAACGTCTGGTTCCAAATTGAAAAAGAACAACCACAATTAGTACTTGAATAGACTTACTCTTCAGAGACAGGCATCAGAGTAGCCTTGTTTGGAGTGGATATCGGGGGTCTTTTTGTTGTTTGTTTTTAATCATGTGGCTTGTGGGAGATCTTAGTTCCCTGACCAGGGATTGAACCTGTGCCCCTTGCAGTGGAAGCTTGGAGTCTTAACCACTGGACCACCAGGGAAGTCCCTAGGTGATGGGTATTGCTAAAAGACAATTTTCAAGAAAAGATAGTATCATGACTGTCACTTACGAAATGAACAAAGAGCAGATATGCATGGGAGGTCAGCAGTGTTGTAAGGAACCTGCAGCTGGTGACAAAGCTGGCTTTTCCACGCCAGAAGCTTGTCCTGGTAGAACCCGTTTGTGTGTCTGAGAGT
The DNA here is from genome assembly GCF_033118175.1 of Dama dama. Lineage (NCBI taxonomy): Eukaryota > Metazoa > Chordata > Mammalia > Artiodactyla > Cervidae > Dama > Dama dama. The sequence goes on along the minus strand of NC_083704.1, from coordinate 63,175,930 downwards.
CATGTGTTCCGCCATCGTGTCCACACGTTCAGCTGGTCAGGGGCAGTGAAGGCCTGGAGTGAGGGCCAGGGCGCGCTGGGCTCTGGGCTCCGAGCCGTGCACCGTTCCCCGCAGGAGGCATCCCACGCCCTCTTAACTGTAGGTCTCCGTACGGAATATGAGCTCATAATGCTAAATTGGGCTACTTTTTCATTTAATACTGAAATTTTTGAACACTTGTTTAAAAATGTTTTGGTGAGGAGGCTTTGTGAATTAAAGCCCCAGTGGTTACATATTTGGTTTAATGTAGTTTGATGACTTGATATGAAATGTTGTCTTTGCTCCAGGGGTCTGTTCTGAGGACAGTGGCCCTGGGACAAAGCGTGGGGCTCCTGGGGCTCCTGTATTCCTGGTGTCTGACTTGGACACAGGCAGTGCTCGAGGTTCGGAGACTGGGACCCCAAACGTTGGGCGAGAGTTGCTGCTCTAATTTGTCTTTCCCTGGGGGTAGCGCCCCACTTCATGCCAAAGCAGTAAATGCTGTGAACCACAGGTGTGTGGTCCTGTGATCTTGTTCCCTGAAGTGGTGGTGGGATCAGGGTGGCCTGGCAGTGGGCACGGGGGACTGAGGTTTTCACGGTGTGGGAGAGGGTGTGGGACAAGCCAGTCCTGAGCTGGCGAATCTTCAGAACGGAAGGGCCCTTGGATACCCGTCCAGGGGCCCAGCGGCCACCGAGAGCCTCCATTGAGGAGGGGGCGCCGCCGGCAGGGCGAGCCCTGTTTGGGCCTGTGGGCCGGAGAACAGCAGGCGCGCTGGGAGGAGCCGGAGCCCTGACGGGGCTTGGCCTTGGTTGGGGAGGATGCTGCCGGCGGAGGGAAGCTCTCCGCTGGCTCGCCGCCCCCCCGTGGGTGCTGCTGGGGTCTGTCTGTCCCGGTTCCCACCCTTCCTTGTCGCTGATGAAACGTGCCCTGCCTCTCTGGCTGCTGTCCAGGTGGTGGTGGTGTACTGCATGACCTGGGCCTCCCTGTCTGAACTCTGGGTCGTAGATCCGTGGCCAGTGGCATTAACTTGTCGGCATCTAACCTGACCGCACGTGTGATATGATGCATTCTGTGCTCTGTGTGATGTGGAGCCTTAAAAATTGCCCAGTGTGGAGACAGACTGTCACTTAGCTGACTGGGTATTTTTTTAATTTCGGCGTCTTGACTGGGACGTGGTCGGGGAGGAGTTGTTCAGGAGTCGGTCTAGCCCTGGGGCACACCTCAGTCACCACGGTTCCTGCGAGAGTCCTTGAGAAGAAGTGCGCGTGACGCCTTACACAGACACCTGCAGGCAGAGGATCTGCTGGGACGCTCAGCACTGTCAGGAGCGGACGTCCACGCCTGGTCCCGGGAGGTTCTGAGATCTGCGCGACGTCTCCTAGTCTGACCTTCTGCAGGCCGCCTGCTCCGGGTCAGTGCGGTCTGTCTGGTCCTTCATGCTCCCGGTGTCGTCCACAGTGCTGTGGCTTTCAGACAGGCCTGGGGGACCGTGTGGACGCTCCTGGTCAGCCAGGACCAGTGGTTCTGAGTACTTTGAAATGGTTAGGATGCAGCCAGTGTACTCCTGTGGCGTTCTGATGAAAGCCCACGTGTGCACTGGTGCCTAAGGTTGCTGGTGAAGAGCTAGTACTTACTGTGTTTTCAAGAGGGAAAGAAGAGGGGCCAGGTGGTGATGAACGCCATCCGCTGCGGTGGGAGGCGTGTGAGGACCGCCGACAGTGCCGGTAGGACCCTCAGGGCTGCCGAGAGCGGCGCCGCGCAGACACCGCAGAACGCTGCAGCTGCGGGGACGCAAGTGCTCTCTGCACGCAGGCCGGCGGGCGGGCGCGGCTGCTGCAGAGGACTGCCCAGTTTAGACCAGCCTTCTCCCACCGCTTTCATGATCACATCTCCCTTCTGCCCCCCAGGCCTTTGCAGATCCAAATCCCACCCCCACCCTGCCAACTGTCTCCCCTGCCCCAGTGATTTTTTTTTTTTTTTTTTGCCCCAGTGAAATTTTAATACCATGGATGTACTGTGTCGTTATGCTTGGCTTCTGGAGGGCTGCAGACCATGGTTAGTGACACCCACACGGGGAATGCGTGGCCTGGACCAGCAGAGGGTTGGCATGGTCGTGAAGCTTAGCCCAGTGGCAGTATACTTCCTGGACGTTTGGGATGACTGCTGAGGCTGCTGGTACCTTCCTGTGCAGTTAAGGACTTCCACCCTGAGGGAGCTCTTAGACGTTTGTAAAATTCTCCATGTTCTTTCGGCATCACCGTGTTTCACTAATGGATGATGCATGTACAATGAGGCAGGTGTGGTGAGAAGCACAGTGAGTCTGATCCAGGCAGAGGGCGGCAGCCGGGAGGCTGCGGATCCAGAGGCAGGCTGCGTGGGCAGGGGTTGAGGGAAGGTGTTGAGAGCGGTGCTGGAGGGTGTGGGTGGCTGAGAGCAGTTCCCTGCGCGGGAGGTAGTTTGTGCACGCGGGAGCCGGGTGGGGTGTGGGTGCCCCGGGTGTCTCTCCCAGCACAGGGTGGGGAAAAGTGACTCCTGAGGGCCCATTACGGTGTTGGGTGCTTGGACTCATTCTGCACGTGGCCTCCCCGTGTATGGAGTCACACCAAAGCCCTTGTCCAGTGAGGTGTGAAATAGCCAGCTGCATCTGGCCCCTGGAGCTCCCAGTTGACCACCCAAAAGCTACAGAACAGAACGCTTTATTCAGCTCACAAGGAGTCGTTGCGGCCTTCTTGTTTGTTTGACTGCCCCAGGTGCTTCCTGACCAGAACCTGGACCCCCTGCGTTGAAAGCATGAAGTCTTAACCACTGGACACCAGGGATAGGTCAACCCCAACGTCCAACCCAGTAACTGACACTTTACTGCACCCTCAGCAGGTGTCTGAGCCAAAGTGGGTGTGCTTACTCCCCGAGGTCGCAGCTAGTGACCAGTGTCCTGAAAGGGACAGGGGCTCGTGAGTGCATGTGGTTAAGTGTGAGGCATGGAGGAGGGTGTCAGGACATAGGCCTTAGTCTGAGGTCGTCTGATCAGCTGGATTAGGATCTCGAGAGCGGGGAGCCATGCTTCTCGGGCGCACAGGCCTGAACTGTTGGCGCAGAACAGTAGACGCGGAGGTGAGAACCCGAGTGGGCAGTCACTGCGCGCCCACTCTGCAGCTGTGCTTTTTCTCCTCTGGCGCGGGCACGCGTCTTCCTCCAGCGACTGCTCTGCCGCAGCGTTCGCTGGTTGGCGCGGTCCCAGTGGGCGCAGTGTGACGGACTGCAAGATGCACGTAAACGAAGCTGTGAGTTGTCTTAGACGTTTCACTAGGACCTCAGACACACGTGTGTGAGTTAACATGCGAGTGTCGCAGAGGCCAGCGAGTTAGTGTGAGAGGCTGCGGTGATGAGATTTGGAAGGTCTGAAGTAACAATACTAGGAATACTGGTTGACTAGGTACGTTTTTCACACTGTTAGAAAAGCCCTCATAGGGACTTCCCCAGTGGTCCAGCGGCTAAGAATCCGCCTTTCAGGGCAGGGGGTGCAGGTTCAATTTCTGGTCGGGCAACTGAGATCCCACGTGGTGCAACAACTGAACCTACTCCACTGCTAGAGAGTCTGCACTGCAGCTCGAGGCCCCACCCCACACTCTAGAGGCCGCGCCCCACACCCCAGAGGCCCCGCCCCACACCCCAGAGGCCGCGCCCCACACCCCAGAGGCCCCGCCCCATGGCTATAGCTCCCCCATGATGTAAGTTGATGCTGTGGCAGCTCCAGAGAATGTGCCCTGGTGAGAATGCCAGCCAGGCCTTTCCTGCTGAGTGGTGGGCAGGGGCTTAGGGGTCTTCCTCTCAGAGAGTGCTGACCTTGTGCTTGTGTGGGGACCCTGGCACGTCGCTGCGCGCCAAGCCTAGGAGGAGGTGCTCGGGGCCTCCCCGGACCTGCATTCTCACGTCCGTCGCCGGGACTGTCCCCCGTCCTCCTGTGCGGAGGGCACCTGGGGGGCAGCGTGGCGTGGCAGGAACACCCTGGAAGGAGCACCGGGGGAGACGGGGCGTGTTGGGGCAGTGTTGGCGGTCAGCGGGTCGTCCTGCCTGGGACATCCTGGCGCCCTTCCCCTCCTTCCAGTCCAGGCTCAGTCGTCTCCTCCTGGAGCAGAGCGCGTCTCACTCCCCAGCTGAGGTCGCGGCCCTTGAGGCGCCCGCGCGGCTCGTCGGTGTGCTGCTCCCTGGCGTGTCTCCTGCGTCTTCTCGAGCGCTCCCAGTGTCCTCTTGAAGCCTTCTGGTAGCTCTTTGCTGCTGAGTTTCCCCTGGGGGTGCTGGCTGTAAACGGGACATCAGACCAGCAGGCTGTTGGCTGACACCATCACAGCGGAAGGCTTGCTTGGAGCACACAGGCTGCATGATGAGAGGACCCCAAGATTCAAGTTGCATAAACCTCGGGGACTCGGCGTGGGGTGCGCCCCCGCGTGGCCGACACGGGGGCAGCGCCCTGGTTGAGGGGCTGCCCTCCGGTTGGCGGCAGAGGTGGAGATGGCCCGGCTTCCTGCTCCTCCCCTCCGCGTCCCTTTGTCCCCGGGCCCCCGCCCACCTTCTCCGGCAGTCCTCACTGGCCGTGCACAGCCCAGAGCCTGGGCTGGGTCACGGTGTTTTCCTGATGGTTCTGCCTGCTTGCGGCTTCCTTATTGGCTCTGCTTTTATGGCCAGTTGGCTGCTCAGCTTCAGAGATGAGAGCGGTGACTCCAGGTGTGTGTGGGGGGAGTCTAGCTTTTGATTTCCCACCGGAGAAACAGTGTCCCTGGGGAAGGAATCCCTGCAGCCCGTGGAACAGTGATGCGCACTGATCATGCTGGGTTTGAGGACAGAAGGAGGGGATATGCCATGAGGGGATATGCCATGAGTGTCCCTTCTTCTAGAAAGACTCTGGGAGAGATTCCTGGGCTGGTGGGTGTTCTCTCAGGGCCTGTTCCCAGGCCCCGGGGTTGTAGGGTTTTTCAGAGCGGTCTGTGTCTCCAGCAGTCCGTGGAGATGCTGTTGGTCGAGGGTAACAAGGCAGGTGCTGCCAGAGAGGACTCTGGAGGCTCTGCTCCTTGCGCAGACCTGTGTTCCAGGTTTGCCTTGGTTTTGTTTTTAACTTCGCGCTTGTCTAGAAACAAGTGTCCCGCTCTTCGATCCCAGAGAACATTATGTACAAAAACATAGCTCTTAGTGGTTGCCAGTGTGAAGCCGGTGGCGTCCTCTGGGTTGGCCCTGGCCGCGACCCCCCCTCGCCTGTTGACAGGAGCTGCGTGGGGGTGCGTGTCCCGGCGGTCAGGAATGCTCTTGCAAGCAGAACCAAGTGGAAAAATCAACAGTGAACGTTTTCCTCCAAAATGGAAATAACTTTTTGAGTTTGAAGGTCGTTTGCCCCTGGAAAGATGACGGTAAGCGAATATGAAGAAAAGGAAGTCGTTTGTGACCCTCCCCTCCAGGAGAGACCTGCTGGTTTGTGCGTTGCTTACCTTCCCACCTCTGCCCTGTTTTGGAAGACGAGCCTGCAGGGCTGTTAACCCCGCTCTCTCCACTGAGTGGGGGGTCAGCCTTGTACTGCTGAGTTCTGCAACACTGGAATTCCAGCCCATCATGTTAATGCTGTGTTTTTATAACATACTTTCCAAGATGGTTAGGCCAGTTCCCTGTCACTACTGTTTTTTGAAAGGATTGGGAGGGACTCTTGTTCATTTTTTACTAAGAAAGATAGAATGACTTCATCCCATTCCCCCCAAATCCTTGGAATTATTTAAATAGGGAAGAACTTTTATCTTTACATTAAGGCTTCCTATAGGAGGTATCTCTTCATTTATTCTGATTTTCTTTGTCTCAGTAAAATTTTTCTCATTTAGATCCTATATCTGTTAAGTACTGCAACAGTGGCTGCAGTTAAATTTGGAAAATCCTTCAGGAAAGTGAATTAGCAAAAGTCATAATAGTGCTTTTATACTTTTGACTCAGTAATCCCAGTCTTAAACAGTTAATCCCATTCTTAATCTCAGTAATCCCATTCTTAAACATCTTGGGTTAAGATGGACAGAAACCTTTCCCCTGAGTGAGAATTGACCTTTCATTGACTTCCTGGAACCCTTTGGGAACCCTGTTGAAGGCACATGAGTGCCTCTGTTGGGGGAAGCTTTGCTTATGGTCACGTGTCTTCACTTGGCGATTGCATCTGATAGGTGGGGAGGGGCTGGGCGTACCTGATGGGCCCCCAGCCTTGGGCTTCGTGGAGCACAGTGGCTCTTGTGCTGGATGTGTCTCTCGTGGGGAGCCCCCAGAAATGACGGCTCAGAGTCGGGGTGTTGAGGCCAGGCCACCTCATCCAGGCCTGACACCCTTCCTCGGGCTTAAGAGCTGTTTTCCTTCTCCCAGCAGAGAGGTTGACCGGTGTGTCCGAGGTCACAGCGCTGGGGAGTGTGGGGCCAGGAATTCCCTTCTTTCCCTTCTTGAGTCACGGCCCTGTGGCAGCCAGTGCCGTCAGCCTCAGCCTTCAGGAAGCCAGGCAGGTGAAGAAGAGCCAGAAGTGGCTTTTGTCAGGCCCCGTCCGGAGAGTCTTGTCTGCCTGGACTGGAAGGACACCAGGCTCTGTCGAGTGCACGCCCTCCCTGCTCGGTCCCGTGTAAGCCCCGAGGCCCCCCGAGGTCCCTGCTCCGCTGACGGGGGGGAAGCGGACGCTGCCCCTGCTGGTTCCCAGTCGTCTCTGCCCGGCCTGTCCAGTGTCTCCTGAGGAGGGCCAGGGCTCCAGGTCCCTGGAAGGTGTGGGGTCCTTTCTGAGGACACTTGTGCTCTGGAGGCGGTGGCAGCCCCCAGCCCTCTCGGGATCAGCGCCGAGGGGAGCTCATCGTGGTCCTCAGGTGTGGCCCCGACACCGGTCCAGGGTCGGGACTGCTGCCCTCCTGACGCTGCTCTTCCCTTGAAAGTCTCTGAGGCATTACTGAGGACCACGAGGCCCGTGACCGTAAGGAAAGTGATCCGGGGTCAGGGTGAGGCAGGAGGTTGAGCACCAGTGGGGCCTCTTCCATGCTGTGTGGTCCAGGCTCCGAAGACTTCCTGAAGGGCTTTCTGGGGAAACATGGTCTCGAGCTGCAAAATCAAACGTTGTTTCTGCCAATATTTGGTAACTGTCTGCTGAGCACTGGAGATAGAGAAGAAAACGGTCTAGACAGAAACCATTAGGAGAAGAGAGATCAGTGTAATAACATTAAAATGTCGAGTCCAGGTGACCCTCGCACATGCAGCCCTGAGCCGCGCGTCCGCTTGCAGGAGGGTTTCTGGCTGAGCCGTGCCCCGTCGCCACAGAGGCTCTCCTCGGTGCGGAGCTCGGCTCTGGGCGCAGCGGCCGTGGCTCCCGGGCAGCTCAGGGTCAGTTGCTCCGCTGCACGTGGGAACTTCCTGGGCCAGGGCTGGAAACCCTGTCCCCTGCATTGGCTGGTGGATTCCTAACCCCTGGACCACCAGGGACGCCCTTGAGGGTTTTTTAAGGACTGCGGAGCCCACGTGCTTGAAGTGCAGGGGCAGGACCGCGGGTGCCTAACGCCCGGCTGTGAGGCGGTCCGCGGTCTCCAGCTGTGTGCAGGGTCCGTGCTTTGAAGACAGGCGGCATCAGGGGGAGAGGCGTCCTGCTTCACGGTGGACGAAGGGCTCGCCCCTGAGGAGGCGTGCGTGAGCAGCACTGAGGCTCACCCGTGCCGCCTCAGCGTCCCGGAGGGCCGTGTGCGCCTGCAGGCTCCCCTGGGTGCTGCCTGGTGTGCTCCTGGCCCGAGTCCCGTGCTGAGCTGGGTGCTCCGTCCAGGCCCTAGGCGGCAGGGGGAAGCCAGCCGGAAGGCTTGGGCGCCGAGCTCCCAGGCCGCATCGGTGCATGTGCCGAGGGCGGGGCTCCCCTCGCAGTTCTGTCCTGCTCATGTGCCTTCTCCTTTCTTCCAGCTTGAAGGATGACCTCGAGGAAGAAAGTGCTGTTGAAGGTGATCATCCTGGGAGACTCTGGGTAAGCGTCCCTCCGGCACTTGAGCTGACACCCTGGTGGAGCTCTCGCGCTGGTCTCCGTGGGGCTGGGTCTCCCTGCCGTGGGGTCACAGCAGAGCCTGCCTGACCCTGGCCGTGGGGCCCGTGGTCCCCAGTTTGGAGAACATGGTGGCTGTTTGAACTCAGTGAGTGATAATTGCACGCGGTTCCTTTTCCCCAGCTGGTGAGAGGCGGGAGGAGAGTCGTGTGGATTTGCTGCATGGTGGCACGCCCATGCTGCAGGTTTGGGGCGCGCTGCAACACAGGCAGAGCCCGAGACCCTGCAGGTGCTTACAGACCACCTCCGCGGCGTCAGCATCGCAGGGAAGGGAGCCATGGGAACCGTCTGCTTTCTCGGGGCATAGAAAAGTCATGTTTGCTCTGCGCTGTCACCACTTACACGAGCAGTAACCGGATGTCTAAAGAGCATCGCACATACTGTAATTTAAAAATCATTTACTGCCAGGAAATGCTAACCATCAGCTGACCCTTCGGTGAGACGTCATGTTTTTGCAGTAGTAACATCAAAGATCACTGATCACAGATCATAACAAAGTAATGATGGAAGAGTTATAACTACTGCGAGAATTGTCAAAATGTGACAGACGTGAAGGGAGCAAAGGTCCTTGGCAAAGCGGTGCCAGCCGACGAGCTTGACAGAGGGCTGCCGCAGACGTGCAGTCTGCAAGAGAGAAAACGCAAGCGGAAGGCAGTTTCTGCAGACCGCCTGAGAGTGAGGCGTGCCTGCACCCGCCTCCGGCTGGGCCTGAGTCTCCAGTGACCAAGTAACTGATTAGTTCTGTGATCGCTGGGAAGATTCCAGGGGGTGTGGGGGGAGCTTTTCGGACTTGGCATCTGAAGTGACCCTTGAAATCTTAGACCAGAGGCTGCATACTTTTGAAAATCATATAATAAATGCAAATGTGCCTCCTGTTCCAAAGTTCTTTTAAAAAGGCAGTGATTTTCCTACCCTGGCTGGCTTCCTTAATCACCTGGTTTTAAAAGTGAGGGTCCTTCCCGAGCTGTGGGCCAGCGCTGGCTGGCATCCGTGAATCCACACTTGCGGTCTGTCTCCACTCTCCCTGCCGCCCCTCCCGCACTCACTCGCTCCGGTCCCTCCGCCCCACCATCACTACTGAAAGTGCTGCTTTCCGGCCCGTCCCTAGACTCGCCTGCTGACAGACTTCCCGGCGTCTTCCGCTGGACATTCGGGCGCAGGTGGACGGGCGGGGAGCACTGCCCTGGGCTGTCCTCCCAGGTCCTCTGCCAGTGAAGCAAGTGTTTTCCTTGGCGGAAAGGAAGGTGTTCCTCAGCTGGGAGCTTGCTGAGTTCTCTTACTGAAACACCTCTCGGGAGCCTGCTTTGGTGGATTCCGATTTGGCGGAATATTGGTGCTTTTTCTGCTCCAGATTTTAAGCTCGGTCTGGGCTTCCCTCATAGCTCAGTCAGTAAAGGATCTGCCTGCAATGCAGGAGATCCGGGTTGGATTCCTGGGTTGGTAAGATCCCCTGGAGAAGGAAATGGCAACCCACTCCAGTGTTCTTGCCTGGAGAGTCCCATGGACAGAGGGCTACAGTCCATGGGGTCGCAAGAGTCGGACACGACTTACTGACTAAACCAAGAGTTGCAGATTGTCTGGCTGGTGTGAATGTGTGCTGGGAGCCAGTGGCTTCCTCTGACCATTACTCTCTTGGACTGAATAACCACCACTAAACGGAGAGACCCAGGATGGCAGAGACACTTCTGAACGAGTGGGGGATCTTACTGCTGGAGCTTCTTTTAGGAGGAGGGCGTTTGTTGGCCTCTGTCCGTGACCATCACTTGGTGAACTGGAGGCTTCCCCGCGTTGGGAGGGGCCCGCCCTGTTCTGCAGGACAGATGGTCCTTCCAGACTGCACGCGTCAGAGGCAGTGTGCGGTGCCGTCCTGCCTGACTTAACACTTGTGGTTTTTCTCCAATTTCAGAGTCGGGAAGACCTCGCTCATGAACCAGTATGTGAACAAGAAGTTCAGTAACCAGTACAAAGCCACAATAGGGGCAGACTTCCTGACGAAGGAGGTGATGGTGGATGACAGGCTAGTGACCATGCAGGTGAGCGCCTCCCCTCCACGGCCCGGCCTGCTCGTGTGGTCTGGCGGCCTCTGCCCTGGTGCTGCCCTCCCTTTGGTCAGGCCTCATGGTTATGTTCACAGGCAGTCCCCTTCCAGTGGCCTGCCCGATACAGCCTGAGACACCAAGGGCGTCCTCAGTACTGCAAGCCACACCAGCAGTTTTCCTTTTTTTCCCAAAGTTAGAATTGAACTGGACTTCCTGGGTTTTGTTGTTGTTTCGGTCTAGTTTTTTGCTATAAAGTTGGCAGCTTACAGGTTTCAGTCTTGCGTCTCCAAAGCATCTAAGTCGTCTCTCTCTCAGCACGCCTGCCTCGTGCTTTAGGCTGAAGAACCCTTGCGTCTCTCCTAGGTTCTCACAGCAGCCATTATAGTGATGTTCCTGGCTTCTCATCTGTGCTCTCCATGGCCCTTTGAGTTGAGTTTTGTTCAGGGAGTCTGGCTTTGTCATGTAGCAGTTTAATCTGATTTCCAGGGCTTCCCTTTCAACACTTGGGGTAAACACGATTCCTTCACTTGGCTCCTTCAGAGGCTTCACGTTCTGGGGCTTCCCTGGCGGTCTAGTGGTTCCAACCACGCGTCCAGTACAGGGGCCTGGGCGTGACCCCTAGGGAGGAGCTGAGCTCCCACCAGCCTCGCGTGCCCTCTCAGGGCTCCGCCGGCCAGGCCTCCCACCCCAGCTTCTGGCGCCCGGCGTTGCCAGCTCTCAGCCCCGTGTTGTGTCCGGAAGCCGCTGCCTCCACAGCGGTTGCGCCCTGTCCTCTGCCCTGAATGCTGTCCTGGGGAGACCACGCCGTGTGGTCCTGGTTGACACCCGGCTTGCTGAGACGTCTGGATGGGACGGGCTGTGGTGGGAGCGTCTACCCGTGTTCACCTCGAGCTGCGTCTTGGGCTCCCGGGGCACGCGCTGCTCCAGGTGGTGCCGATGTGGCTGCCGCCGCACCGTATTAGACACAGCGGCCTGCGGGGGTGGGCAGGCAGGTCCGGTGTCCAGAGGTGCGGGCCTCTGGCTGCACAGTAAGCAGGTGGGGGGCTGTGGGGTGCTCTCCAGGTGGCAGAACTGTAACCACTGGATGTTGTGGGGGCCCTTATGTGACATAAAAGTGCAAAACCATAAGGTGGTACACCGGAAACAAACGTGACGTTGTGGTCAGGGAAACCTCAGTCTGTGTGTGTGACGAAAGTTTGCGTAAGCCAAGCTTGAGAGAAAAGATTTCCAGATAGAGAGAAGCGGAAGCTGCTGATAAGCTCAGGCTCCTGCGGCGGTGGTTTGTGGATTTACAGCAGGGATGGCATTCTGTCAGTCTTCAGGACGAGACGTGGCCTGCACAGGGCGGGCTGCGGAGCTGAGGCCCCGTTGGACACACAGACACGCAGGGCTCCTGGGGCCTGGGAGGGCTCTGGAAACAGGACCCCAGGCCTCAGTCCCCGGGAGGGGTGATGCTCCCTGTGGGGTGCACCTGGGGCTCTGCTGCCCTGCCCCTGGTGGGGGACACCCCGTCTCGCTGTACATGTCTCTGCTCCATGGGGCACAGAGAGCTTTGTCTGCAGGATCTGACATAACCCTCTGTCACTCCTGCCGAAGACAAAGGTAAGCCCACCCTGTCGGGAGATGCACAACTTCCGGACAGAAGATGAGTTCTTGAGGGGGTAGTGAGGAGACGGGAGGCTTCTGGACAAGGGCTGGAGACTGAGGAAGACAGCGCCTGAGAGATGGACGTGTGGGAGGCTTAGAAAACGCAGACAGACTGCACAGGTAAACCTCAGGTTACACTCAGCGGGGGAAACCGTGAACTTCAGCACTGAGCTGAGCAAATCACCTCAAAGAAAACTGGAATGCCAGAAGCCAGAATCCTTAGAGCACTTGGGGAGAGAAGACGGGTACGGGTGCAGGAGCAGCAAGCGGACAGGTGAGTTCTCAGCTTTGCGGCGCGGCCGGGGGCTGCATCCGGGTCCCGGGCTCAGGTGTTGCCTGAAGACCCCCGTGTCCTGGCGCAGACAGACAGCCGTGGTTCTCGTAGCCACGAGGGCTTGCAGAAGGGAGACCCAGCCCCTCCCAGCTCGGGGCCAGTCTGATGAAGCCCCATAAGCTCAGATCTTAAAAGTTTCCTGAAGTCGGTGCACCCGCCGAGAACCCAGGGCACCGAGCAGAGTCTGGAAAGAGTGCGAAAGAAAACGTGGTCCTCGGGTTGGAACAGAGGCGCGCTCAGGCTTCTGCGGCCAGCGTGAAAGGCTGGAAGTGAATGAAAACACCATCTCCGGACAAAGGCATTCTCATTCCAGGTCTAGAGGTCCTCCTGTTTCTCTCCAGCAGCATGCCGAAGAGAGATGATTCAGAGAAGGCAGCACAGCAAGGACCAGCGGGAACCTCCCTGGCAGCTCGAGGGGTTTTGTTTTGAAAGAAATGAAGCATCTGTGCATCTGCGGAGAAGCAACTAAGCAGGTGGCATGGGTCAGTAGGGTTGCTGAGAGTGAAACACGGCAACCCAGAATTAGAAGTTAGACAGTGTTGGCAGATGGGCTACAGCAGTCGCGGGCTGAGAGGAAGGAGAGTGATGGGAAGGGGAGCAGGTAGAAGCAGGGCTGGGTGAGCAGCTCCGACTTTTCATTGCCTCGGAAGAGCGGGTAGATCAGAGATGCGTACTTGCTAGGAAGTTTCCACCGCAGGTGTGGTACCAGTCCACAGATTCAGGGAAGCCCACATTCCAAGAGGGGTAAATTAAGAAGACTGGAAAAACCACGTTGAAAGAAACACCTTTTTGAGACAAACTTGAAAGCAGCCAGAGGAGCAAGAACGACCGGGAAGCGCAGTGGCGAGGCTGAACGAGGCTGCAGTGGGTCCGGCGGCTGCGGCTTGTTCTCCGGGCGGGCTGCTCTGCCCCCCGGGTGCCTGGCTGCGAGGAGGAGGGCGCACCTCCCTCGACTCCGGTGCAGAGGGCCTCAGAGGCGCAGCGGCAGGTCCGCGATGCGACTGCAGCTTGCTGGCGTGATGGGGCCCCCAGCACGGCCCCGTGCCCGGGTTGTCCTCGTGTGGGCTCGCTGCCTCTGGGCAGACATCGGCCCGGATTTGTGCAGGAGGCCGTCCATGCGGCCCCGGCAGGTTGGTGTGTTCCGCGAGTGCTGCGGTCTCAGGAGGCCAGGCCAGCTGCACGGAGTCTTAGATGAGACGGGTGGCTCAGTCTGCACTCCATGTTGACCTAAAACCCAGGCCTTGAGTCCCAGCCGGTGCTGTGGGCATCGTTTTTACTCGGGCTGTGAGGATGGTTCAGATTCTCGTGCTGTTCTGAAGCTAAGTGCTTTCCTGCAGACAGACAGACAGAGGGTCCAGCAGCTGGTAACTGCTGTCAGCGGAGGTAACCGCGTGCCTTCTGCCCCGGCACTGGGGCCTGTCCTGGGAACACTGGCTGTCCCTCCCGGCGACCCGGGGCCCTGCTGGGGTCTGGGGCATCGAGGAGGTGTGCCCTACGTCCCGGCCTGGCGGGGCAGTGCATGATGGGAAGCTCTGAGGGCTGAGTACCGCTGTGCCCTCGGTCAGCACCTGCCCTCTGTGCTGAGTTCTCACTGCCTTTCCCTTCGTTTCTCCCTCCCTCCCTCTCCCTCCTCACACAGTACTTCTGTTTTGTCTCTTGAGATACAATAAAAATAAGTTTGTTTTTTTTTTAAGGTAAATGTTATATACAGTAAGATACTTAAATGTAAACAAATGTACAATTTGGGAGTTCCCTGCTGGCCTAGTAGTTGGGATTTGTGCTCTCACTGCTGAGGGCCCAGGTTCAGTCCCTGGCTGGGGAACTAAAATCCTGCAAGCCTCACAGTGTAGCCAAATAAACAAAAGTAAACGTACACTGAACAGATGATCCCCCGCGGGAAGTTCTGCGAGTACGGAGCTCCTGGGGTTACAGCGCAGCTTCTCCCTGCATGCCTCCCCGTGTGACCTCCACCTGGATCAGGACGCACAGTTTGGAGCGTCTCCGGGCTTCGGGCGCGTGCACTCAGCTGCCAGCGGTCAGGGTGCTCCGCCCCTTCCCTGAGCCCTGAGGTGCTCGTCTTGGGGTGGCCCTGGTGTCCCCCGCGCCCCCAGGAGTGACGGTGTGTCTTGGGCAGATCTGGGACACGGCTGGACAGGAGCGGTTCCAGTCCCTGGGCGTGGCCTTCTACAGAGGCGCCGACTGCTGCGTTCTGGTGTTCGACGTGACCGCCCCCAACACCTTCAAGACCCTTGACAGCTGGAGAGACGAGTTTCTCATCCAGGCCAGTCCCCGGGACCCCGAGAACTTCCCCTTTGTTGTGTTGGGAAACAAGATTGATCTCGAAAACAGACAGGTGCGTGCTGGCGACAGTGGGGTCTTTAGTGGGGGCCGCCTTTAAAGGGGGCGTGAGGCCCCGGGGACAGTGCCAGTGTTCAGGTTTGACTGGTAAAGAACCACGTGCCCCGAGGATCACCCCACCTTTCTGTCTGCGTGCGACCCCTGCAGGGGCAGAGTACAGCTAACAAGGGGGCTCCTGGCTGCCCTTGGGTGGGGCCCAGCTCCCTGGGAGCAGAGCGGGGAGGGTGTGCGGGGTCGGAGCGCCCCGTGGAGCGGCCCCCTGCCAGTCCTCCTGGCTCCTGTCTGGGATTGACCTCTAGGCCCCGTGGGACCTCGGTCTTCTGGCCTCATGGCTCTGGGGGTGCACCGTCTCCAGGCCGGCTGCCCTTGGGGACTGGGGCCCAGGAGGCCCGTTGAGACCCCCACACCGCCCGCACAGCCGTGACTTGGGCTTGTTGGCATCTCTGCCTCTGACCCGGGAGGAGGGTTTGGTTGCCCTCAGCTGTCGTCCTAGCGCTCCGGGGGCCTCCCCAGATCCCGTGGGTGAGGGCGTTGCTTTGGGCTTTGAGTAAAACTGCTCTGGCTTCCTTTCCAGTAGCATCTCTCTGGGGAATGTAGATCAAGTTTTCTTAAGTATCAGTTCAGTTCAGTCGCTCAGTCGTGTCCGACTCTTTGAGACCCCAAGAATGGCAGCACACCAGGCCTCCCTGCCCATCACCAACTCCCGGAGTTTACTCAAACTCATGCCCATCGAGTTGGTGATGCCATCCAGCCATCTCATCCCCTGTCGTCCCCTTCTCTTCCTGCCCCCAATCCCTCCCAGCATCAGGGTCTTTTCCAATGAGTCAACTCTTCGCATGAGGTGGCCAAAGTATTGGAGTTTCAGCTTCAGCATCAGTCCTTCCAATGAACACCCAGGACTCCTTCAGGATGGACTGGTTGGATCTCCTTATAGCCGCATTTATTTTTGACCAGTCAGCTCTCTCCTCAATGAATTAGTCCTTCTCTCGTGCCTGAAAACAGGCTCGGGTGCGGGGTGGGGAGGAGTCAGGAAACAGGAGGGGACTGGGTTGGGGGCTCTGGGGTCTGGGTGTGCGATCAGGCCAGGGGCCCAGGCAGGTGCATTGAGCAGTCACAGGAGGGGCTGCAGACCTGGAGTCCTGGGCCAGGGGCGGGGCTGGTGGGCGGTGCCCGGGGGCGGGGCTGGCGCTTGCGGGGCTGGGCTGGCGCGTGGTGGCCGCGGGCGGGGCCGGGGCGGGGCTGGCGCGTGGGCGGGTGGCGGGCGGGTCCCAGGGGTCCTCCGGTGGGATGCCTGCTCTTCCTGGTACCTGTACCCTGCCTGTCCTTCAGGTGGCCACCAAGCGGGCACAGGCCTGGTGCTACAGCAAAAACAACATTCCCTACTTCGAGACCAGCGCCAAGGAGGCCATCAACGTGGAGCAGGCCTTCCAGACGATCGCCCGGAACGCGCTCAAGCAGGTGGGTGTCTGCAGCCATCGGCGCCTGTGGGGACGGAGCTCCGGCCTGGCCCCCTCCGCCTGCACCTCTCCCCGCGGGCCCTCTGCAGCCAGGGGCGGTGGCGGGCCTTGGAGAGCGGCCCGTCCCGTCGTCTGAGTCAGCTCCACGGGCACCGAGGCCCCTCGGGAGGGCCTGCCCTGCTTGGCACGCTCCTCCTGTTCGGAGTTATCCTAAACGATTCTCATAAAGGTTAACCCCAAAGGCTCTAGGAAGCGTATTCCTTGGAGAAGGTTCCTCTGCGTTTCCTCTGTGCTGTTTGTTCAGCCCCCCCCCCAGTACCAGGGGCGTCTTGCTGACACGCGCCCGGTGAAGGCTCTTCCGACCCCGGCGGCAGGGCAGTGCTCTCCCCCTGAGCGCTCGTGCCCTTAGAGCTGGGGTCGCGGGCGGCAGACCGTCCGGCTGTCCCTGGGGACAGTGGTGCCCCTCGGTTCCGGCACCGCGGCGGCGCCCCCGGAGCAGCGCCCACGCTCCGCAGAGGGGCCGTCGCCCCGGACTCGCCGTGCGCACAGCTGAGGGGTGAGCCGTGTGTGGCGGGCCTTCCTCAGCCCCTGTGGCCGCAACGGAGAACTTCCCTCTGCTGGAGCCCACCCCCGCGTGCGTCGGGGCCCCTCTGCAGTCTGCGTGCTCCCTGCGCGGGCCGTCCCGGTCCCACTGCCTCTGCCCTCACTAGCTCTGTCTGTCTGCTTGGCTGTGTGTGGTTCATTATCCATTTAAACTAAGGTTTGTACTCCAGGTGCAACTTTGTCCTCCTCCATCCTCTCCCACCCCCCCCACCCCCCAAAATAAATGAACCTTCCGGAGGTTCTGACTGAACCGCACAACTGTCAGTCAGCAGCAGGCATCAGACAGACTCCACAGACCGCGTGGCTCAAGGACACACTTTTATTTTCTGTCGGTTTCGGGGCCACAAGTCCTCAATCGAGGGGCCAGCGAACCCGGCCTCTTCTGAGGCCTCCGTTAAGACAGAAAGCAGATGAGCACCGCTCAGGGCGGGGAGCAGCAGGCGGGACAGGCCACTGGGGCTGGAGCCGCTCGCCTCCGGGGCGGGAAGGTCCTGGTGGCGCTGAGCTGTGAGCGGAGCAGGCCGCGGGCGCTCGCCCCTCAGGGGGAGAGCGCCTCGCAGTACGGGCAGTCCTGGGCGTGGCCAGCACTGTGATCGGAGCAGGTTCCCTGGAGGACCTCGACTGCGCGTGCTCGTGTCTAAGGGACGGGTGAATTTTCTCCCCTAGGAAGCAGGAAGCTGCCCCTGGCTGGGAACATGTTAATTCAGCCCGCGTCCCCGTGAAATGACCCCAGTCCCTGTCCCGTGGGCCCCACGGTGAGGGAGTTGTCCCGGGCAGGCCCTGCGTGTGCAGCCGTGGGAGCGCGCTCTCCTGAAGGCCTGGAAGAGACAGCCACAGACTTGGGTCCAGAGAGAGGCGCGCAGGGCGAGCTCGCGGGGGGCGAGGGCCGGGGCCCCAGACCATGGCTTTGTCGGGCGCTGGCAGAAGCCCCCAGAGCGGGCGCCTGTGGGCAGAGGGCATCAGCCTGTTCCTCGTCACCCGTCCTGCCCGCCTGGCCCCTCCGCTGCGGGGTCCGCCCCGGGCCCGGGGTCATCGCCTCTCTCCTTGCCCAGGAAACCGAGGTGGAGCTGTACAACGAGTTCCCCGAGCCCATCAAACTGGACAAGAACGACCGCACCAAGCCCGCGGCCGAGAGCTGCAGCTGCTGAGGGGGCGGGCGAGCGGAGCACGGAGCCCTCACGACCGAGAACACACGCAGGCCTTCTTCCACGAGCCCCCGTCTCCACACAGACAGTCATCTCTCACCCCGCTGCCCGGAGAGCCCAGCACACCGCCGACCCCCGCACACGCCCGACAGACCCACCGCCCGCCCCCGGGCTCCATGGCAGCAGGGCCGGCGGCAGACCCCCGCCTGGGGTGGAGTCTGCGTGGGAAGCTTCTTCCTTTTGTCCACTGGAGAGAGAACTGTTTACAGTTAATCTGTGTCTAATTAGTTCTGATTTTTTTAACCGTCTTGTGGTCTTTTTACCCCCACTCCTGTGAAGGCCGCCACGTGGGAAGGCTGGTGCCCTGCGCTCCATCACAGGCTCACACCCAGTCTGATCAGGCTGAGTTTTGTATGTATCTGTTAATGCTTGTTACTTTTAACTAATCAGATCTTTTTACAGTATCCATTTATTATGTAATGCTTCGTAGAAAAGAATCTTATAGTACATGTTAATATATGCAACCAATTAAAATGTATAAATCAGTGTAAGAAATTCTTGGGTTATGTGTTTAAGTCCTGTGATGCAGGCGTAGAGACAGAGGGCTGAACCTGGTCTGGATCTCAGCGTGTTCAGCACCTCAAGAGTTGAAGTCCAGCAGGAGGCAGTATTCTGTACAGTAGACAGGAGAATCATGTACGCCTTTTATCAAAGACTTCAGAGCCAAACAGCTTTGCATCTCTCCAGGGAAAACTGTCCCGTTCCCTTCTGTGTACCAATTTTCCAAGAGGTGATTTGCATAATACTTTGGTGTGTGCAATGGAGAAACAGCTGTTTCACAAAACTCTCATTTTCCCTTTTTTTCTTTCCTGCTCCACACTTTAAAACTCCCGTTAGATTAGCATCCACGTCCAAGAGGGAGAGGAGGCCCTCCCAGACCTGTCCTAGCGACGGTACCTTTGTTCTAGAAGGCGCTCCTCTCGGGGTGTGGCATCCTCGGTGAGCACACCTTCCCCCCGCCCCCCACTCCCCAGTGTAGCCCCCGAGCCCCCCGCTCCCTGGCGGGGCTGCCCCGCCCCCCCGCCCCCGCACTGTAGCCTGCTTCACAGGGCCTGCGTCCCAGGGTGTGGGCCAAGTTCTGTAAAGAGACGAACGTGATGCCAATAAAATGTACCAAGAACAAAGACCATCTGTCTTCGCCCCGTCTTTTCCTCCAGGCCTGGGCTCAGGGGCGGCCCTGCAGCTGGTCGCCCTCACGGCGCTTCTTCTCGAGCGGCACCGCAGCACGTCTGCGGGCCTCCCCCCATCCAGCCCCTCAGCACGGCCCCCGGTGTGTGCCGTCTATGTTTCTGATCACAGTGCGGGGGGGGGGATCCCGGCTGGAGAGCGCGCTGTCCGTGCAGAGGCGGGGCCGTGAGCGGCCTTTGGATTTGCTGTGGTTTAACCTGCGTGGTCGCTGAGACGCGGCCTTTGCGTGGTTCTGGGTTTCTGAGTCTTGACCGGAAGGTTGGGCAGCAGGGCCCACGTTCCAGTACAGATGAGCCACCCTGGGACGGCAGATGCCACGAGGACCAGTGTTAGAAACGGCCCCGTATCGGTCGCTGGGAGGCTGGAGGCTGGCAGACCGCGCCTTGGGCGCTACCCGCCGCGCTTCTCGGGCCCCCGGCGGCTTGCTTGCTCCAGCCGCTCTGGGCTCACACCACGGACGCTCGGGCCCCCGGCGGCTTGCTTGCTCCGGCCGCTCTGGGCTCACACCACGGACGCTCGGGCCCCCGGCGGCTTGCTCCCTCCGGCCGCTCTGGGCTCACACCACGGACGCTCGGGCCCCCGGCGGCTTGCTTGCTCCGGCCGCTCTGGGCTCACACCACGGACGCTCGCGACCACGGCGGCTTGCTCCCTCCGGCCGCTCTGGGCTCACACCACGGACGCTCGGGCCCCCGGCGGCTTGCTCCCTCCGGCCGCTCTGGGCTCACACCACGGACGCTCGGGCCCCCGGCGGCTTGCTCCCTCCGGCCGCTCTGGGCTCACACCACGGACGCTCGGGACCACGGCGGCTTGCTCCCTCCGGCCGCTCTGGGCTCACACCACGGACGCTCGGGACCACGGCGGCTTGCTCCCTCCGGCCGCTCTGGGCTCACACCACGGATGCTCGCGACCACGGCGGCTTGCTCCCTCCGGCCGCTCTGGGCTCACACCACGGACGCTCGCGACCACGGCGGCTCCCCGCGCTCTGGCCCTGCCCCCTGCGCTGGGCGCGGGGGGCCCGGTGCCCGGCCGCGGTGAGTGGACCCCGAGTGGTGCTCACGTCACAAACCAGGCTGCAGCCCTCTGGTCCTGACCGTGAACAAGACAGGGAAACGGACTTTGCCCTCTGACCTCAACCACCTCCAAAAAGCAATGATTATCCTTACAGTGACCTGCCTTGTTTTTAAAATATATTTAATAGTGCTATAACCATGTAAGCCAAACATAGAAACTATTTGCAAATCATGTATCTTACGGAGACCTTGCATCTACAGTATGAAAAATAATAACTATTATGACTCAATAGTAAGAAAACAAAATGGGCAAAAGACTAGAATTAACATAAACATTTTATCAAAACATTCAAACTGTTTTCTAAGAATTAGAAAATGTTCTCAAAATTGTTAGTCACTAGGAAAATGCCAATTAAAACCGTGATGGGTGCTCCCTGCGGCAGCGCATGCACTAAAACCGTGATGGGGGAACTTGACCCCCTGGTTGTCCAGTGGCGGGAGTCTGCCATCCAGCACGGGGGCGTGGGTTCAGTGCCCGGTCTGGGAACTGAGACCCGACGTGCATCCAGGGAAGTAACCCCACGCGCTGCAACTGCTGAGCCCGCACGCCACAGCTCAGACCCGATGCAGCCCGATAAGTATTTAATAAAACAAACACACACAGAGGAGTTTCACTACACATGGACCAGGGTCACTATAATACAAAAAAGACAATACCAAGCATTATGAGGACTTCAAGAAAAGGGAACCTCCCCACAGTACTGGTGGGAATGAAAATAGTACAATCCCTGCTGGAAAAATCTGCCAGTTTCTTAAGCTAAACATACGCTTAGCATATGACCCAACAACTTCACTCCTGTGAATCTAAGAGAAATAAAATCATACCCGCTCAAACCCTCCTCCTATACCAGTGCTCTTGGCAGCATTGTTCATAACAGGTGAAATATGGAAGCAAAGAATTGGACACAACTGAGCAAGTCACCTGAACTGATGGAAGCAACTCCACTAGCAAATGGATACACAAGTGTGGGATCACACAAGTGTCCATGCAGTGGATGTACTCTGCAGAAACAAGAAACTGATGAGCAACACGGACGGGCCTCAGCCTCAGCAGAGGAGGAGGATGCAGAACATTACACACCGTGTGACTTCATGTGCAATGTTCAGAACAGACAAATTTAAACAGAAGTCAGACCTGCGGGGACCCGGGGCTGAGTGGGGTGGGGGCAGGATCCTGGCTTCAGACAGGCTCAGTGGAGTTGTGTGGAGTGATGAAGGCATTGTTAGAGTGGACCACGGTGACTTCATAGCTCTATAAACTCACCAACTTATTTATAAATGTATTGGATCAAAAGTTTCTTCAATGAAGTTATTAAAATTATCTTGGGAAAATAAGTGTGAAGAGCCATAGAGAAAGTCCGTTTACTCAGATAATGTTAGATGGTAGACCACGCTTACAATACGGCTCATTCTGCATGCTCCCGCACAGGCCTGCCGTGCTCTGGAATGAGCTCGAACATAACTTCGTGGCCCTGAACCCAACCACAGCCAGTCAATTTTAAATCAGATTTGACTTTGAACTGAATTTGACTCAGACCTCAGTTTCCTCTCCTCACTGACAAATCATCCTAAGCATGGTCCCCTTGAAATGACCTTGAATCTGACCCTGTTATATTCCAACTTTCAAGCCCACTGTGACAACTTCCTCTCCAGCCTGGGACTCACCCATCCTAACGTCCCGTCAGCCCAGCGTCATCTTGTGCGCCGCACACACGCAGCTACACTTACCTGGATTTGGTTTGTCCACAGTAAGAAGTAGGCGGAGACTGAACTCCACTAGTGCAGTGTCTTTTCCCGCAGTCCTCCCAAGACTGCACGTGCTCTTGAGAGAAGCAAGTTGGCTCCAACAAGGAGTAAGATGTGCTTTTGAAGGGAATGGGATGTGGAGCGTTTGCCCTAATGCAAATTCTTATCTGTCATACTCCTTAGATCCTTTGAATTTGCTCTGTCTCCCAGTAAGAATGTGAATTGAGACGCGTGTGTGGTGGTGTGTCTGCATTCATCTCAGTTCCAGCCAACGAGAGGAAGTTCCGTCTGAGAAACAGCAGTGATTTGTTGCAGTGATACTGACCTGACACCGCCTGGCCTTGAAATGACTGTCACTTACCCACTGTGACCACGCCTTGTCCTGATTTTAGGTTGACTTCATACTTAACCTCAAACCAGAACTTTACCTTGAACCTGACCTTGAGCCTGACCCTGATCCAGTCTCTCACCCTGTGAATGAGTGTGTTCCACATGCATTGCCCTAATTTTGCCCATGACCTCAACTTGGTGTGGCATCTAGAGAAACAGAAACAAAACAGTAAAAACCCAAGTTCACAGACGTGGTGAACACACCGGGAACCAGAGTCTGCATGTGCGGTGAGCACCGTGGGTGAAGGGTCAGAAGGTTACGAAGGCCTTTACAAAGTCAGTCCTGGGGAGGTCACGTACAGCCCGGTGACTGGTTCATAAATCTGCATAAAGTCACTGGGAGAGTAGACCTTAACATTCTCATCACAAAGACTTCAGTGGACATGACGATGGGTGGTGATCATTTCACAGTACAGACAATATCGAGTCATGATGGCCCAAAGCTCACAGCATGTTACCTGAGGGAAAAACTCCATCTAAACCTTGTGCATTATATAAAAGTTAACTCCAAATGAATCAGAACCTGTAAAACTATAACTATAAAACTATGAAACTTCTCAAAAAAAAAAACAGAAAAATTCTCAAGCCCTAAGCCTTGGTGAAGAACTCTTAAACATGGCTCCAACACTGTATTATATAAAAGGAAAAAAAAATCAATAAATTGGACTCCATCAAAATTCAAAGCTTTTTCTCTGGAAAAGTGATGTTTAAGAGGATGAAAGGACCAACCACAGAGTGGCTCCCAGTAGCCCTGGCGTCTAGTGTTTACCGGGGCTCCATTAGTGGCCGATGATGGCCCCGGAGCACCCCGGCCTCCATGTCAGGATGGGGCCTGGCCTAACGAGCTGACGGCCGAGAGCAGGGGCTGGGGGGCCAGGGGAGGCCCTCTCACGCCTGGTCGTCCGCCCAGGAGAGCTGATGGCGTGCACCCTCACAAAACTCACACGGGACCCGGTGAGACCCTCGCCCCGGCCCCGGCCCACACTGCCGGACTTGCCCCGCCAGCCTCCAGTGCCCTCACCCCGTGTGGCCGCCCCCACCCTAACCAGAGACACGCCTGCCACAGGCGACGTGGGACGCCTCCCGCAGACCGCGGGCGAAGGCAGGCCTCTCTCGGGCAAGGCCACATTCTCTCCCACAGACCAGGGGGTTCACTCGTTTGAAGGGGGTGATTCGCGTTTGTGAAGAGCGTCCAGGAACTTGTCTGGAAACTAGGGGGGCGGGGGAAGCTGCAGGAAGCACTCGGCGTTGCGTCTCTAGACTGGACGCGCTTGTGACCACAGACCCCAGACTGGAGTTGCACACGCCCCACCTCCGGCCAGCCGCGCTCACTGCAGACCTGCCCCCCAGTCCTGACCGGCCAGAGCCAAGCTCATTATGTTCATGCTGCGCTCTCATCTGCCCTGAATCGGGGGCTTTTTGTACATGGACAGACGCTGTGGTTTGTCCAAGTCTGAAGGTCAAGGGCAGATTCTGACTACAGCCAAGGGCCTCTAGTCAGCCCTGAGCGGGCTTCTCCAGGTGCTGGGCTTGTCCCCACACTCACCGCCAGCAGATGGATAAGGTACGCAGTTATTCCCGCCCTGGATTGTCTCTGTTTAATATCCTGGGCACAGTTTAATACATTGCACCCTTGAAGCTGCCTGTCCATCTTTATTTCAAAAATCTGGACATGGGGCCAGCATGTACTTAAGTTCAGTGTCTGATGGTGCAGTTTAAACGTGAATAAAATAGCACACACCCCCCAAAAGTACACAGTTCAGCAGGTTTAGGGTCCGCACAGTGTTCTGTAACCACAGACACGAATTCTAGACCATTCCCATCACGCCCTCACTCCCCACTTCATCATGTTTAAGTAGAAAATCACATGCAGAAATATGTTCAAAAAGATTTTTTTTCCTGCTTAACGTATGTGGAACCCAAACATCAAAGTGATGAACATAAACCAAGCTGGTGCAGATGATTTTCAAGGCTTGATTAGGATCAGTTCAGTTCAGTTCAGTTGCTCAGGCGTGTCCAACTCTTTGCAACCCCATGGACTGCAGCACGCCAGGCCTCCCTGTCCATCACCAACTCCTGGAGCTCACCCAAACTCATGTCCATTGAGTCAGTGATGCCATCCAACCATCTCATCCTCTGTCGTCCCCTTCTCCTCCTGCCCTCAATCTTTCCCAGCATCAGGGTCTTTTCCTGTGAGTCAGCTCTTCGCATCAGGTGGCCAAAGTATTGGAGTTTCAACGTCAGCATCAGTCCTTCCAATGAATATTCAGGACACTTGATTAGGATACTTTGAGTATATCTGCTATCTCCCACATGGTATAAACACTGATAGTTCTCAGCGTCTCGATTTGATTGCTATCAACTTCAACTGATCTATCCAACCCTGGAGCATCGTGCAGCAAGAATCTCCAGCAGGAAGCGTCACAAACCTCCTCTGACAGGCAGGCAGTCACCGCACTTTGTCCGTACACTGCACAGAGCTCTCTCTGCGCTTCAGCTGTGTTTTCACCTTCACTTTCACTTCACTTTCACTTTCACTGCGCTGAGAATGTTGCTTATTTCCCCTCCCATCTTCAGTACTAAAATGGCTGCACAAAAATTCACCAATTTTGAATTTTTAAAAACGCATCCTGATAGAACAGCTGTCACCATACAACGGAACACAGTCGTTTCAAATGAAGTGGAAGAGAATTGAGTGCTGCCAGAGCTATCTTACAGAAAGAAACGGACGAATATTTTGGCCAACCCAGCGCAACGCTGCGGTCATCAACACAGCGACGGCACTGGCAGAAAGCGGCAGTGTGCCCGCCCCTGTGGTCACCCGCGCTAGACCAAGGGAGGCAGGGCCACGCAGTGGGGGGACGCGGCCTCTGCAAGAAACGCCACTGGCAAAACCGGACAGCTGTATGTAAAAAAGAAATCGGAAGCTTCTCTAACGACACATACAAACATATACGCAAAACGGATTCAAGACCTGAATGTAAGTTGGTGCAGCCGCCGTGGAAGCAGTATGGGAGCTGCTGAGGAAACTAAAAACATAGCTACTGTTAATACACGACCCAGCAAGCCCGCTCCTGGGCACATGTGTCCAAACAGAAGTGTGATTCAGAAAGACGCACCCCTGCGTTCAGTGCAGCGCTGTTCGCAGGGGCCGAGGGAAGGACACGACCTGAACGACCACCGGCAGACGCATAAAGAAGGTGTGATGGGGCTTCCCTGGCACTCAGGTGGTTGAGCGTCCACCCGCCGACGCGGGGACACGGTTTCTATCCCTGGTCCAGGAACAAAGATCCCACACGCTGCGGAGTAACCGGCTCACGGGCCACAATCCCTGAAGCCCGGGTGCCTACAGCGTCTGCTCTGCCACAAGAGAAGCCCCCGTGATGAGAAGCCTCGACTCACCCCAAGTAGAGAGAAGCCTGCACGGCAGCAAAGACCCAGCACAACGAAAACTCAGGACGAACTTAAACAATTTTTAAAAAACTGAGGATCTCAATGGCGCACTAGCTCTCCTGACCATCACCCCTAGCTGCTACCCCTACTTGTATTTCTTGGGTCCACTGCCCCTACATGCATCCCACCAGAATTTTCAAATGTGCAAAGTCCAATTCTCCAGCGGCTCCTACTTGCGGCCCCAGTGCATGTGCCTGCCTTCTCCCCGCATGCGCCTGCTCACGCGGGCCGAGAAGCGTGTGGCTGGAAGCCGGTGCTGCTGGAGCCCTGGAGTGCCTGGAGCTGATGTGGCTGCCCTGCCTGGCTTCCCTCCGACCGCTGGGTTTCCCCGCATCCGGAAGAGACGCGAGCGTCAGCCCGGCCCACTGCCCTCCTTCCTCCGTCCCTGTTGCCGGGAATGCGTCACTTTGCTGGAGCTCCACGGGAAGAAGCCAGCGCTGGAATGCCGTCCCCCACTCAGGGTCCTTTCTAGTCCGTGGATTAACGGTGAATCCAGGGAGGAGGAGGGCTGAGGGGTGTAATAAAGCCACAGCTTTAGGGGAGCAAACGCCCACCGACTGAGGTGGGGTCTGCATGGGAAGCCAGCATGGCTGTCAGCCCAGAAACACGCCCTCCCTGTCTCCCCAGTCACGCCTCCACCCCGGAAGGGCTGTTTGGGGGTCATCTTGTTCCGGGGCTGCGGAGGAGCACGGAGCTGGCTTCACCCCCCACTCCAGGTCCCTTTTGGGATGAGAGGACCCTCCAGCTCTGACATCCGCTCAGGTTACCCTGGGCATCACCTGAGTCCTATGAGGGGATCCTTTCTCTGCCTGTTTTCCCGGAAAAAGGAAACTGCTGGAGCATACTGAAAGGCCTATACACTGTGGCCAAGTGGAATTTATTCCTAGAATGCAATACACGACATTTATAGGGTGAAGATGAAAACCCAATGTGATCATCTCAAATGATGCAGAAAAAACATTCCAAAAAATTCAACTATGAGGTTTCTGCAGGGGACTTCCCTGGAGGCCCAGTGATTAGGACTCCCGCGTTTCCACCACAGGGCCACCTGGTTGGGGAACCAAGATTCCATCCCCAGTTGGGCAGCTAAGATCCCGCCTGCCCACTGGGGCAGTGAAAAATGTAATGAATTACATAAATAAAATTTTAAAAATAAGCCAAACTCACAGAACAGACTGGATGTTGCCACAGGTGGAGGATGGGGGGTGACATGGGTGAAGGGTCGAAAGGCACAGGCTTCCAGGTCCTGGGACTGCAACGCTCATGATGGTGACTGGGGTCCATCACGCCCAATTGACTGCATCTTACAAAGCTGCTGACGCCGCTGAACCAAGCTGGTTTACTTGACGTGGAGCGAGCCACACTCCACTGAGACGCCTGAGACGTCGAGGTTTGGGGGTTTATTCACAAGCCAGCTAAGCAAGGAGGCAGGAGAACGAACCTCCCGGCCGGCAAGGGGCTGGGGCATGAAGGGATCAGGAGTAAGAAGCAGGGCGAGGTGGCGGGGAAAGGTGGGCGCATCCCGTCCTGTCGCGGGTCTGCGCAGGTGGAACCAGGCCCCGGCGTCTGCGGCTTCAAAAGGTCACCCTGTGGACACCTGTGCCGGCCCAGTTGGAGGGGCCGTGGTCCCACGGCTCAGCTCACACCAGGTGCAGCGGAAGCCGAGTTCCTGGAGGACAGCTTGGGCAGACGTGTTGTTTAGGCTCTGAGCTGTGTGGAGGATACGCGACTCTTTATGCAGCAACGATTAAAATGAGCCTGAGGCGTCAAGGCAGGTTACAGGTGAAGCGGATTTAACTACAGACTCCATCCAGTTTCACAATGAGGGTGGGTCTTAAAAAGTCCTCATCAGGAAAAAAACAAAATCCTGGAAGCGTGTACGGTGACAGGCTGTGCTGTTTCACAGTACGTACAAACATTCAAGTACATGGTACACTGGAGGGCTTCCCAGGCAGCTCAGCGCTCAAGGACCCGCCTGCCACTGCAGGAGACGCAGGTTCGATCCCTGGGTTGGGAAGATCCCCTGGAGGAGGGCATGGCAACCCACTCCAGTATTCTGGCCTGGGGAATCGCATGCCAGAGGAGCCTGGCGGGGTGCAGTCCCTGGGGTCACAAAGAGTCAGACACGACTTAGCGACTAAACAACAAACGTTTAAAGCAGATTACATACTAAGCAAGATCATTTTCCTCCTTGTCTTCAGAGCATTGAGCCTGCCTACCGCCTGGCGTCGCAGCGGGGGCTGCTCTCAGTTGCCCCCTTGTGGGCCCACCGGGCCTTGCAAACCACCTCATTGGTATTTTCTACCTGGTCAAGTAGGCCTGTAAGTTTGTGGGCCCTGGGATAGATATATTGGTGGTTTTGTCTATGGTTTTCTTGTGGGGTGTTTTGGTTTCCTGGGACGAAATGAATAGAGAAGCATCCAGACAGAGGAATGGGAAGAGGGGACAAGGAGGCACAGAGGTGTCGGAGCGGGGACCCGCGTGAGCACGCAGCTCTGGCGGCTCACCGGCAGGTGAGTCTGTGACGCCCTGGTCCCCGGGGGCCACAGGCCCCACGGGTGCTGGGGGCACGGACTCCCGCCCGACCAAGGCCAGCAGGTGCCGACTGCACATCCTTGAAGGCAGCACCAGGGACGGCCGTGAGGACGGATGAGAGGTCACTGCTGGAGCGGCAGCAGGTCAGGTGTGCGCCAGCTGTCACCTGGCCAGAGGCCCGGAGAAGCCAGCCTCCAGGTGGGCCGGTCTCCACTGAGGCTGTGGACATTATGTATGTCTGTGTGTAGAGGGGAGGGCTGTCTTGCGAGAACACCAGCTGCTGTGGGCATCTACACGTGCACGTGTGTGTGTGTGTGTGTGTGTGTGCGTGTGCGCGTGTGTGTAGGCGGCAGGTACGTCTCCTGGCCGGGAGGAGAGGAGCCCAGGCTGCTCTGAGACCCCAGAGCCCGGAGACCGCGGTGGGGGCCGGCGGGACGGCGCCCTCGGCGGCTGCCCCAGGGCGGGGTGTCTGCACGGACCCTCACCGCAGAGCCGCCTCCAGAGCGGCCCTGCACAAGCGACCGCCACCGAGGGTCCAGATCGCCGGCTCTGGGCCAGTGCCTTTCCCAAAGCTGCTCCCTCAGCGGCCTCGCGAGCCCGCGTCGCCCGGGAGGCCCCCAGGCCCTTCCCCCGGCTGGCACCGCTCAGGGTGCGCGCGCTCGCGCGCCGCGCCGCGGGAGGCGCGCGCGGTCTCCATGGAGACGGCCGCGGGGGCGCGCGCCCAACGTCCGCCGGCGGCCCGGTTGGGAGGCGCGCGCGGTCTCCATGGAGACGGCCGCGGGAGCGCGCGCCCAACGCCCGCCGGCGGCCCGCGGCCCAGACGTCCGGCACTGCTGGACGAGGGCGGGCGGGCACGAAGGGCCGGGGGCACTTGGGGAAAACGCGGAGGCTGGGCGCCCGCTCCCTTGCCCCGGGGGCAGAGACGAGCGTCCCCACCCTGGGGACCCTTCCCCTCTGTACCCAGAGGCCTCCGCCGACCGACCCCGGCCGCGGCCGCTATCCTTTCGGGGGGTGAAGACTGTCCTTGCCGAGAACCTCCCCTTTGCCCACACAGAAGGCTGCCCCCAAGTCCTCGGAGCCCCCTTCCCAGGGCTCCAGGCCACAAGCGTCCCGTTGGAAATGCTCCTTCCTCCGCTTGAGCCCAATGCTGGCCCCTCGCAGGCCTAGGGGGGTGTGTGGCAGGGGGAGATGCCGCCTCGCTCTCCACTCTCCAGCAACCAGTCAGTACTGGGGGCCGAGAGGAGAGGCCACGTCTCCCAGCTGCTCCTAGTCAGGGCTCTTTCTCCTCATTCATTCACACAAATTTTTACTGAGCATCTACTGTGTGCCGCCTACGGAGGGTCCGGTGACCCACAAGCCAGAGAAGCAGAAGCTGGGTGGGGAAGAGAGACTTAGGCTACAAATGCAGAAGCTACAGTAGTGACAAGTGCTTTGAAGAAAAAACCTGGAAAAGTGAAAGACGGTGGGCGGTGTATGGTCCTACTTCAGATAGGGAGCTCAGGGAGGGCTTCCTGGATGAGGTGGTATTCACCTGATTGGCAAGAAGGGGAGGTGAAGGAGGGCTCTGCAGCACAAAAGCCCCAAGTGGAGCGGCGGGTGGGGGACACGGTGCAGGGCGGGGCAGCAGGGAGCACGCTTGGATTTTATTCTAAGTGCGATGGGAAACAGCCTGAGGGTTTAAGGAGGGATGGGCAGAATCTGATGGGGTCCAGGGCGGGGGGGGGGGGGGGGGGGGTGCCTCTGAGAAAACGGTGGCTTCTGTGAAGATCTGGCCACAGGGAGACCCACTCGGAGGCTTTCTCGATCTTCTGGGGCTGGTAGTGCCTGGCAGACAGGTCCAGGGTGAGCTCAGAGGCCAGGAGACAGCTCGGGCTCTCCCCCAGGTCCCCTCCCAATGTTCCCAGGCTCTGGGGCCTGGCCCCGGATAGCCTTCTCACCCAGACAAGGCGGGCACATGGCCAACGTCCATCCTCATCCAGGGTCCTGGCCTGGCCTCCCCATCCCTTCCCCATCCCCAGCTAACTGGCCAGATGAGAGGTCAGGAAGGGCAAGAGCACTGGACTGGGAATCAGACTTGGAACACAACCCAGAAGCCCTGGGTGGGATTGGCCCCTTCTCTGCACCTTGCACCTCAGCCTTTTCAGGTCCCAAGGGGGTCCCTTCCCCTGAACCTGTCGAGGACGCTCCCAAAGCATTCAGGGGGCCACCTCCTTCAAGAAGCAGTGGCTGATGAGAGGGGAGGAGCGGAGGGGAGCTCAGTTTTGGAGAGCTGTGTATGTCAGGCTCTCGAGTTAGGAGGAGGTGTTGTCTGGTGCGCTTTGCTGGCCTCATTTTCACAAGTGGGTCCCCATGCACCCATCTTCTGAAATAGCAGTTAGAGCCCCTTCTAGAGTCTCATATTCAAGGCTACACAAGACAGAGGGGCCTTGAGGGCAGATGTTAAAGCAGAAGATAATTTAGCTAGAGAAAACTTAACAGGAGAAGGAATTGGGATGACCAGGCTTGAAGGAGCTGGGGTGGGATGCGGGCTGTGGCAGGGAGGCCGGGTGACCTGGGGATATAAAGTCGAAGAGGTCAGCAGGGCCGGGATGCTGTGGCTGGTGGGGGGGGCCCTGAGTGGGAGAGCAAGAAGCTCCCAGCACTCTCTTCAAAGGCCTCTGGGGGGGGGGGGTGGAGGAAGCGGGGGATGGTGGGCAGGAGGAGGGGCACCCCCAGAAAGCAGCAGTTAGGGAGCTTTCAGGGGTGGCTGGGGTTGGTTCTAGACCAGGAAAGAAAGTCAGGACCCCCAGGACTGGGCAAGCCCAATCGCCCTGAGATGAGCTTCTGTGAGCCTGGCAGGCCCTCATGCTAACCCTAAGCCCGCCCGGCTTTGACTCCCATTTCATTGATTCAACAAATATTTATTGAGGGCCTACTATGTGTCAAGCCATGTGCAGCGTGGCTTGTGAGCATCCCTGCTCGCATGGGGGTGACAGGCACACGACAGGACAATCTCGGAGAGTGATTAATGGTATAAAACCAAGTGCTACTGCTGGGGCGGGGGGTGGTGCCGCTCCTTGAAATGAGGTAAATAGCAATGCTGTGCTATCTTCCCTGGCCGGGGGGACCTTGCCGGTAGGGCGACCCTGGAAGATGATTTCTCTGCTTGTCAGGCTCTGCCCTGGCCCCGGCACCCCTCCCAGAACAGTGTCTGGACGCGACCTTGCCCCAGCCCCTCGGCCTCGACCCCCGGGGCCCCATGGAGAAGAGATGTCAAGCTCTACCACGGCTGAGGCTGGACAACCCATTCCGGCCTTGGCCTCCCTGGCGCGTGGGCCAGCTCGCCCCCCAGGACACCCTGCCGGAGGAGCGAGGCAAATGGGCAAGGGGCCAGCCTCTCCTGGGCCTCCCTGTCCATGGAACATGGCTAGAAGGCCAGTCAGCACCACTGTCCCCTGAGCCTGCCCCCCTCTGCCAGGCAGTGATCCCCCTGCAGGGGAGGCCCCTCGGGGAGGCGGGGGCCAGCCGCTCCTGGGCCGCCCTGCCCACAGATCACGGCTCGAAGGCCACTCAGCCGCACTGTCTTCCCAGAGCCTGCCCACCCCTCCCTGCCCCTGGCCAGGTAGAGATCCCCGCAGGGGAGGCCCCTTGGGGAAGGCAGGGCTGTGGCTGTTTCAGAAGGAAGAAAAGGAGGTGGCGGGGGGGGGGGGTGCGCAGAGCCTGGCTGTGAAGGGGAAGGACGCCAGGCCATCCGAGCCCCCGAAAGGCTGAATTCGATGGGGGAGCCAGGAAGCGCCGAGGAGGCAGCCAGGTCACCGATGGCTGCGCCTGAAATGTGGGGCAGGGAGACACACACACAGGCCAGGCTGGGTGGACTCACAAGGCCCGGGATGGGTGCTCACTGGGACGTGGGTTGGAGGGGCGCACACTTGGAAGCCTGCTGGGTCACAGGGCAACACTTAAGTGGATTTGTAAGAGTGAATCTGGCGGCTCATTCTGGGCTGGTGAACAAAGGACAGTCAGGGAAACATCAGTAACTGCCCGGCCTGCCCCGAGGGCATGACAGGACGGGGCGGGGGGCGCCGAGGCTGCAGAGCACTGGCCCCCGTACACGGACCCGTGTCCAGAGCCCGAGACACGCCGCCGTAGTTTTCACTTCACACAGCCTTGTTCCTCCAGTCGGGTTTTCTACCACGAATAACTTCACTAAGAAAAAGGGACCCAGCTCTTAAAGGGAAAAAACTCTTAAAGTAAAAGGCCTGGAGAAGGTGGCGTGACCGAGAGGGTCCCCAGCTCTGGCAGAACCGGCCGCGGGAAGCTGGGGCGATGCCTCCCAGACACGGCGCCACCTGCCAGGCCCCGCGTCAGCCGTCGGCTCCCGGCGGGGGGAGGGGCTGTCACTTCGTGCTCCCGGTCTTCAGTCCCCCCCGCCCCGGGGAGCCTCCCTCACTGTGACCCCGACACGCAGCGCCCGGCAGCAGGGGGTCCTGCCAGGCTGAGTGGTGCCCGTCCCTTCTTTACACAGTCTTCTAAGCACAGCTGCACTTCGGGGGTGTCTGCAGCGGGGGGAGGCCCCCCAGGGGAAGCGGGGGTGGGTGGGCAGCCGGGGCCTCCGGGCTCACTCCACTGCCCCTGGGGACAGGGCGTGGTGGCCTCTCGATCCCGTGTCCTGCCTCCTCCAAGCCTCAGCAAGAGCCATCCGCTCTCCACGGGCGGCTCACCCGCCGCTGTAGGGGAGGGGGGAGACCAGAGACCTCCAGAGCACCCCGTTCAGGGCTTCACAATACACATTTGCATCTTAAAGGCGACCTTTCTCATACCTGGTGAATTCCATTTCCCCTTAGATACTAAAAAGCACCTAAGGTCTCTTACTTCCATTTTAAACCCCAAAGCGGGCCCAGGCTGGAGCCA
The DNA here is from genome assembly GCF_033118175.1 of Dama dama. Taxonomy (NCBI): domain Eukaryota; kingdom Metazoa; phylum Chordata; class Mammalia; order Artiodactyla; family Cervidae; genus Dama; species Dama dama. The sequence goes on along the minus strand of NC_083704.1, from coordinate 63,142,926 downwards.
GCCTCGCTGTCTAAAACACAGTGTGGGGAGACAGACCCTCCTGCCACCCCCGGAGCCCGCGGGGCCTTTCCCACAGGGGCTGCGACCCCTCAGGCCTGCCTCTTGCCTGGGGCCCCATCCTAGGCTGTCAGAAACTGTGTGTGGGGGCCCGCTCTGTTGGTCCTTTTGTGTGTGGACCCCTACAGAGCCGGCCCAAGGCCCAGGCAGGTGTGGGTCACACGGGGAGTGCATGGGGGAGCAGGGGTCCAGGCCAAACCACGTTTCTGCTGCAGGGTGTTCCCCAGGGAAGCTGGGCCCGTAGGGAACGGGGCCAGTCCAGCTGGCGCTCAGAGGGCCTCCCTTGCCCCCCGACAAATAGGCAGCATAGGGTCAGATAAGGATAAGTGCTATGAGGAAAATAAAGCGGGGCGGCGGGCCTGGAGGCAGCTCTGAATGGATTCTGGAGGAAAAGGGCCAGCCACGTGGCAAGTGCCAAGGCCCCGAGTGGGACTCCCAGGCGTGGTGGAGCCTCGGGCGCAAGGAACAAAAAGGCCAGAGCCAGAGGGTGGGGCGGCTGAGCGGGGAGCAGCCCCTGCTCTCTGCAAGTGTGGGGGAGAGCAGGATTGCAGGAGAAAATAGGAGACACAGAAGAGAGACTTCAGACACCCCGAAGGGAAGGTGGGCGGCTGCTGTCTGCTGCTTGGGAGAGACGTGGGTGTCACCAGTGTATGCACAGAATCTGAACCCTTAAGGTCCTAGGCCCTGGGCCAATTGCAGAGGCCCCTTTCCCCATTTCGTCCTTCTTTCATTGGCCACGGGAGGCCTTCGCCACCTGTCCTGTCCTTACAGGGGCGGCAGGCGGCTCCCCGCGAGTGTGGGGTTTGTGGGCCACGCGTTCCTGAAGGCGTGGGCCCAGTCCTGTTTCCTCATCTGTATGTTGAGGTCAGTGGGAAGAAACCACTCCATCCCACCAGCTTCCGGAGCCCAGAGTCGGTGTCCCCGAACCCCGGGGCCCACTGGGCTGGAGAGGCCTCTGGAGTGTGTCCACCGCATCCTCCCGGTGGTCTGGGCTACGCTGCCCGGCCTGCACGTGTCCACTCTCTGCTCTGAGTCCTATGTTCCTTCTGGTATGGCCAGCCCTCCCGCCCGGCCACAGAGCCTTTCCCCCACTCCCGCTGACCCCCTCCTCACCGACCAGGTGCTGGACATCAGCCCACTGTTACTCACCCCGCTTCTGCCCCGACCCCGGTCCAATCTGCAGATTTTTTAAAAAGTGAAATCTGAAATCTGGACTGCATTTTTGTGTGAAATTGCCTGATTTTTTAATTTCACCTTTTTAAATACACTGGGCTTGAACAGGCAAAGTCCAGGCAGAGTTCCTGAGAAGTCGGAAGCTGGCCAGTCGAGTCAAGTTCAACCAGTTTCCTGAGGGGCTGCCCTGAGCAGACAGGTCCTCTGTTCTAGAAAATCTCTCAACTAGCATGGCCCGGACTGTGCCTGGTCCTCTCCTCTCTGATGGTCCTTCCTCTGTCTCCAGTGGACAGCCGCACTCTCCTGCCAGCCCACACCCTCCTCTTCCGTCTGGTCTGATGTCAGGCCCGGGGGAGAGGGCCTTCACCCAGTCTTGCCTGCTGCTGCAACCAGCTCTAGATTCACATTCTCAGCCCATGCCCCGCCCCCACAGGATGAGCTGGTTTCAGTCTGGGGTCCCTCCGGGGGCCTCACTCTCTGTTCTCCCTTTGACCTGAGTCCCTCTCACCAGTCACCTGGTTGCCCTGGGCCAGCTGTCTCCCGGGTGCCCCTGCTCCCACTCCACCTCCGTGCACCCTGGTCCACCCTGGGAGGGGGACAAGGGCTCTCCCATCTTGCAGCTTCTCGCCCTGCAGACAACCTTGCATCTCTGGAACCCGAGGTCTTCGCTCAAGCCCTGTGTGTCTGCAGGCCCCTGACCACTGCTCCCCATTTCCCCCTGGACTCAGGGCTCCTGGCCGCTGTGCTGGAAGGGGCTCCAGGAGCCCACGCTGAGACCCATCTTCCTTCTCTCTCCTGCTGGGTGTACTCACTGCCCCCTTTTGTGGCTCCCAGTCCCTGACCTCCCCCGTCCCCCTGCAAATCCCACCAGCCTCACATTTCCCTGGCTTAAAGTCCTCCTCCCCTGGGGCTTATTATAACCGCAGCTTGTTGGAGAGCACGCGGGGCAGCGCAAGCGCTGTGGCAGGGGTGCGCACAGACCTCTGAGGGGCCCCGCGGTTCTGCTCTACGCCCCCACTCCGTCCCGCCCGCCCCTCCTCCATGCTTGGGCCTCAGGAGACTGCAGGGCGCAGGATCGGGCCTAAATCACTCATCCTAAAAGGGATCCACCCTCCTCCTGGAGCGTCTCCCCGTGTCTCAGCTTTCCCCAAGTGGGGGCTCCTTTGGCTTGGAGAAAGATGGTCCGACGCCTCCTGCTCACCCTCAGTACTGGACCCAGCGGCAGGGCCACCAACTTGCACAAGCTTCCGCCTGGTACCCAGAGAGTGTGTCCCCGCTCTCAACTGCGCTCCCCACACGAAGTGGGGTGGGGGGAGTGCAGAGAACAAGGAGCCGCTCCCCTCCCCCAGCCTCCTTGGGAAATCCTCCGGGGGCCAGCGCCTCCCCTCGTCCCCGCCGGAGCCGCCTTGTGGCGTTGGGGTAAGGGTAGAAGCTACTCACGCACCATAAAAGTGGGGCACTTGTAGTATCCGCGGCGGCGGTGGGGACTAAGGGAATGTCCCCAAAGAAGCACCTGCAGTCCTCCCCGCCGCCTCCCGCGTGGTGCCCTGGGCCCTCGAGGCCTAAGGAGGCCTCGGGTGCGCAAAGGAAGGCGCCTGCATCCGCCCTCCCCTTGCACTCAGGCGGAGACCCCCCTCGAAGCGTCCCGGCTCCTTCCACACTGCCCCAGCCGACCGCGCGAGGGCGTGCCCTGTGTTAGTTCGGACAAATTAAAGCCCGTCCAGCGGGCAGGCCCGGGGGCCTCTGGACGCGATCTGGGCTTGGGGGCCCGTGGAGCACTCTTGGCTGTCGGCTGCGGAGCTCCGGGCTGCGGGGCCTCCCTGGGGGCCCGCGCTATTCGGCCTCAAACGGGGTGCCCCCCTCCTCTCGCGCTCCCTCAGCCTAGGGTGCGCCCCTCCGTTCCCCTCTAGCGAGCCCTCCCTGGGCGCGGGCCGCCTCTCCATCGCGCCACGGGCTCGGGCCCTGTCCGGGGTGCACAGAGACGGGCACAGCGGCGCCGGGGAGGCCGGGTCTGGGAAGCCAGCGGCCGGAGAAGGGGCTTCAAGAAGCACAAGTTGGCGCCGGCCCCGGACCAGGCTGTTGTTGTTCTCAACGTGGTCCGCCGTGGAGCCATAAAAGGGGAGCGCGGCGCCCTCCCCCGCCAGAGCGCAGCGCGCACGCTCAGCAAGTTCCGGCGTAGGTAGCGGTGGCAGCTCCCTAGGCCGACTTCCCCGCTCCCGGACGATTACTGCTCCGACCATTTCGCGCCGGACTCCTGCGCTCCGATCGCTTCCGCGCCGGCCCCGCTTCCGGTCCCGATTCGGGACCCCCGCTCCGGCCGGCCCGGCCCCCACCCCAGCCCTGCCGCCCGGCCCCAGGCCCGGCCGCGGCCGCTCCCGCCTGGAGCCGCCGCGCGCCCCCAGCCCCCCGGCGCCCCCGCGGCCCCTCGCCTTTCTCTTCCCGGCGCGGCCCCCGGGTTTCCGCGCCCCGCCCGCTACCAACCCGCTCGCCACTATGTCTGTGGAGCTTGAAGAGGCCCTGCCGCTGACGACTGCCGAGGGGGCGGCCAAGAAGGCGGCGAAGGCTGGAGGCTCAACCTCATTGTCCCCATCCAAGAAGAGGAAGAATAGCAAAAAGAAGAATCAGCCGGGCAAGTACAGCCAGCTGGTGGTGGAAACCATCCGCCGGCTGGGCGAGCGCAACGGCTCATCGCTGGCCAAGATCTACGCCGAGGCCAAGAAGGTGGCGTGGTTCGACCAGCAAAACGGGCGCACCTACCTCAAGTACTCCATCAAGGCGTTGGTGCAGAACGACACGCTGCTGCAGGTGAAGGGCACTGGCGCCAACGGCTCGTTCAAGCTCAACCGCAAGAAGCTGGAGGGCGGCGGCGGCGAGCGGCGCGGAGCCCCGGCGCCCGCCTCTGCCTCGGCGCCCGCTGCGCACAAGGCCAAGAAGGCGGCCCCGGCTGCGGCCGCCCCGCGACGCGCGGACAAGAAGCCGGCCAAGGGCCCACAGCCCGAGAAGCGCTCGCACAAGAAGGGCGCCGCTTCCAAGAAGGACAAAGGCAGCAAGGCCAAGAAGGCGGCGGCTGCGGGGGGCAAGAAGGTGAAGAAAGCGGCAAAGCCCAGCGTCCCCAAAGTGCCCAAGGGCCGCAAGTGATCACAGGGCCCCGGCGCCTGCTTTTCCACCCCAGAGTGCACGTAGGTTTTGCGCGGAGCCCGAACCGCCGTGCGCGCCCCGACATCAGTGGGCCCGGGCCGCGCCGGCCTGCCCATCCCCCAACGTGGGAGCGTGTTTTTTTTTTTTTTTATCTTTTTTGCTTTTTGGTTATTTGCTTTAGATTTTTAAAACGGCCCTGGCGACGCCCTTATTGGCTCGCGCCCTTGGCCCGCGCTGTCGCCTTGGTTACCAGCTCCGGGGCGCCAATGGCCGGGCTGCGCCTGCCCGCCCTGGCCCTGTGCGCGAGGACGCCAGGGCGGTGCAGCCCTTCCCGCCCCCGCCCTCCCCGCCTCCGGGCGCGCGCCGGGTAATGACGCGGGAGCGCGCGTGGCTTTTCTCCCTCTGGTCTCCATTTTTGGGGCAAAATAAATTGTTTAAACCTTTCAACCGTTCTTGTTGTCTTCGCGTGGAGTAGGGAAGCGGGGGTTTGAGCTTGGGCTGGATGGGTAGCGGAGGGTCTCCGGCGCGCTAAGTCCGCTAGAGAGCTGGGCGGTGGGTCCCAGAAGGCATGGGTTTACGTGGGTAGAATGGCAGTTTAGTCCGGGGGCTGGGGGAGCAGGGCTTTGCGGGGGTCTGCCCTCGGTCACTGCAGGGTGGGCCTTCACAGCTTAGTTAACTCTAAGAGTTAAGTGAGGCTCCCTGTTGATGTGGTGGACAGCGGACCCAGGTTCCACCCACCGTGATGCAAGAAGTGGTCTGAGCAAGGCTGACCCTCCTGGAGCTTGTAATGTGGAGCATACGTGGGATCCAGAGTTAAGGATAAACTGAGGCCTATTTTAATATGTTCCTATGAAGGGACAACCCTGCAAAACGGGAGAACTCTGGAGCGGTGGAGAAGCCAGCGAACATTCCGGAATAGTGTGTATGTACAGACCAGGCTGAGCAAGTCTGGGCTGGAACTAGATGAGAGCCGCAGAGAATCTCCATTAGAGTCCTGGGCCAGCAAGTTACTTGACCGCTGCCTGGCAGCCACTGCCCTCTGGAACACAGGGAGGGGTGGCAGCATAGACCCTCCATACGGTGGGCAAGCGGCCACCCAGGCCTATTCGACCTCCTGTCCCTGCTGGGGGTCCGCACTGCCTCCTGCTGCAGTGCCAGCTGCCAGTGTTGGCACCCAGCTCAGTCTGGGGCCAAGCCCGCTCAGGTGCCGGCCCTGCCCACGCTTTGCTGGGGGTGGGAGGGAACCACGTCATCTCTGTAAAGTGACCAGGCCGCCATTGGGGCGGAGGAGGAATGCTGGACTTGGCAGTGGCTGTCTGGATTCTTGGGAAAAACACCCACCCTGCCAGCCCAGGTTTTGGCAACGGCTTCATCTCCTTTGCAGCTCTGATTGGGGGGCAGTGTGCCCAGTACCCTGCTGCAGGGCCACCGTGCCAGACCGGGCCAGTCCCAAGCTGTCTGCAGAGCCAGCCAATAGGCCACCAGCAGCTAGCAGCCCTGAGAGGCCTTGGCCTCTCCAGGGCCCAGGGGGTGGTGCTCCTGACCCACTAAAAGTGAGCCCTCAGATTCCATCCTCTCCCTGAGCAAGATGCCACCTGGGCTCACCCCAGCTGTCCAAGTACGCCTCGGGCTGGAGACTGATTCTCTGGCCCTCTCATAGGTGGCCCTGAGGTTGGGTTCGGGTGGGGTGGGCTGCAGGGACGGGGCAGTGATCTTTGCCTCTTCTGGCCAAGCTCTTCACATCAAGCAGCTTCCTCTTGCAGAGCTCCCCCTGACCCAAGCTCCTCCCCTTGCTAACTCCACCCTTTGACGACCACCCTGCAGCTCCACACCCTTAAGTGGCCTTGCAGGTCAGCCCTTCTGCATGGTCTTTCCAGACTTCCCCCCCCAGGTCGGCCCTGTGCTGCTCACCACCCAGTTCCAGTGGCCTCCAGCTCTGAGGCCGCCCCCACCTCTCCTGTCACCCTCTCCCCTCTGCTCTTTGAAGGCTTGGCCCCTGGCTTGTTGCCTTTTCCACGCCTAAGGCCTGTTTCTCCAGGAGCACTGGCGCGCCTCTTCTGATGATAAAAAGTACTTTCATTTTCTCCCAGGGACAAAGTCATGCCCCCTGTTCTCCAGCCACAATGCTCTGGGGTCTGACCCTTCCAGGCCCAAGGATGGTCACGTGACCAGAGACCTGGCTGATGATTCTTTTAACCTGTTGCCTGGCCACAATGATTGGTGAAATGAGTTCTTGACCTCAATGAGTCAATCGAAGTAGTGAGAAAGAGGTGCTCTTCCGCCCAGGACCACTAACGGAAGGGACACTGGGCCAGAGGTGCCGGTGGCCACCCTTGTCAACACATGGAGAGCGCCCAGCTGGAAAAGGAGCCAACACAGAAACAGAAAGCTGAGGATGCTCACGCAAGGCCCAGGTCCGGCTGGGCCTGAAGCTGCTTAGAGCCGGCTGTTTCAGGAGCCGATGCTTGCTTTCTACATAAGCTAGTTTGACTTGAGTTTCTGTCACCTGCAATCCAGTCTCACTTCTTCAGCTCATTTTATCCTCCCATGCCCACTTCCTGGACCTTGTAATCCATTCAAATTGCTCTTCCTGAAAACCACTCACCCAGGACTTCCCTGGTTGTCCAGTGATTAGGAACCCACCTGCCAATGCAGGAGACGCAGGTTCTATCGCTGGTCCAGGAAGATTCCGGGTGCCGTGGAGGAACGAAGCTCGTGGGCCACAGCCGCGGAGCCCGTACTCTGCAACAAGAAGCCGCCGCAGTGAGAACCTGGGCCCCGCACCACAGAGTTGCTCCTGCGAGGCCTCCAGTAAACCCGTGAAAATCGAACACACGCTCTCCCGGGGCCTTCACTCCACCCACAGGCCCCTCCTCAACTCTGCCTGAGTTGCCTTCAGCTGAGTGGCGCCTCTGTGGGTGGGTCCCACACCCTGAAGTTGAAGAAACACCCCTTGTGTGCCTGGCACCCCAAGGAAGGCTGCAGAGACCTCAGCCTCAAGACAGCCCGTGAGGGAGGTGTTCCAACACCCCCCTTACTGGTGTGGGAGGTCTATTTTCTGCTCTGACGCCACACTCAGCTCCTGCACAGAGCAGGGGGCAGGGGTGGAGAAGGGGGATCTACTTACTGTGTCTCTTGGACTTGGCCTCAAGGGCCCCCAATTCCAGATAAACACTGAAGGCACGTGACACCGCGAGGCCCTGGAGGAGGGCTTCCTGGATGAGGTGAGCACACTGCAGTAAGGAGGCAAGCGACCGGGGGCGCGGCCACGGCCCAGGCCTGCGTCCGCCGGGCAGGAGAGGGGCTGGGAGGGGCTGGGAGTGGGGGCCCGCAGTGGCAGGGCAGGGCTCTGGACCTGGCTCCATCACCGTCCGATGTCTGTGGCAAGACTGCTCTCTCCAAGCCTCGGTGTCCTCATCTATAAACAGAGCCGAAAGAGGTATCTTTTGCTCACTCATCTGCTGAGCAGGGCTGTCTGACCCTCTGGACAGGATCTCAGGTTTTCCACCACCTCTGGATGTGCAGTTCTCTCTCTCCTGCGAGGCCCACCTCTTTCCTCTCTCTGGGCTGGGACCTGCCTCTTTGGGAACCTCCTCAGATCTCAGGTCTGCTTCTGTGTTCTGGATCCTGCCTCTTCCTGGGCCCCAGATGGCTCCGCAGATGCTGCAAAGGCCCCTTTCGAGGCCAAACTGCCCGAGCAACCCATAGAATGGGGTCTTGACCCAGTCAACTCTGGCTCAAGCTGTCCTCCACCAGGACAGGGCCTGGTGCTGAGCACAGGACTGAAACCCAAGTACATGTTGCCTCTGACCCTGGCAACAGGGGTGTCCTTGTCCTGCAGAAGCTGAGACTCTTCGTCCAGAGGTGAACATGTCCACATCTGGCCCGGGAATCAGGAACCCTGAGAATCCTGAGAAAGTAGACTGCCAGCTCCTGTGCCGCTTCCCACCGAAGAGGTACGTGGGCAGCCCGGCAACCATGGCGGCGGCTTCCTCCCGAATCCGGCAAGAATCTGCCTGTGGCCACCCCGCAGGGAAACATACAAGTGAGGGTGGCCCCATGCGGCCCAGCCACAGCCGTGCAAAGAGATCGCGATTCTCCACCATCAGGTGGGTGGTTCCAGCCGGGACCAGGCTCTCAAACAGAGGTGCACAGGCCCCAGAGCCCTTCTGATGGGTCTCCAGGCAACAGCGGGGCAGAATGTAGCCAGAGCTCTCTTAGACACTGCAGAAGCACCTGCAAGTTTCTGAGCTGCCCTCTGGAGGCAGGGAGGGGAGTGGGTCATCCAGGGAGCCTGGCAGGAGGGTCCCCCAGCTGCCGGTGGTCCCACACGGGCCTCGGTCATCAGAGGCACCTCCTGAGAAGATTTTATGTGGAGACTATACATTTTGTGTGTGTGCATGTGAAACCTACTTTTAAAATGTGGAATTGAAACTGGAACTTTGTGCATTGATGGTAGGAATGTAAAATGATGCAGCTATTGGAAAACAGTATGGAGGTTACTCAAAAAATAATAGAATTGAGCCATCAATTTTACTTCTGGGGACACACCCAAAAGAATTGAAAATAGTGACTCAGAGATCCACGCAGCTGTGCTCATAGCAGCACTAACCACAACAGCCAATGGGTGGAAGCAACCCAGGGGTCCATCAGTGGCTGCTGGATGAACAAAGTGTGGCCTCAACACACCATGCAATATTATTCAGTCTTAAAAGGAAGGTCTGACACTGGCGACAATATGGATTAACCTGAAAAACAGTGCGCTCAGTCAAACAAGCCAGCCACAGAGGGAAAGGATTGCATGATCCCACTTACATGAGGGCCTACAGGAGTCAAGTTCACAAAGACAGGAAGTAGGATGATGGGTGTCAGAGGCTGGGACAGGGACGGGGTCAGAATCTCAGGTTTGCAAGGTGGAAAGACTTCTGGGGATGGATGCTGGTGATGGCTGCACAACAGTGTGAGCGTTGTTCATAGCAGAGGACTGTGCGCTGAAGAGCGGGTGCGATGGTAACCTCACGTCGTGTGGACTTTACCAAAACAAAATAAATTCTGTAACAAACAAAATCCATAGCAAACAATAAATTCCTAGGCCAAACAAAATCACATGTGATGTGGTGTGGCCTGTGGTCCCCACCTGTGTGATCACTCAGTTTGATCTTCTTTGAGAGTTGGGTGGTTCTGGCTGTTTCACGAGACAAATGGCTTTGGATGGTGGTGTCCTGATGGAGCAGGAGCCAGAGGAAAGCGCCGCGGTGATGACGAGCTCAGCCTGCCGCTGCTGAGCGCCCGCACCCCAGGTGACCACCTCCCCCCGGAGCCCTGCACTGTGCACCTCCGGGTATTGCTTCCCTGTTCTCACCCAACTCCTCTTGCCTCTCCTAAGTGTTCCCTTTCTCCTGGCTGCCTCCATCGGGGGCGAAAAGTTTGGCAGTGGGGCCCTGTCCCAGCCCCCACTCCCCGAACCTCCACTGGGAGTGGTGCCCATGAAGTCTGCAGCATGTCTCTTCCCTGGAGCCTGGGGATCCTTCTCCACAGGAGCAACACCTTGGCAGCGGTAGGTGTCGGCTCCCCAACAACCAGCACCTGTTGCTGTGGGCTCCTGGGAGTTCAACCGTGAGCACCCACTGTCCTGATTCAGAGATGGACAAACCACGTCTCAGGGCAGCTTTGTATGTACTGGGGACCACCCATGCAGCCCAATCCAGATCTCCTTCCGCAAGGACTGAGGCTCTACCCTCCTTCTGGCTGAGGTCAGCCATCACTCTCTGATTCCCATCACCAGCCTACCCTCTGGGCTTTCCCGGTAGAAAGCAGGGTCCTGCCCTCACCCTGCAAGCTGAGACCCAAGCCAGGAGCCCCTCCAACCTGCCCCTGTGGGCCAAGTCCCTCCCCCGCCTGGGTCTGTTCTCCTTGGATGCACAGGGCTTTTCAGGTACACAGCCTTACAGGAAGCGATGGAGCCAGGTGGGCTGCAGACAGGAGTTGGGGAGACATCTGTCCACTGCAACAGAATCTGGAGTCTAGGGGACCCTCTGCTCCCTCTGAGGCTTGGAGCCAAGCCGTGTGCCCACACGGCACGGGAGGGCTCAGAGAGCCCTGTGCAGGGACTGTCCCTCCTGCCGGGAGAATGGCTGGGGCCTGGTCTCCGTGGCCACCGGAGACGGGCAGGAGCAGGCTGCCCTTCTGAGACTTGATTCTTACAAGCAGGAGTAAGGATTGGCAGAGGGGAGAAAACGGCAGTCCAGTGAAAATCTGGGGCGCGACCTGGCAATGCCTAGAAACGCTGAAGCTTCAGACAGGGGTAAAACTGCAGAAGGAAATGCCCATGACGCCGTTAACGTAAACCTGAAAATCACAAAACCATGTTCTGACATGAGAATGCGCCTTTAAACATCACATTTATGTCGAGGTATAAAAACCAGAATGAAAAGCACACAGACTCTGGGAATGAGTGCGGAAAACCAAAGGAATTTCCCTTTTGCTGCTCTACTAAACGAAGTAAATACGACAAAAAAAGTCTTACAGTCGACATTCCTGTATATTCTCTGTATTTGTAAAATCTCTTACTCCAAGCAGAAGAGCACAGAGGAGACGGAAGCTGCAGGAAAGCGCCGCCCCTCCACGGGTCCGGCTCCAGCCCACCCTCCGCGGCCCCGGAAGAGGAACCGGGGAGCCCGGGCTGCGCGGGCCCCGCCCCCCGGCCCCGCCATTGGCAGGAGCAGCGCCGGGCCCCGCTCTGATTGGTGGCGTTGCGATCCCTGATTTGCATAGACCCGGGTCGGGCTGACGGTCCGCAGCTCGGATGCGGAGGCTCCAGTCTGCAGCAGCAGCCGCCGGGATGGCCGTGGGGCGGGGGCGGTCCTGCCCGGGCGGACGTCCTAGAGGCTTGCCCAGGAGCCGGGGACCCCTCCGCCTCGGCGGTCCCCCCAACCAAACGCGGCGCCCGGGTGAGCCTGCAGGGGTGCGCGCATCCTGCCTTCGCGGACGCAGGCATCTGGGCGGGGCGGAAGGACGGCCACAGCCACGCACACGGACATCTGCCTGCAGAGCAAACGCGGGGGCGCCGACCAGGCTGGGCGGGTGGCCGCCTCCCACCCGTGTCCCCGTCCGTGCCCTCCTGACCCCGGGAGCTGCGCACCTGAGCCGGGGCACGGCCTGCGCGCCGGCCCCCGCAGCCCCTCCTGCCCGGCAGGCACTCCGGTTGCTTTAAGTTAGTGGATTCAGACAATTCCCAGGTGTTAAGAGTGAAGAGAGACTCAATAAAGAGCCCCCTGCCAAGTCTTTTTATTGTTTCCAAAAAAGCAGTTTTGCCCGCAAAGACCCCAGTGCCCCCACGCTTGTGACAAAATCATCCCCCGGGACCGTGGCCAGGAGGAAACAGATCAGAGTTCCTCCCACCGGCAGCATTTTCTAAACAGGTTATCAAATACAGTTTATTCAGAGAAAAAGAAAAAGGTTACTCCCAAACACTGAAAGAGCCCACAGGCTGAGCAGAATACAGCGTCTGCTGAGAACCGCCAGCAGGGACGGGCTCTGAGGGAGGGCCCACCTGGCCACCCAGCCACCGGGCGAGGGCTGTGGGCCAGCGCTCCCTCCCCTTTCTCGGAGCTGATGGGGGCTGCCCGCCCATCCCATCCGGCAGTCCCGGTCACAGCCAGCACGCACTGCCTCGGGAGGCGGAAACCCTGAACTAACACTGAGCTATGATGGGAGCCACTCCACCACCAACCTCCCACCCCAAGTGCAACCTGTGATCACAGTAGGATTCAGCGCAGCACCTCTCGCCCTTGGAACTCCCAACACACACGCGTGCACACACACACACACACCCCTCAGCCTTGGAACTCCCAACACACACACCTCAGCCGTGACACACACACACACACACACCCCTCAGCCTTGGAACTCCCCCACCCCCCCCACACACACACACGACCTGTGGTCACGCGGTAGTTAGCACCGAGCACCTCGGCCGTGACACACACACGCGCTCGCGCACACACCCCTCAGCCTTGGAACTCCCCCCCCCCCCCCACACACACACGACCTGTGATCACGCGGTAGTTAGCACCGAGCACCTCGGCCGTGACACACACACACACACACACACACACACACACACGACCTGTGATCACGCGGTAGTTAGCACCGAGCGCCTCGGCCGTGACACACACACACACGCGCGCACACACAAACGCGCGCGCACACACACACACACACACACGACCTGTGATCACGCGGTAGTTAGCACCGAGCGCCTCGGCCGTGACACACACGCGCGCGCACACACACACACACACACACACACACGACCTGTGATCACGCGGTAGTTAGCACCGAGCGCCTCGGCCGTGACACACACACACACACACACACACACACACGACCTGTGGTCGCGCGGTAGTTAGCACCGAGCGCCTCGGCCGTGACACACGCACACACACACACGACCTGTGGTCGCGCGGTAGTTAGCACCGAGCGCCTCGGCTGTGACACACACACACACACGACCTGTGGTCGCGCGGTAGTTAGCACCGAGCGCCTCGGCCGTGACACACACACACACACACACACACACACACGACCTGTGGTCGCGCGGTAGTTAGCACCGAGCGCCTCGGCCGTGACACACACACACACACACACACACACACACACATGACCTGTGGTCGCGCGGTAGTTAGCACCGAGCGCCTCGGCCGTGACACACACACACACACACACACACACACACACGACCTGTGGTCGCGCGGTAGTTAGCACCGAGCGCCTCGGCTGTGACACACACACACACACACACACACACACACACACACACACACACACACACACGACCTGTGGTCACGCGGTAGTTAGCACCGAGCGCCTCGGCCGTGACACACACACACACACACACACACACACACACACACGACCTGTGGTCGCGCGGTAGTTAGCACCGAGCGCCTCGGCCGTGACACACACACACACACACACACACACACACACACACGACCTGTGGTCGCGCGGTAGTTAGCACCGAGCGCCTCGGCCGTGACACACACACACACACACACACACACACACACACACACACACACACACACACGACCTGTGGTCGCGCGGTAGTTAGCAGCGAGCGCCCGGGCCGCGGCCTCGGGAAGGCCGGTGCTACTGCGTGTGAGGCCGCTTGGCCGCAGGCTCTTCCCCCTGACCCCGCTTCAGCCACCGCTCCAGGAGGCCAGCGCTGCCTCGCTTGGGGGTTTGCGGGCTCTTCTGCAGGAACTGGCTGGACCACTGGGGCACATCTGACTCCGCCTTTTGGGGTGTTTTGGGCTCTTCCTTTTTGGGTGACTTCGTGGCCAGCCACTGCAGCATCTTCTGGCTGCTGGCGCTCGCCTTGAGCTCCTAGGAGAAAGCAGTGGCAGCTCAGACCGCCAGCTCGAGCTCCTGGGAAACCAGGGAAGAGGCACTGTGCGAGGGACCGACCTGGGCACGGAGATGTGACCAGGGGCACGAGGAGGGGAGCGGGGTGGGTTCCCAGGGCCGGAAGGGAGAGGGGGCAGCTCGTGCTGGGCGAGACCGGCCAGAGAAGACAGCGGGCAGGCTCTCCAAACCGGGGCAGAGAATGAAGCAAGCTCAGAGGAAGAGCGGCACTCAGCCTGAGCAGGCCGTGCGGGGAGCGACCTGGAGACGCAGCCCTCAGACAGAGGCCGGGCGAGAGGGGCCGGCTGCGCCCTGCACCCGAGCCCAGCACAGGACGCCAGCTCTCCAGAGCGTGAATTCTGCAGAGAAGACCGTGACAGACATGGGGCCATGTCTGGTGCAAAATGAATATCTACAGTTGCATTTTCTTAGAGACAGGTAATGAAAAGTGCTACCAGGGATATAAGGCTTTGAGAGAAACAACAGAAAAAGGATGACGCTGACTGTGAGTGTGAAAACGTAAGAGGCTTTAAGGGAAACGGCACAGGGGCCGTGGTCCCAGCTGTCGCCATCCTCTGGCCACCGAGGAGCAGCTGCCGCCCCCACGCCTCATCCCTGCTATCAGCAGGGCCAACTTCCGCTCTGGGCTTCCTTGTCACCGAGGCCTCTTGTCTGTCCACCTTACTTTCAAAACATACCCCTGTGACCTCCGCCAACTCTAAGAAGCTCGTGTTCCTAGCAGGAATGTTCTCCAGTCTCCTGAAGGAGAGTGAGGACTGAAATGCCCCATCTTGTAGTTGGAAAAGCAGAGAAAAGGGAGAGAAACACGCCTCCCTTTCGGTTGGCAGCAGAGACGGTTCTGGTCAGGGGCCCTCTGTCCTTTCCACAGTCACTCTCCAGATGAGTGCTCAAAGGTGGCTTCTTATCAGACCCACCCGAGCAGCTTCCCAGAGGTACAGAAGGCCCAGCCCAGCCTCAACACTGACAGGCGTGCACTGGGCCGACCCGCAGCCAGCTCTGAGAATCACGGCCCTGGGCCGCCTTGCTGCGCACAAGGAAGAATTGTGGGTGGTTTGGATTCAGTCTCTGGTTGTAAAGGTCCCAGCATGCACTAACAGGCCCTTCGGAGCAGACAGAGCGCCCGGCAGGGCCGGCGGGCGTCCAGGCCCCTACCTTTCCGGTCAGCAGGTGGAGCGGGAGCAGACACTCGGGAGCGTTGTTCCAGGATCTGTTCACCATGGACGACACTGGGTGGAAGGCGATGTTCTCCGTGGGGTGGATCAACTTCAGAGCTTCCTGAGCTGAGACCTCACCAAAGTCCAGCCACTTAGAGACTGCCTCCTCCCCATCCAGTATGGCAGGCATCCTGGGGGGTGAGACAGGGGTCGGGGGCAGCAGGGGGGGTGTCTAGTAAGCTGATGCACAGGCCGTGCCCCTCCACATCTGCGCCCCGCACGCTGTCCCGTGCCCCCGAGGACAACAGCGCACGGAGCTCAGCGTGGAGAGCCATCTCAGAGTGTGGTGGCAAAGACTGTGCCCGGCAGTACAACCGGGTGCCCTCCCGCGCACACGCTAGCGGACTAGTGACCTTTACGGCGCCGGCCTAGACGTCAAGGGGAGACAAAGCCCAGGACACCTGTCTGTCATTAAGACCCCAGCCTTCCCACCCAGGCAGGATTATGTAAAGGAGAGCTATTTATATAACTGTCAACGAGAGGGAACCACGGCTCAGAAAAGCGAAGAGGCCGCCCCAGACAACTCCTGGTACCCAGGAGACGTTAGGAAAAGAGCCCTTGTTTAGCTTCCAATTTTATGTTCTAGGCCAGTGCAAAGCATGTACATACTTCATTGGGGGGTGGTACAGTTGAATTTAGGAGATACATGCATGAATGTTACTTTTAATAATTATTGGTACTTCAACAAATTAAACACATATTAAACATCAAACACATATGTTTGTTATTTTATTCTTTGGCTGCACCACACAGCTTGCAGCATCTTAGTTTCCCAGGGATCAAATTCAGGCCCTCAGCAGTGGAGGCATGGAGTCCTAACCACTGGACTGCCAGGGAATCTTCCCAAGATATATATTTTTTTTTTTTTTGGATCAAGATATATTTTTAAATAGCGTTTTAAAATCTCTGAAATCTAGATTTACAATGAATGGCATCTTTGCACTGTATCACAACTTCATTGGCAGCAGTTTACTTTTCTTAACTGCATAAAACAGTGGAACAAAATCTTAGATTTGATGAAATAGAACTTTAAGGTGAATTAGCAAAACTAGAAATATTATATCCCAGAAAAGCATCATTTCAGACAGAATGCTTAGGACAAAGGGGTTAAAATAGATAATGCAATACGTGCCGTACTGGATTCTTTTCAGCAGAATATCATTGCCGAGGGCATTGAGACCTGGCAAAAATTGTGAGATCTTTACACAAGTACGTCAGTTCTGCTAGTGCTTGTTTTTAAAATGAAAATTTACTCCAGTGTGATTGACTAATAGAGAGAAATTTAAACATAATGCCAATTTTGTGTTTGCTTATACACTGTTTTATCTGTGAGGAAACAATGTGCACACAGCAAACCTCACCCCGCTGAACTGAACCCCGTAAGAGCACACGCAACACGCAGCTCGGACGCCGACGGCTACCTCAGCGCATCGCACGCTAGCCTCCAGAGTGGTGATCTGCTCTCACTTTGCACTTGTAAACTCTTCTGTTCAAAAAACTGCTCACTCAACACCTCAAACGTGTCTAAGCTTCCTGGTTCAGACATTCTAAGCAGTGCACGAAAACGGAAAACGTTTAAGTCTTGGGGAGAAGCTGAAATAATGATAAACCATCTTGAAAGCCAGACTTCCCAGGTGGCGCAGTGGTAAAGAATCCACCTGCCAATGCAGGAAACGTGGGTTCAATCCCTGGGGTGGGAAGATTCCCTGGAGGAGGAAATGGCAACCCACTCTGGTATTCTTGCCTGGGAAATCCCACGGACAGAGGAGCCTGGTGGGCTACAGTCCATGGAGTTGCAAAGAGCCAGACACAACTGAGCGACTAAATGACAATCTTGAAAGCAGAAGAGAACACGCGGACTCTCCTGGGCAACAGACATAAAGGCTCCACAGCAGCAAGGGGGCCGCAGGAAAGGGGCATCCGCGGCCGGGGCAACTGCAAGCAGCCAGGCTTGAAGGGACAGATGCAACAGGAAGACCTCTCAGGATGCTGACCGAAAGCCACACAGTAAAAAAAAGTGGGGGGGGGGGGGCTTTCTCACAAAGAGAACGCGCTGGCCGTACACAAAGACCGCAGACCGGCACGGAGGGGGCTCCATCAGGCTACGATGGCTGTCTGCCTGGCTCCAGGCACGCCGCTGAGGCATTTCCAGGGGTGACACTGAAGTTGGCTGGGGGGGGCGGTCCGTCGCATCAGAACGTCCGGTTCTGATTAAACATGTATCTACTATGAAGGCCAGCCTCGGAGGAACAACATTTCAAAGACAGGAGAACACGTCCCAGGATTTAAGACCGGAAAAGACAATCATTTCGCATCACCTTCCTTCCACCATGTCACAGTAAGTCACAAGCTGCGACCCGGCCAGCACAGGCTGATTTCAGGTCTTTTTAAGGTATGGTACTACATTTACTATAGTTTCTTTGTACTTCTTAGCTAGGGAATGCATGAAACTGTAGTATGGGTTTTATTAGATTCTTATTATTTTTTTAGCTGGGTCACTGACAAAATGTTTAAGTGTTGTCGCCTTATTCCCACTTTTCTGTAAGTTCTCTGGGTTTCACTGTACAGTTTTGCATAGCGTGGTAACTTTTAGGAATGCGTGTCATGTTACAGCCGCGCAGACTGTACCCGTATCTCGTGAAGCAACTGGCTTAGTTTCCGACTCTCTAAATCTGTGCATACAGAAACCCTGAGCTCCGAAAGCTGCTTGTTTGAGCCCAGAGACGACAAAGCCTGCGCTGAGCCCTCTGAACGCAGGCGGGGTGTGACTTGCCTGTTGTGGATGTCGGTCATGACCTTGCAGGAGTCCACCGTGATGATACTGTAGGAATAGAGGCAGTCTCCGCCCTCCGGGGGCTCCCAGCAGTCAAAGATGCCGGCCATCGTCAGCGGCCGCCAGTTGTCCCAGACCTTCTTCCAGTCCTCGGGGCTGGCCACAGCACCCACCTGCTCGGACTGGAAGCAAACCCACGGCAGGTCAGGCACCCCGCGGCAGCCCTGCCCTGCAGGCGGCAGCATGGCCATCATTGCCTGCAGCACAGAGGCCCCGGACGCGCCGTCAGAGGAGCACAGAGGCTGCTCCGCAGACCCTCCCCGAGGCAGATTTACGGCTCCCGAACGCTGTCTCGATACAGGCTAACACCTCCCCTGGGCATTCAGGCCTGCCGGGATCTGGAGCCTCATTCCAGCTTTCACGTACAAGGGAACTTGCCCGCCCAGCTGTCTGTAAACAAAGCCTCCAGTCTCGAGGAAGTAACTTTCCTCTTCTGCCCGAAAGGTCTTTTCTGCCCGCCCTCGACGGGCAAACTCCTACTGCCTTCAAGATTCAGTCCCCAGCTTCTAAAGGCTAGAGAGAGTGTGACCTCCACCCTCCCTCTCGACAAGAACAGGCAGAGACTCTCCATAACCATAACTCTCCTTAAACTCATCAGAGCACTCAGGTCATAGGGCAGCCACTTAGCCTGAACTGTAAAGCCAAGACAGGGTCACCCAAGGGAGAAAAGGCCCTACTGCAGGCTTCCCAGTGGTGGCAGAGGGCAAACGAGGCCTCCTTTATGCAGCAGCTAAGAATTCAGATAAGATGATCGCTGAATTGCCCTCTGCAGAGTGCGGGCTTGCCCAAGAGGGCTGCAGGCGTCCGGACCAGCCTCCACGGGTGCTCCCGAGAGAGACAGGGCCGGGGACGGCGAGAAGCCTCACCCCGCCGTTCTCCTCCGAGGAGCAGAAGGGGCCAGGGGAGAAGGGATAGATCCCGTCACTCCTAAGAGTCAAGGGAGGCCCCGCCGAGGCTGCAGAAGGATGACAGGAACAGCTCTCTGCTCCCCTGGGGAGGAGCAGGCCCACCGAGAAAGCCCGCCAGCCGGGGCTCCGTTCCGCTTAAGACAGGGCTAGACCCGGACAGCAGAGAGCGCGCTGCAGCCTCTGCGGCCAGCAGCCCCGGGTGACGGGCAGCAGCGGGTGCCTATGGAGAGCGTCCCGAGGGCTTCAAAGTGCGGGGAGCAGGGCTCCTCAGGAAAACCCTCTGGAAACCGAGCCCTCACCCTGAACACGGGGCGACACCAGACAAACAGTGAAAAGCGCCTGGTGCACGAGAAGACCCAAGTCCAGCCCAGCTCCTGACAAGATCAACTCAGCCTAAGGGAAGATACACATATCCACGTCCAGACACAAATATTATTGGTCTCAGTCTCTTTCCTACCTTCTATATCTGGCAACCAGTGAAAAAATTTCTAAGATATACAAAACAGCCAGATAACCAAGGAGCTGCTAAGATATGCAGAAATCAACAGGACCAGATTCAAGAGTAAATAAGAGAGAAGAGTGAACTTAAAAACACATCAGTAAAAATGGCCCAGACTGAAACGCAGAGAAAAAGAATGAAGTATATAAGACATCTGGAAGCTATGGGACGACACCACACTGTCTTAAAACATGTATAATGAGGATCCCAGAAAGAAGAGATAATGGCACAGAAGAAGAATCTGAATAGATAATTTATGGCTGAGAAAAAAAAAAAAAACAGGAACACTACCTAACCAAACATCCAAGAAGACCGGAGAGCCAAACAGAGACGGACACGCCACTGCTACTACCTTCTCGGTCTTGATCTGCGGGAAGTAGATGAAGTAGGGCTGCCGGTGGTTCGTGGCCTGACGTCGCTGCCACTCGTAGAATCCGTCCGCTAAGATGACACAGCGTCTCCCCTTAACCAGAGGCACCTGGGGGAAAGCACGGGCGACCTCAGAACGGTAATTCCTCTGCACGTTGCGTTTTATAGGTGTGAAGTCGCACATACACAAGTGTTGGAAAGATTAAATAATGTGCCTAAGAGGAAATAGGTGCTGTGGAGCCTCTCTCCAAAGCTGGCCTCCCCCGCAACGAGCCCCACCCAGAAGGATTCACATGCGATGAGGTCCCCTCTGTCGGTGACCTCGGGCCGGCTCGGAATAAACCAAGGAACACAGCAGAAGCGATGCTTGGGACTTCTGAGGTGGGGCCGTAAAGCCCCGTGGCTGTGCCCGCTCCCTGAAGGGTGCGCAGGGTGCCGCGTGAGATGCCTGACTGCCCCCGCCCACCACGAGACATGTGGGCGGGCCTCCCTCTGTCCCCGCATCCCGGCTGAGGGCGGGACACGTGGGTTAGACGCCACCTGGACGTCCAGCCGTCCTGCGACGCGAGTGCTACATGAGAACCTCTGGCTGGGTGCCACGTGTCCAGCCGGGCCCGGCAGCCCACAGTTGAGTGGGAGAAAAAGACGCCGTGGTCCTGGTGAGACCCGGTCTGTCTCACCGGGGTACGGTGAACAGCACTCTACAGCGGTGAGCGGGACAGCCTGGGGCTATCCGCAGGTGTCCAAGGCGCCAGCAGTTAGACCGGGAACCTGCCCGCGCCCGCGCCTACCTTGAAGGACCGCTTCTCCATTATGGTGTCACTGCGGCAGTTGCTGGTGTTGATCTGCAGCTTGGAAAGATCCGCTTCTTTGAACCAGTAGGGAACCAAGCCCCACCGCATGGGCGCAATGATCCGCTCGGACGAGTCTGCGTCCTGCCAGGGGAAAGGGTAAGGTGCAGTGAGGAGATGGGAAGGAACCTGCAAAACCCTATGGAGGACACGCACCGCACTACTTGGAGGAGGAAATGGCAACCCCTCCCGTGTTCCTGCCTGGAGAATCCCGTGGACAGAGGAGCCCGGCGGGCCACAGTCCAACGGGTCGCAAGAGTCTGACACGACTGAGTGGCTAAACCCCACCACCACCAGTGTCAAAACGCAGAGAGTAGATGATTGTGAAAAGGGAGAGCTCCTGCATGCCAACAGATCTAATGACTTCTCACGATGTGAGTGGTTGGCGTTCTCAGGCAACCGTGTTTATCAGACGGATGACATTCTGCCTGGGGGGTTGGGGGTGCAAAGAGATTTAGCTCCTGTAAACTGTGACTCAGTGCCGGCCACAGAGAGACAGGCTCCGAGGCCCTGCACCTCACAGGGCCTAGCTCTCACCAGGCACGCAGGACAGGCAGTCACCCTACGGAAGGTCCGTGCTACGACCGGGGGACACACGGAAGGACCTGCACCATCCTCGTGAGGCCATACAGACACTGAGCAACATGACGTGATACGATGTAAGTGGCTCGTAAGGCGGGCCGGGAAAGTTCGGCAGACAGTGATCTGTGAGGGGGGCCTGCGGAAGCGATCAGCTCCTTGGGAGGGGCAGAAGGGGGAGCATTGGGTGAGGGGCTTCTCAGATTGGACCCCACAAGAGGAACAGGACTGGGACACAAAAGAGATGGGAGGAGGGACCAAAGGTGAAATCAGAGGCGGTGCCAAGGCTGGGCAGGAAGTGGCTTCGGGCAGCAAGCTACAGCAAGCCTGAGGATGCTGTTTTTAGGAGGGCCTGCTCACAGGGCTGGCGCTCAGGCAGCATCTGAGAACTTGGCTCCTGAGGGCGTGCCCCTGCCCCTAACTGATCGGGATGGCACCCTAGGCCCGCTTCAGGCAGGACGACGTTCTTGCTGAGCGCCGGCTTTCCCTCTGGGCGTCTGGGATGCTGCTGCTTGCTGGGCAGAGTGCCTCCGTGACCAGCCCCCAGCAAACCTGGGCCTGTGTCTGATGGGTTTCTCTGGGCGGAAACACTGCACACGAGTTACTCCCTTTCTCACTGCTGCAGAAAGAACTTGCTTGGTGTGTCCCTCCCAGGGAGGGAGGAGAGACCGTAAGGAAGCCTGGGCACGGATTTCTCCAGATCTCCACTTGCGCCTGCTCCCCTTGCTGACTCCACTGTGCATCCCCTCACTGTAATGAACCGCAGCCACGCTACATGCTGTCTTCTAACCAACCTCCAAACGCGAGGGGAGTTTTGGGGCCCCGCCCTGAACATATGGTTGCTAAACTTTCTTGGGGTACCTGGCCCCTTGAGAATTTGATGAGACCGACAGATTAAAATGCACACACTTTTCTCTCGGTACAGACACTGGGCTGGCAGATTGAGCAGAGTACATTCTGGGCTCTGCTGCAGTGGTACGGTGGGTCTGGTGGGAGCAGTGATAATAAAGGACATCCAAGAGGCAGGAGACCAGAGAACTGGACACAGAAGACGGGGTGACTGGGTTTTCAGGCCGGAAGACTGAAGTACTGATGGCACTACCGAGCAAAAGAGAAACATCCCCAGAGGGGTGTGATTTGGGGAAAGACCACAGGCCGAATTTCAGGTTAACAGTGGGAAGTCTGTGGCAGCTCAGAAGAAGGGGGTCCCCAAGCGTTTGAGACTTCCCCTGTCGAGAGCTGGGGGGTAGGGGAGGTCCATGCTCCATGTCCTTGACTCTGGATGGGTCTGCGACTTGACTGTATCCAACAGAATGTGGCACCGGAGACGCTGTAAGCTCTCTAAGGCCAGGTCACAAGGGGTTTTCAGCCTCCTCTGTGCTGGCCGAGACCCTGCCTTCGCTGCCTCGAGCCACCGTGTAAGAAATCCAGCGATGCTAAGACCACCACGCGTGAGAAAGCCCAGACTTTGGGGACCGGCCACGAGTCTGTGCCCAGGTAGGAGCCAAGAGCCGGCAGCTGAGAGCGGGGAGATGCTCGCAGACTGTTCTCTGAAAGGCTGAATAGTAAGTATTGCAGACTCTGCAGACCCTAGTCTCTGGTATGTTAATAAACACTATTACAGGAACAGAGCAGCCAGAGGCAACAGATAAACGGATGCTGCTCTGTCCCAGAAAATTTCACGTACAGAAATGATCAGAGGACCCTGGCTTTCTGCCTCTGGAGACCCCAGACTCCAGGGAAGAGACAAACTGTACCTGCAAGGCCTTGCCCTAATTCCTCACTGTGAACAAAACAGAAAGGTTTTCTGAGTCACCAGAATGAAATCCGAAGAGAGACGCTTCCTATGTCCCACAAGCATGTGGAGTTTAAACTGAAGAGACAGGCGGCATGGTACGGAGAAGGGGTCAGCACTTTCTCTGTAATGGAGCAGACAGCGGGTGTTTGTGGCTTTCCGGGCCCATGCGGTCTCTGCTGCCACTCAGCTCTGGCACCCTGGGCATGTCAGAGCAGCCGGGGAGCGAGCGAGCAGGGCTGAACTCTAATGAACTGTATTTGTAAACACAGGCAGTCTACCAGACTGGATCTGAAGACCACGGTTTGCCAATCTCCGGAATAAAGGCAAGAATTAGGCCTTCATACGAAGACCCTAGTTAGATGTGTGGCATGGAGGAGGTACACATGTGGTAGTTTAATATTTTTCGAGGTTATGACTAAAAAGAAACCGCAAAGTCTACATAAAGGTGACTGGTGAAGCCATGAGGATGAAATTTCTTAGAAAGTAAATCAACCACAGGATGAAACCTGCTGGAGGTGGGGGGGGGGGGGGAGGGGGGCGGCCAGGGGAGAAAAAAGAAAAAATAAGAAATGAGGGAAAAGTGCAGTTCAAGAAAAAGTATCTAGAGAGGTAAAAGCCGAATGAAAAGAGCTGAGAGCAAAGGATTCCGAGAGCATGGGAAACCGTCAGTGATAGGATCTTGGAAGGGCTTCCCTTTTTTGTTCCAAGCTAATGCATCACTGACTCCATAGACATGAGTTTGAGCAAGCTCTGGGAGTTGGTGATGAACAGCGAGGCCTGGCGTGCTGCAGTCCACGGGGTCGCAGAGTCGGACACGACTGAGAGACTGAATTGAACTGAATGCCTCAACTGTGCTCTTCACAAGAGCCTGTCTCAATTCTTTGCAAACCTTGCCTGTGTTAATGAGCTAACCCTCCCCCACACCACAGAGTCCATGCTTGTTCCACATGCAGTCAGGTTCCGCAAAGTCACTGCACACAGGGGGTTAGGGAAACCCAAGAGCAGCTCTGGGGGAAATACAGAGTTAGGAGGCCAGGCGCCTATAGCCATCTTTTCATTAACTGGTCCATATACAACCATGCCTTCTCTGTGTTTCTGTTCAGCATATTTACTGTTTTATGTTAGACTTTATTTAACATATATTGTCAGTTCATTAATTCATGACCACAGCCACAGTAACTCATGCCCGAGTGAAGCGTCTCTGACACATGCATGTTCTCTGTAAGGCACGTTACCGCCTCCTTGCTTTTAGGAATTCTAGCCTGCGCTTTACCACTACACCTGGGGACAATTTTAAACAGTGAGATCGCCAGCCAAAAGCACAGAAATACAAAAAAAAAAAAAAAAAATTAGCAATAAATAGATCTCAAAAAAGACACTTGTTTATAGTATAAAAGCCGAAACAAGAAGGTGGAGCTTTGATCTCAGCTGGGATGTGTATTTGGGACTCATATTTCACTACTCTGTACGTCCATAAGTGACTCGAAAGCAACATGAGTATTATTTTGGGGGGTTTCAAAGTAGGCCAGTGATGCTGCTAAACATTCCACAGTGCAAAGAGGTCAGCTTCCTGCAACAAATATCTCACTCAAGGTGTCAGCGGTGCCGAGACTGGGAGATCGTCCTCTTACAAGTTCCATGTAGCACGTTTAACTTGAGTGCGTTCACTCGACAACTGTAAACCAAACCCAGGTAAGGGGCTGCCCCATAGCGGGGCATGATAAATAGAAAGTACTTCTAAGCCAAAATACTGAGAATACTGCTCAGTATTACTCATCTTCTCCTCTGCCCTCTCGGACTTGTGATCAGAGCAGCTGGTAGCACTGGGGTTGCATAAGCAGAAGCGGAAGTAGGGTGCAAATCGGTGGTTTCAAATGCAAATATCACAATCTGCACACAGGCGCTGGTCTTGATGATGTGGATGAACGAGCCGAAACGGTTCTGTTTTGGCTTTACAATTTCACAATTTCTCATTTTCAGATAAATGAAAACTCAACTATTTATCAAAATCAGGAAATCCTAGCGATCTTTATAAAATTTGTGAGAGATGTGGAGTCAAAACATTACATCAGCAAATGCACAGCGCTGACAGAGAGGAGGGCTCTGTGTGTTCAGGAGCCCCACCTTCCCATTCCTAGTTCCAGGAAGCATCACCGGAGTGGAAGGGTGGACTGGACCTTGGTACCAGCTGTCCCTCACCGACCGGTAACCTGGGACCACCCACAGTCTTCCTGCACGTCTGTCTTCACACCTGTTTTCTTCCAGCTAACATTCATTCTATAATGAGGTGGTACAAAGAGAAACAGGGCCAAGCACTAAGAAACTGCAGTCAGTCCTCGTCTCCAGATCATGCTTTCCTCTGAAACGTTTTATTTTTTCTTTTCCCAGTCAAGGTTTCCCATAGTATTTATTTTATTTTTATTTTCTGCTCATTAAAAGGCTTTTTTTTTAGTTTGAGTAGGGAAGTATGCACCGACTAAAAATGGCTCAAGTAAACCTTCATGTAAATGGCCTCACTCAACCAAGAGAATCAGTTATCTCGTGCGCCGATTTCAAAATATGATCTTCCTAACGTAAAGATGAATCTTTTGACTACCATATAAACACAACGCTTCTAAAGAGCACGCAACAGGGACTTCCCTGGGGGTCCAGTGGTGAAGACTCTGTGCTTCCACTACCGGGGGCACAGGTTTCAATCCCTGGTGAGCAAACAAGATCCCTACATGCTGCATGGTGGGGCCAAAACTTAAAAAAGAAAAAGTGTGCAACAGGGGTTCAAGCAACTTCATAAAGTGACTCATGCATTACGGACCAAACAGAACAAAAATCCAAGATGGACACAATCAAGATTTTAAAAAACATATCGAAAATATTTAAAATATCTAAGACATGGAGAAACTATTATTCTCTGGAATGAAGCATTTTTTACTACACTGCATGTATACATACACTCCCCCCCTCTCTCTTTCAGGAGATAAAGCAAGGAAGCAAAACATTATAAATTATTGACCACTCCAACACTACAGAGGTAGATTCTATAAACACAAAGAAAGCAATTAAACTTTAGAATACCACACCAAACACCTCTGTTCCTAGCTTCAATTAAAGATAAAACAAGCAGAAAGGGTAGAAACTGCAGCGTTCAAGAAACATCAGAGGTGTTGCAGACTAGTTTTAACCCTGCCCTAAGCCTAGAGATTCTGATAAGCTGGACTCCTAAGGGGCAGAGCGATTCCCCCGCCCCTCTTTTCTTTAAGATGCCCAAATGACCCAGGTCAGGTCGGCGCTCACCTTCTCCAGGTGCAGCCGGGACAGGAGCACCGGGCTGCTGGACCGCGGGCTCTTGTTGTACGAGGGTAAGTACCGGTCGGGGTCCCTCCACTCCGGGAGCCGCTGGCGGCCCTGCCGGTCCCGGTAGGCGCAGGCCCGGGCCAGGACCTCCACAGGCAGGTGGCAGGACGTCCGGCCGCACATCCTCGGCGCCCAGACCGCTGGCCCTGCGCGCGGGGACGGGGGGAGTCGGACTCGGGCCTCGCCCCACGCGGCCCGCCCCTCCCCAGCCCCAACCCCCGCCCGCGCGCCCGGCTCCCGGGGACGCCGCCCGCCTCGCGGCCCGGCCCGGCCCGGCCCGGGGACGGAAGGGACCCTCCCCGTCTGGGCCGCCTCCCGCCCCGCCGCCCGCAGCCCCGCTCCGCCCGCTTCAGGACCGCTGACCCAGAGGGCCGAGCCCCGCCGCTGCCCGCGCCCGCCGCGTCTCACCCGCAGCTCACCCGTCACTCTCTGCGCGCCAGCGGGCACCGCGCCGGACCCCGCCCCTCGGGCCAGGCCCCGCCCCCAGAGGCCGCATGGCCCCACCCACACAAGGCCCCGCCCCCAGCGCCCGCCTGGCCCCGCCCCGTGACAGGCCTCGCCCCCAGCGCGCCGGCTGTTCGGCCCGGGCCCGCGCTGCACCCACTCCCGCAGGGTGCCCAGGGACTACCCGGGAACGTAGCTCTCCCGGGGAGAACGTTCTCCCCGGGAACGTAGGGCCCGACAAGGAGACGGACAGCCTAGGGGTCCACGTCCTCCGTGTTGGCCGTGCCCCTGCGGGGTGAGCTGCCCCCATGGCTAACCTCGGGCAGGGGCCGGGAAGGGCCCGAGGGTCCAGGCTGTCCTTGAGAGGCCAGCGATGCCACCCAGGGGCCTGCGGGCCCTGCTCCGCACAGCGGGAACCAGGGCTCCAGGTCATTGTGGGGGTGAAATCAGAAAACATTGTCTTTACTTGGCAGTCATACTAACTGCCCACGGTTTGGGGCAAGACTTGAAAAACCATCAGGAAAATTCCACGAACCACAGGTCACTCGAACTTCAGTGGGCACCAGAACACTTCCCAAGGCCCCCACCTTCCCCCCAAGCCCCAGTACGAATCTTTAACGGTTGACGCCAATGTTTTTAACAGTAGGCAAGACAGATGTATTGGCAAAACCGCCAGGCCTGGGTTTAAAAGTCCAGCTGCAGAAACCAGGGGCTTCTGCTCCGTGGGGCTGTTCCTCCAGCAGCAGGAGTGCACCCCCACCTCAGACCCAGCACTAGGCCTGGTGACCCACCCAGACCCCCAGACCTCACTGATCTCCTACAGAAGGAGGGTGGTTTTGCCCGCCCGCTGCTGTCATCCCCTCAGCAAAGGGTGAGGGACCGGGGCAGAGGCCCGTGAGAGGGTCCTGCCTCCTGTAGGTACAGTGGCAGTGAAGCCGGACCCCTAAGCTCGAGTCTGCAAAAGTAGCAGTCGTTCAATAAATACATGCTGATTTATTTGTAGGGATAAGATGATGGTTCCGAAGGGGATAAACTCAGGTGGTGCAAGCACTTTATTCATTTGCAATGCCCCTTCCCTGGCAGGCAAGGCAGCAAGTTCTAGGACGAGCTAAAATCATGCCAGGTTTAGAGAGTCACTGTCAGCAGGGGGGTTTGGGGCAGGGGGTCAATTTAAGAAAACAAAAAATACAACAAAAAACCCTCAGTGATTCCTAATTGCTTTTCAATACAAGGCTTGGAAAGGAGCTTCCACTGGGTTCAGGAGGAAGGCGCAACTCTTGCGTAGTGTTCGGGGAAAGGGGAGGATGTGGCCCGATGCAAGCTGGCCTCTTAGCCCACAGACGCCAAGACGATGTCCACGGGCAGCTCCTCCGAACTTCTGGCTGTCACCTGCATAGTGACCGTGTCCAAAAGCAGCAGCCGGGAGCGCACCAGGATGTCATGGCCGCCCCGGAACACACCTGCAAGGGAGAGAAGGCAGGCGCGTAAGACCGAAGCAGGCTGCGGGGCTGGGCTGAGGGGGGCGTGCCACAGCCGGCAGAGGCAGCTCTGGGGGGAGACGGGAGCCGCGGGAGGCGCTGGGCACGTCGCTGCACCTCTCTGCGCTGCAGCATCATCAGTGACCTCGGCAGAGGTCAGCCTGCACGTCACGCTGCTGCCGACCCAGATGAATTACTGGACATGTATGGTTCTGTCTGACATCACCGGGGCTCTCACACGCCCTGACCGCATCAAAGCACAAAGAGCGAGGGACAGCCCCACCGTGGCAAGACTGCAGTGCAGGTGTCTGCAAGCCCAGGGGACAGCGCTGCCTCGCTGTGGCCTGGGTGCGGCCAGCTGTGAGCAGGGCACTGAAGCAGAGCCACTTCCTAACTCTGTTTATAAACACTCAGAAAAAAGAATTTCCCTCCGTTCATTGTTTCAGGTGCGATACGCCTATTGGATCATGAGCTTTTAGAGAACCAACGGATCAGAAACATTTACATGTGAAATGTCTATGTATGGAGTTTGCTCTAAAATAATCTGGGGGTGGAGAACGCATCTGGGTAGAGATGCTCGTTGCTACAGTTGGAGGAGTACATGGGGGTTCCGTGTGTTTACGTTTGAAAATTTCCCGAAGTGCTTAAAAATCCCATTCCTAGTAGAAAAGAATAACCAACCCAGTGGGAAAATATATATGATATAAATAAAACTACATGAAATGTTTCATATCAAAGGATATGAAAACGATTCACAGGAAATGGAATGCAAATGGCACTCTGCATTTGAGGAGATGCTGAATGTCATTGAGTACATAAGAAATGTAAAGTGAAACCACATGAGACACCATTAAGACGCCTGGCAAAGACCATACAGATTGAGAACACGCTGTTTGGTCGGAAGTGTGGGACAGAAGGCATACGATTCCTATGGCAGGCAACTGGAAATATTTACTGAGATGAAAAATGCACTTTGACCTGGTAGAGCCTTGAGAATCTTACCCTACAAATACCCGAGTGCACACATCCAAAGTAAAGTGCCTAAGTGTACATGTATGTATGGGATTATTCCTTGCAGCACGCTCTGTAATAGCAGAACATTAGAACAATCCAGGTGTTCATCAGTACATGTACTGGTTCTGTGAGACAGTGGTCAGCCACAAGAAACTATGAAAGCTCAGTCTGGGATGAGGAGAAAGTTCTGGAGGTGGTTGGTGGTGATAGCTGCAAAACAGCAGGAATGTACTTAATGCCTCTGAACTGAACATCTAAAAACTGCTACACTGGTAAATTTCATGTTGTTAAAAAAAAAAAAGAAAAAGAGGAAGCTCTTCAAGATGTACTGTCAAGTGCAAACCCAAGTGCAGAGCAACGTACCCACCACCTGTACACAAATGTTTGCGTCTGCAAAGGGCAATGTGTATGCTAGCTCTCACGTCCTGTGGTCACAGGGAGGTGCGTGGTGTCCTGCGCAGTAGCTTACTGGCTGCCCGTGGGAGGGGACACTGAGAGACTGGCAGCAGGCGCTGGGGGAAGACGTCTCTGGCAGGTCTTCTTACGCCTTGTGATGTTTGGCGCTGCGAGCTCTGGGTGCCCGGGCCCCCCAGCGGCACCCAGGCCCTTCCCACGAGAAAGGCCACTTACCGGCCAGGAGCAGCGTGTGCGTATTCTTGTTGTCCGGCACTTTGTCAGACCGCTCACAAGGGTGCATTCCTAAGAACCTGACGATGTTGCCCACAGCCTCTGCGGGGAGAAGTCCCGGAGTTATTAACCCACTTATCCCACCTCCGATTTGAGCCATCACCACTCCCCCAGCCCCAAATCCCACTGTGCACAGCTTTTAATGAAGCAGCATCTGAACTTTCCTTGGTGGCCCAGCTGGTAAAGAATCCACCTGCAATGTGGGAGACCTAGGTCTGATCCCTGGGTTGGGAAGACCCACTGGAGAAGGGAAAGGCTACCCACTCCAGTATTCTGATCTGGAGAATTCCATGGACTCTCATTCATGGGGTTGTAAAGAGTTGGACACAACTGAGCGACTCTTTTTTATTATTTTATGTATCTGAACTGTGTGTCCTGGATCTTTGGGGGATGGGGGCGGGGACAGTGGCCAAGGGTCTTGAAAGGCAGGCAAACCAGAACTGGCACCCCCAGCGCTTACCTTCAAGGGTCTTGATGGTAGACAAGGTGAATGTTTCCTCCTTCTCAAACTCATCCCCCACCTCGTCCCAGGCTGCCTCGAAGTTTACCTTCATGACCTTCTGGATGTGATCTGCTATCGTGACTTCCAGATCCTCCAGCTGGGGGAGGCAGGGGGGCCTGAGTTACAGCTCCAGGGACAGGCGGCCGAGAGCCTCTGCTGCGCTCTGCCCACCTGCCCCCTCCTGCCGTGCAGGCTCCGAGTGCCGCGCTCCGGGGCCGGGCCCCACTGGACCAGCGGCCTGTCCTCAGCTGCTCACGGCCAGGTGGTGGCCCCTCAGCGGGACGCGCCCTCAGACACCGAACTCCTGGAGGCTCCAGTCCTTTATGTAAAGCAGTGCCGTATCTGTGTTTAAGCTACACACGTTTTCCTTACACTCTGCGCTACCTCTCGATTATTTATAATACCTGATACGATGTAAATATTGCAGAAACAGTTGTAAATACAGTGCAAACACTATGTAAACAGTTGCCTCGTGTAACAAGCTCAAGTTGTGCTTCTGGGAATTTTCTGGAACCCACTCTGATTATTTGCATCTGTCGGTTGGATGCATGGAGGCAGAACCCACAGATGTGGAGGGCCCGCCGTCCTCTCTCGGGGTGTCGGCTGTGAGAGCGCACCCTCCGAAGCCGCCAGTGCCTGAGTGGACGGGGCAGGGGGCGAGGGCTGCTCAGAGTCCGCCTCCTGTGACTCGGCCAGGCCGCTCTGGGCACCCACCCACTCGTTTGCCAGCAGCTCTCCGCTGAGCCCCTGCTCCCGTGCACAGGAAGGGTGTTCACAGGTCAGACGCAGCCCCTGTGGCAGAAGCCGGGCCTCATACGCAGCCTCCTGTCCATGGCTTAGCTCACTGCTGGCTCCACCGTGGGCCCGGGAGGACACATGTGCCCATTGGCTGTGTTCCAGCGGCTGCCCCTCTGTCCACGAGGGCTCTGGCAGTCTCTATCCCAGGCTGCCTATCCGGGTCTGCACTCAGATGGCATGGAGCCACAGCGCCCTGGGCAAAGCGAGAATGACCCTGCCCTCGGGTTCTAGGCTAGCCCACGAGCTGGAGCCGGAAGGGCCACCGCACTGCATCAGAGGCTTGCCAGCAGATACAAACTGACCCCGCTTCTCTAGAAAGCAACTGACAGCATGAACCAACAAGCCTTAAAATTGTCCTGAGTCTTTGACCCAATTATCCTACTTATAGAAAATAATTGTTTAAAAAAATTCTTTTTTAAATTATTCTACTTCTAGTCCCAAGAAGATAGATCTGAAACACAGATTTATACTGAAAGGGGTGTTTAATGTAGCGCTTAAAAATAGTAGAACTTGGAATCACAAATGCCCAGTGTTAACGGAATACAAACTGAAGTGAATTAGGATATATCAACAGAAGAGAGTATTTTAAAGTCATTAAAAATTGTGTTTATGAAGTATTTGTACTGACGGGAAATTATACCCCGGTTCTGAGTAAACCCAACAAGATCTGTAACGTACATAATAACCTCAGTCATACGATTCCTCTCCCCCCAGCCATTCCCAAGGACTATGGTTAACGTTTTCCTGTCTGTGTGTACTTTGTTTTTGTATTTCCCAGGTTTTCTTGTTACACTTGAACATGTATTTCTTTTTTAAGTTAAAAACAAAAATTCTTGCATGATGGCTAAACGGAAACCAGCGAGCACACGCATGCAGACTGGCTGTGAGCCCCGCGGGCCCCGGCTGCCGCTTACCACGTACTCATCCTCGTAGCCCTCCTCATCCGCCTCCCCGGTGGTGGGGTCGCAGTCCTTGACGGTGAACTTCATCATGCAGCTGAACGTGCAGGCCACTGCGGGAGGGAAGGCGCGCCGTCAGGGCAGGCGCTCTGCGTGTGGGCGTCCACAGCCTGCCCTCCAGGCCTCGGCTGCGCCAGCGGCCCGTGCCAGCCTGCCCACGAGTCGGGACCGAGGGCATGGGCGTGGGGAGGCAGGAGCGCCCGCTTGCAGCCTGAGGAGCTGCCCTCACGAGGAAAGAGAAGCAAGGCGGGCAGAGATGCTTCAGGTGGCCACGTCCACGTGCCGTCCGGGCCCACCATCCCAGGCCTGGAAAAGCCCGCTTCTTTGGGAGGAGTGGACTTGGATGGTCATGTGTGTGCCTCTCTGGCTCCTTCACGGTCAAGACAGAATCCTGCCTGAGGACCCGGGCTCGGCCTCTCACCAGCCTCGTGAATTCAGGCATGCTGTTTACCCCGATCTCGGGTACCCTCTCGGACAGACAGCAGTGCTGCCCCGAAGGGTGTGTGAGGAGGAAATGAGCTGCTGTGTGCAAAGCTCCAGGGCAGGCTGGGCTTCCTCTCTGGACCGACCTCCAGGAGCTGAAGCTCTGACCGGAGACAGACGGCTGGTGCACAGGCTGCCCGCCCCCACCCGACCCAGGGGCTCCCAGGAGGCCGGAGGGCTCACCCGCTGTGGGGTCTTCCTTGGGCAGGGCCACCAGCGTGTAGCAGGTCCCGGGCTGGTTGTAGGGCAGGCTGCGGGCGGGCACGTAACCCAGCACCTCGTAGGCCTCTGTGGGCTCCATCTGCACCGTGACGTTCTCCAGGGTCTGGTCGTTGAGTGTGTTCGTGCAGTCAAACTGGACCAGGGAGCAGAGGGGCTGAGATGCTGAGCTGGGGGGTGGGGAGGCCCGAGCTGCAGAGGCGGCGTCGGGAACCCCGCCTCTCACCCCACGGCCACCCCTACTCCCGACCCAGGCCCCCTGCCCAGGCCCCCCATCTCCATGTGGGCAATTGGGAGCCACACAGGCCCCGAGTCAAGGACTGAACACACAGCAGAGGGAGGCAGGGCTGGCATCGAGCTGGGCTCCAGCCACTTGGCTGAGGGCGCCCGGCCCCCCGGGAGGCCCTCGGCTTGTCTGGAAGACCATGTGCTCAGTGGGGGCGCCCGGCCCCCCGGGAGGCCCTCAGCTCGCCTGGAAGACCATGTGCTCAGTGGGGGCGCCCGGCCCCCCGGGAGGCCCCCGGCTCACCTGGAAGACCATGTGCTCAGTGAAGGTGTGCTTCGTACAGCGGATGACGTACTCCGTCTCCGACTCAGTGAGGGCCACGGGCTCAGGCGAGGACTTGAAGAGGGGCCCCAGCCCCTGGAACTCGGGCACGGCCGCCAGCTGCTCTGAAACCCACAGGCCGCGCATTCACCCGGCGGCTCAGCGAGGTCTCTGATCAGGCCTCAGGCTGCGGGCCCTCAGGGCTCCCCGAATGAAGGGCTCACAGCCGATTCCCGACACCCCTGAGCACGCCCTCCCGCCTTCACGCTGCTCGGCTGGTGCCACTCCGTGAAGCCGCCTCCCCGCCGTCCCACACGGGACGCCAGACCAACCATGGACGTCAGGCCCACGGCCTGGCCTCGTCCATCCAGAGACCCCCTTCAATCTCAGAAGCTCAGCAAGGGTGCTCAGAAGAGGGAGACGGGGAAAGACAAGGAGACGATCGCGCTGCTGGCCACTGAATCAGGCAGGACAGGCTGCTCTCAGACATGTGGCTGTCGGGACAAGTGGCCCCAGAGGAGAGGGAGCAGATTCTGAATGTTACAGAAAGCCCAGCTCAGAGAGGCCGGTGGGCGTCTGGTGCAGGCCAGCTTCACGTGCCCGGGAGAACGGGGCACTGAGCAGCTGGTAGTGCTCCCCGAGCTGTGCTCAGGAGTCACCGCGCCAGAAACACCCGGGGGTGCGGGCATGGCAACAGTGCAGATCCTCAGGCCTCCCCAGACCTGCCCGTCAGAGACTCCGCAGCAAGAGCCCCCATCCTGCATCTAGAACAAGCTTCCCCTCGTGACTGACGCACACCGATGTCTGAGGACCACTAGTCAAGATCCGTCGCTGGTCTTCCCGGTTACACTGACCTCCACGTGGAAAAGAACTCTGCCCGAGGCAGTAGGATATGCTGCCCTACACTTAGCAGGATTTCGGGGACAGGGAGAGAAGGCAGGCAGTATTATTATTCTGCTCTTCCCCCCATAAAGAGGCTGAACTCAGACCTCAGGACAAGAGGTGAAGCAGTGTTGAGTGAAACCACTAAGTTCGTGCTGAGCTCTGCCGGCAGCAAGAGGGAAGGAACACACAGGGAAAACCTGCGGTGAGAGCGACGCCAGCCAGCTCAGGGTTCCGGTTCAGCCACATCTGAGAGACGGCATGTTGGTGGAAGACAGGTTCAGGAGTGGAATGGAAAAGGTGGACTTGAATCCAACAGTTATCGGGAGCCTGCTATGAGGAAGGCAAGCACTGGTGCAGTGACGGACAGAAAACAGAGAAGACAGAAGCCATGCAGAGCACGCAGGATGACAGAAGACGAGTCGGGGAGTCGGCATGGCAGTCACCCAGGATGAGAGGCAAGTGCTGGGCCTCGAAGGCAGGGATCTAGTGGACAATGTGGTCTGCCAACTAGACACACAGCCTCTCCCCTTAGAAATGCAGGAGCAGGGGGACAGACAGGCTCCTCACCAGACCCTGCCAGACAAGGTGGAAGGAGCAGAGGTGGAGCCGAGACACGGGCCCGCGTCGTGTCCTCGACTCTGCTGAGAGGCGTCAGACACCCTGAACCGACTGGGCCCAGGGCCTGCAGTGCTGAGAACAAGGCCTGGGCGGCTCTGGGCCAGCTGGAGCTGTCTTTAATTCTGGCCGCCCTCCCCTTGGTGCTGTGCAAACTGGGCAAATCACCGAGTCTCTCTGAACATCCAAATCCTCAGATACCAAATGGATGCGACAACCTCCACCTGAGGGTCAAGCATGCTGTCTAAACACTCTCAGAGCCAGCACGCAGGGGAGACCTGATCTCGGCTCCTGGGGGAAGAGCTGCCACCCCAGCCATGGCCCGAGAGCCCCATGAGCCCCCTCACTCACCCTGGAAGATCTCCTGCCGGGTGGCGGCCACCTTCTCGGGCTGCTTGGCGGCAGTGACTGGGGTGTTCTCTGCAGAACAAGCACGCATGGTGACCCACAGCTCAGAGACAGCCGGGCACGTCGACCTCAGCGCTGTTACTCAGGAAGTGTAACTTCCACCCCTCAGTGTGAAGTTCGGAGCACGGGAGACAGCATGCGACTGTCTGTGTGAAGGTGGCTTCCTCCCCCAGGGCCAGAGGCAGGCGGGCTAACTCCCTCCGCCCAGCATGGCGCCTTCCACCCTGGGCAGCTGTGGTGGCCTTTCGGGCAAGGCAGACCCTCCAGAGGAGGCCTAGACCCAAGGGCCGCTGAAGGACACAGGTGTGCCTCACCTGTCCTCTGCTCTGCCATGGGCGCGGTGGCCAGGGGCACAGACTTGAGGTCAAAGGGCTTCTCCGACGGCTCCAGAGTGTACTGCTGCAGCGCCCTCTCCAGACCCGGGATGGACACCGTCAGACCTAGAGACCAGAGCGAGATGCGGGTCCGGGGGTCAAGGCTGTAGGACCCTGGGAAAACCAGCGCGGCCGCCGAACCCCCACTTCTCAGGACACCCTCCTCTGCAGGACTGCTGCAAAGAGCAGACGGGCGCAGGAAGGGGCTTGGATAGAGTGGGAGGACTCGGCATGTGGAGGTCAGCTCTCTGGGCTGCTAGATGACAGAGAAGCCCTGCAGTTGCGAGGGGAGTCCAGCGGAGGGCGCCCCGCCCGGGAAGGCCACAGCTCGGGGAGGGCCTAGGGCGGTGGCCGGGCGGGGAGGACTCACCGTTCAGGATATAGCCTGCGTTGAGGGCCTTCTGCTTCTGCTCCAGGACGTTGAGATAGAAGGTGGCCCGGTCTCTGACCTCGTTGTCGTCGTCCATCACACACCTGTGGCCAGAACACAGGGCGCTCCTGACGGGGCCGCGGGGCGCAGGCGGCGCTGCGGGGCTCCTGCGCCCCGATCACTAGATGCGGTGCCCGGGTGTCAGAGGCACAGGGGCGGCGGTATTCACTCTCCTGGGACCCTCGCCCAGAGCCCACCCAGGGAGGGAGCCGCGCGCCTGTATCCTGCAGCACACGTCACAAAGGACTCGAACATGACTCCGCAATCCCGCTCCTGGGCGCACACCCAAGAGAGCTGAACGCACAGAGACTCGTGCAAGAACATTCACAGCAGCGCGAGTCACGCCAGCCGCGGACCGGGAGCGGGCCAAACGCCCACCGACTGAACGGGTTATCAAACGAGGGCCCTTCACGCCACGCAGGAGTATCTGCCCATAGAAAGGCACGAAGCGCTGGCACGTGTGACTGCACGGGCGAAGCCTGGAAACCCGTGAAGGAGCCACACACGTGAGAGGCGACACGCTGAACGCCAGCGGTCGCATGGCAGGTCCGGACAGGCAGACCCGGAGCCGAAGGCGGGGGCGGGGCTCGTGGGGCGGGGGCGGGGCTCGCGGGGACTACTCGCTAACAGGGCTTCTCTGGAGTGGTAGAACTGTTTTCGAGAATTCCCTGGTGGTCCAGTGGCTAGGACTCTGCGCTTCCACTGCAGAGGGTCCAGGTTCGATCCCTGGTCAGGGAACTAAGATCCCAGAAGCCGCACAGCGCGGTGAAGAGAAAAGTTTCAACTTAGATGGGGGTGATGGGTAAACAACTCTGAATGTAACAAACCCGCTGTATCATGCATTGAAGATGGGGACACTGTGTGGGTTGCGAGTTCTCTCTCGATAAAGCTGTTTTTAAAACAGAGAACACCACGGTGACAGCCAGGCGGAGGGTTTTTGTGCGCACAGCGTCACGCTTTGCTGTGCTTCCACTGTTTCAACAGCTGTGCATCTTTCTCCCCCTTCCCAGCTACAGAGACGAGGAGCAGCCGCCGGCCGCGGGGACGCCACACGCACCTCTTCAGCAGCACCAGGATACTGGGCAGCATCTCTTCGTTCTGCGCCCCGAACTTGGCCAGAGCACTCACGGCGCCTGCGTGCACGAGGCAAACACGACTCTTGAGCACCAGGGCTCAGAGCGGGCCGGCCGCAGCCCAGCGGCCCCGAGCCGCAGGCCCAACCCGACACCCCATGACAAGCAGCGTCCAGGCCTCGCTTCCCCAGGGGGAGGCGGCCCTGTCCTCGGGCCCAGCAGCCCTTCTCAGCTCGAACTGCAAAGGGGCCACGAGAGCTGCCCTCAATTTCTGTATCCTAAGGGCCTCAGGTGCAGTGAAGCCTTACCTAACGGTAAGTGAGAGAAAATGAACTACAACTGAGGAAGTAATCGCTACTTGGGGAGCGTCTGTCCAGAGCAGGCGCGAGCGGGAAACGGCAGTAAGTCAAAGAAAAGTGCAGACTAGGGTGGCTGTATATGGAAGCGCACACTCATTTAAGAGAGTATGCTATGTGAATTATATCTCAAGAAAGCTATTGTTAAAAAGAAAAACCTAAACACCACGAAGAAAGAAAGGAGAAAGGTGAAAAAAGGAGAAAGGAAAACGACTACATACAGTGAAACAGAAAAACTGCTGAGGTGAGCGTTCACCGAGCGACGCCCACGCCCCTGGGCCGCCGGGAGCCCGGGTGCCCACGCCCCTGGGCCGTCCTCCGGCCGCTGGGAGCCCGGGTGCCCCGCCCCTGGGCCGTCCTCAGGCCGCTGGGAGCCCGGGTGCCCCGCCCCTGGGCCGCCGGGAGCCCGGTGCCCCGCCCCTGGGCCGTCCTCAGGCCCCCGGGAGCCCGGTGCCCCGCCCCTGGGCCGTCCTCAGGCCGCCGGGAGCCCGGTGCCCCGCCCCTGGGCCGTCCTCAGGCCCCCGGGAGCCCGGTGCCCCGCCCCTGGGCCGTCCTCAGGCCCCCGGGAGCCCGGGTGCCTACGCCCCTGGGCCGCCGGGAGCCCGGTGCCCCGCCCCTGGGCCGTCCTCCCGCCGCTGGGAGCCCGGGTGCCCCGCCCCTGGGCCGTCCTCAGGCCGCCGGGAGCCCGGTGCCCCGCCCCTGGGCCGTCCTCAGGCCCCCGGGAGCCCGGGTGCCCACGCCCCTGGGCCGCCGGGAGCCCGGTGCCCCGCCCCTGGGCCGTCCTCCCGCCGCTGGGGGCCCGGGTGCCCCGCCCCTGGGCCGTCCTCAGGCCGCCGGGAGCCCGGTGCCCCGCCCCTGGGCCGTCCTCAGGCCCCCGGGAGCCCGGTGCCCCGCCCCTGGGCCGTCCTCAGGCCGCCGGGAGCCCGGTGCCCCGCCCCTGGGCCGTCCTCAGGCCGCCGGGAGCCCGGTGCCCCGCCCCTGGGCCGTCCTCAGGCCCCCGGGAGCCCGGTGCCCCGCCCGTGGGCCGTCCTCAGGCCCCGGGAGCCCGGTGCCCCGCCCCGGCGCAGCCCCCGCCCCAGCGCACCTGCGCGGACCTCTGCGTGCTCCAGCACCACGCGGTTGTAGATGAAGCGGATGTACTTGGAGGGGTTGCTGGTCCTGGGCCCCTCCTGGCCCAGCAGGTGCAGGATGCGGGTGGCCAGCACGGTGAACTCGCAGTCCTCGATGAACTCGCACAGGTGGGACAGCCCCGTCTCCTTGCTCTCCGCGTTCTCCTCGATGATGCTGATGATGCAGTCCACGATGGCCCGCTTGTACTCGAAGCCGCCCTGCGGGCCAGCGCGACGGGAGCTGAGCCCCAGCTGGCTCTGCGCAGCCCAGCTGCAGCCTGGCCCCGCGGCCCAGCCGGAGCCCTCAGGCGAGGGCCTGGCTCCCCCGCCTCGACCTCCCTTTTGTGTAAAAACCAAAGGCTCAGGCTGAATGCTCGCCGGGGCCGTTCCCAGTCTAACCGCAGATGCTTTAATAGAAACATCTGGGACTTGATTTTCTTCCCACCTTTGAGACAAAGGCAGAATGGGTGGTGTAGAGGCCGGAGGGGTGTCAAGTAGGGGATTATCGTTAAATGGGAACAGAGTTCAGTTTTGCAGGATGAGAAAGTTCTGGAGATTA
This sequence comes from Dama dama, assembly GCF_033118175.1. Taxonomy (NCBI): domain Eukaryota; kingdom Metazoa; phylum Chordata; class Mammalia; order Artiodactyla; family Cervidae; genus Dama; species Dama dama. Next base: position 63,103,787 of record NC_083704.1, on the reverse strand, counting down.
ACTGCACTCCTATGTGAAGGTATTTAACAATATTGAACAATATAGACTTACAAACAGTTAAAGTGATGAACTCTGGTGTGAAAGTCGCTTAGTCTTTGCGACCCCATGGACTATACCATCTGTGGAATTCTCCAAACCAGAATACTGGAGTGGGAGCCTTTCCCTTCTCCAGGGGATCTTCCCAACCCAGGGCTCGAATCCAGGTCTCCTTCATCAGAGGCAGATTCTTTACTGGGGAAGCCCTCGATGAATTCTGTGTCATGTCTATTTTATGACAGCGGTCTCCAACCTTTTCGGCATCAGGGACCGATTTTTCTGGGAGAAAATTTTTCTATGAAAAACTGCAATGGCTAGAATATTTCTATACCAGATAATACTAGACAGACCGTGAGCCATCTTCTGCTTAAGCATTGCCTTGGGGCATCTGCTGGGTCTTTATGGCCAGGGTGGCACTTTGTCAGTTACGACTGTAACCACAGTGACTGGGGCGTGTTTGCACGGCCTGCGCACGAGGAGCCGAAAGGGAAGCCAGCCAGCTAACAGGTGGATCCAGGCCCGCCCGCCCGGGAGCCAGCAGCCAGGCCACCCGCTCTTACCTCTTCCCGCAGCATGGAGAACAGGAAGTTCATGAGCACGGCGTGCTTGCGGGGGTACTTCTGACACAGCGCGCTGATGGCCTGCACAACCACCACCTGTGCCAGGGACAGGCGTGAGCCGCGGCCCGGCCCCGCGGGCGGCTCCTTCAGTCCCCGGGGCCAGCAGAGCCCCTCCTCGGGTGAGGCCGGGCCGAGGCGTGGCAGGCCGACCCTCTGGGCAGGGCAGCAAGCACAGTGGTCCAAGGCCCCTATCCACACTGCAAGTCCCCCCAGGCTGCTCTTCTACTCAGACCTCAAGGCAAGCGCACAAGCGCTCCTACTGGCCCTTCCCAGGTCCTTCCTGGGCGGCTCCCCCAGGAACTGCTACCCTGAGGGTTTCCTCACTGCACCAGTGTGTGGAATGATCCCGTCCACACAAGTGTTGGCTTCCATCTTCCCACCCCAAAAAGCGAGCTCTGAGGGCAAGACGGCGTGTATACTGCTCCCCTCTCTCCGGACTCTGCCCAGCACAGGACACAGCGCCCACAGAAACACTTAAGGGCTTAACCGGCCAGCCTGGAAGCGCCCGGCCTTGCTGACAAAGGCCAGATGCAGCGCCTCGCACATCTCCACCAGCAAGGTCCCCCGTCCGCCCCCCAGCCCACCCCGCTCCGGGCGCAGACTATGGACCTTGAACTCGTCCGAGATCTCGGACATGAAGGAGGAGATCTGCTTCATGAGGCGGTCGATGCTGCCCTCACTGCCCGTCTTGAGCAGGGTGGTGATGGCCAGCGTGGCGATGCTGCGGTTAGAGTCCGTCACCAGGTTCTCCAGGTCCAGGTTACAGGCTGTCACCGCGGATGGGTGCTTCATGGCCACCTGTCCGGGAGCAAAGAGATGAGGACAGGGACGGGCCATAGAAGGCCTCCTGCCGTTCTGCTGGCCCTTCAGGTGGGCTCACGCCAGCACCTGGAGGACAGAGACCAGCCAGAGCTGCACCTCCTGCCGTGGGGGACCAGACGGGTCCCCTGGGCCCAGGCCCCCTCCCCCAGCCCTGTAGGAAGGCCAGCCCCAGTCCCTCCACCGCAAACTCACCTTGTTGAGGGTGCGGACCGCAGCATAACGGAGGGCGGCCTTGGGGGAGCTGCAGAAAAGCTGGAGCACTGTGAGGAGACAGACGCTGGTGACGGGCTGCCCTCTTTGGGGCAGCCAGGAAACCCAGGGGCCCCTGGGAGGGGCAGGGACAGGGCACAGGGCACAGTTGTGGGGCAAGGGCTCGGAGACTGTTCAGACCCAAAGCCCCCGCTCAGCTATTCCCCAACCAGCACGGCCACCCCCACCGAGGAGCCGTGCACCTGCCCACCGCCGGGCAGGGCCTCGCCCCGGGAGACCCAGCTGCAGGGGGCTGGCGGGGGGGCGGGGCCTGAGCAGCTGAGCCCGCGGGGGGCGGGGCCTGGGCACCTGAGACGGCGGGGGCCAGCTCCTTGGCGCTGCACCCGGGCAGGTTGACGATGGCTGAGGCGGCCTCGTACACCACCATCTCGTGCTTGTTGCGCAGGCAGCTCTCGATGAAGTCGAACAGCGGGCTGTCGCGGCTGCAACGAAACAGGCAACAGGCGGCAAGAGGACGCTGAGGGGCCGCCCCGGGGCCGGGCGAGGGCTGGGGGGGCGCGGCAGGGTGCGGTGCCGCTACCTGCCGTCCTCGTCCTCCAGCTGCCGGCTGGCCACGCGGATCATCATGCAGTAGGCGAAGGGGGACTTGAGGCCGTGCCGCGTGAACTTGCTGATCATCTTGCTGACGGCCAGGCGGTCGTTCTTCCGCACGTGGTACAGAAGCCCCAGCGCGTGGTACTGGGAGGGTGGGGCGGGCACAGAGCAGGGCGAGTGAGGCCTGAGGCCACGCGGCCGCTCCTGCCTCTGGGGTGGGCACCATGGGCGCTTCCGGAGCCCAGGTGTGGGCCACGCCGGCCAAGCCACCGGGACTCTGCAGGCCTCCTTCCCCCGACCCCGCCAGGCGCCACCCAGATGGAGGAACTGGAGACCAGGTGTCTCCAACCAGAAAGAGGAAGCCAGAGCCGGCCTGGTTTGAGGACACGTGTCGTCAGGGGCCGTGCAGACTGGCGCCCTCACAGCAGACCCTCGGCCCGGCCCCGCCCCAGGATGCATGGCTGCTGCTGCAAAGCCAGCAGGGGGAGGGGAGGCAAACAGACCATCCCCGTCCCCTCTGCCCTCCAGAGTCCTCACTAGGGCGGCGCTCAGGGCTTTCTACGTGGGAAGAAGCCCCTGTGATCCTGGAGGGTTTGAGGGGCCAGAGCGGGCCCTGGAAACGAGACCAAGCACTAAGACACGGGGCGGGAGAGGGAACAGCTGTCCACATGGGGGGCCTGCAGGTCTGGGCAGGAGGGCAGAGGCTCCCACTGAACCCTCACCAGGAACCAGGCAGATGGCATCACACACCCAAAGCAATACTCGCTGGTTATCAAAACTATCAAATATTTTAGCATGAGCCCATCAAGTCTGTAAGCCAACTCCCCCTGCAAGAGGTGCCCTAGATTCTTTTCCCCAAATCCCCAAGCCTCCCCACCACGAGAAAAGAGTTAAAGACTGCTTCAGCCAGGGGCCGCCAGGACCTCCGTGGTGCAAGTCCATCCTGCTGGCCAGCGCTTGAGCATTTTCAGCATCCCTGCCCCCATTCACGGCTCACCTGGACCATGATGTTGTCACTGGACGCTGCCTCCTGGGCCTCATTCACCCAGCGCTTGACCACGTCGAAGCTGCACTTGAGCAGGTGCTGCGGGGCACAGGGCATGATGCTGAGCGGGGCGGGCAGGACGCCCTGCCGTCAGGGTCCTCCGAGAGGGTGCAGACTCGGCACGGCTCCCACCCTCGCTCCCCTTGCCCTGGCGGACTTCCTGCCAGGCTCAAATCCCCAAAACCTGTCACCCCAGGGCATGGGTCAAGGCCACCAACCCGGCCCTCAACCCACCCAGAGTCCCCTGGGCGCTTTTCACCGAGCAGGGGTGGGACTCTCAGAACCGGGGCCACACAGCTTTGGTTTTCCTTTGGAAAGCCATCTTTGATGCTTCCTCAGTCTCCCGACCAGCCCCAGCCCCGGCCCCAGCCCGGGTCCCGGCCAAGGCCACACACCAGCGAAGACACGAGGGCGGAGCTGGAGACGCTGGGCACCTTGTCCACGATGGCCTGCTTCATGTAGCGCTCGATGGCCTGTAGCATGGTGCTCTGTGGGGCGCAGGTGGGGAGCAGTGAGGACCGGAGGGGCGCAGGCGTGAGCCCCGGGGCCCCGCGCCCCTCCCCAGAGCGGGGCACTCACATCGGTGATCTGGCAGAGGGCGCGCACGGCCGGGCCCCGGTAGCTGTCCTCCTTGCCGGTCATGTCCTTGGTCAGGCTGCGGGGACAAGGCGTGGGTCTCACGCAGGGCCGGGCCTGCTCCCACGCCCCACTCACCCCACCCGGGTCAGCAGGCCCGTCTCCTGACGGGTGTCCGCTCTGGGCTCTTAACCCTTCATCAAGGGGTCTCCGTGAAACTCCACACTGCCCGGGTCACTGCCCTGCTCTGACGGCAATCTTCCTGGGCAGGGCTTCCTGCTGCCGTCCCTGTTGAGTGCTTGTGGAGAAGTCCCCGGACTCCCCCCAGGTCCTGGCAGCTGTGCTCCACCCACCCCACCTCTGTCCTGCTCTGCCCACCTCGCCCCGCAGGACTCCACTCCCCCTGTTCCAGGAGGCCTTTCCTGACCCAGATTCAAGCCAGCAGTCCTCCTGGCCTGCTCTCACAGCCGCCACACCCCCCTAATGCCTGTCTGTGGGGTTACCTCCCTGGAAGCTCTGGGGCTGCAGACGCCGTGTCTGCCACATTCTCTAAGTGAACCTATACATGCGTGTGTGGCAGCCCCCCAAACCGCGTCAAGAAGTACAAGAGTGGAGCCCAGGGATGACGCCAGAGCTGAACGCTTCCTGAGTACGTCCTCCATGGGCCAGTCTGCCTGTGGGTGAGTCTGCCTGTGGCCTTCGTGCACCCCACCACCCCCCATCCCGGTCGCTTCTTCCCAGGCTCTCCTGGCAAGAGCTGGAGTCGCTGTGGAAGCTCCAGGCTGCCTCAGCGGACCAAGAGGAAGCAGGGAAGAGAGAAGGCTTGTGCCTAAGCCCAGACCAGAGAATTACAAGAGGAACTGCCCACCCTGGAGGCTGCCATGGCTGGGCAGAGTAACTGAAGGGGAGGGGGAGTGGAGAGGAGAGGCCACGAGGGCGCTGGCAACACGTGACCAAGGAGGACTGAGGGGTGGGAGCTCGGGAGAAGACGGGAGAGAGAAGACAGGCTGGGCGTGGGTGCGGCCATCAGGGGCCCAGGACTCGCCTGCTGGTCACGATGATGACGTCCTCTGCGATGCAGGACATCTCCTTGATGGTCAAGTAGCACATCCGACGGAGGGTGGGCTGGGCAGGAGAGGCGAAAAGCCCTGTGACCCCTGGCTCAGCCTGACACAGGGGCAGCCACGCACGGGGGCCCTCCCACCACCCGGAGGAGGGCTGGGGTGGCGGCACTTACGTCATTGGACTGAAAGAGTTTGGTCATGGCAAAGAAGGCCTCGGTCGCTTCCGTGGTCCCCAGGTGCTCCCCCTGTTTCAGTTAAGAAGGAAGCCTCAGCTTGGGACAGAAAGGCCGGAAGGCTCTGCCTGCTATGTCAGCCCAGGTCGGAGCCTCAGACCCGCAGAGGCTGCATCAAGGACGACACCTCAGAGTGGGACCCTGAGGGCACCCAGAGATGGGCCGCTGGCTGCCACCACCCAGGGGCTGTGCCCCTGCCCCCAGCACACCCCAGTACCGTTTTCCACACCCCCAAGCCTCACCCTGTTACCTGGTTTATGAGGTAAAGGATCTTGGTGAGGATGTGGGCACATTTCCGAGGGTTGATGGGCGTTTCGTTAAACACACGGGCCTGAGAAGAAGCAACCAAGGATATTTACCTTCTGGCTGAGTTTATTTCCCTTCCATGACTGTCCTCAAGCACATCAGAGATCTGAGAAGGCTCAAGGTAAAGAAATACACTTGTCCTACTTTATTTTCACATGGAAGGAACTTTGTTTTCCTTTTTTTAAAGTTCATCTATTAGCAACTCCTGAAATCCTCCCTAAATATTACCTGGAGATGTGCTGACTTAGAGACTAATGAATACTTAGTAAAGGCTCTTTTTTGGGGGGGGGGGGGGAGCCACACTGCGTGGCCTGCATGCCGGATCTTAGTTCCGCAACCAAGGCTGGAGCCAGTGTCCCCTGCAGTGCAAGCGCAGAGCCCTACCCACTGGACCACCAGAGAAACCCTCAAAGCTTATTAATTAAATGGAAGGAGAAACAAAGACGAAGAAAAGGATCAGCATAATGAATTCCCCGTCTTTCCAAGAACAGATTCCTCCCCTAATGTCGTATAAACCAGCACTTTGAATCTGCCAGCGTTTTGATCACACTGACTGTGAACATTCTCCATGGAAGACCTAGGGGAGCAAATGACACTTGCCTCCTGCAGCACCGCACTCTTCTCGAGGTGCTGGAACGGGTTGGAGCTTCCACCTTCCGTGAGAGAAGAGAAGGGACTGAGCACAGGTTGTGACCCTGAATTTCAAAACTCTCCCAGATGTAGACAATGGAGAAAGACATCCCGATGGCCCGGAGATTCAAACTCCAACTCCTTTCAACGGCACTCAGAGCTCTACAGGCTGCCAATAGGCCCAGCCACCCGCCTCCAGGGAGCTCCCCTGACCCCAAACCACTAACTCGCAGTCACCCAGCAGCCCTGGTACAGTCCTCGTGTGCCTCTTAGAGTGTCATGTCTTTCATTCATTTATGCAACTGGTACCTAACTGAGCTCCTACTGCGTGAGGGACCACCATTTCCAGTGACTGTGGTTTCTGCACATAGCAGAAGTCACACTCGTAATTAATGACACACCTATGTGACTGATGTCTATTGCCTCCACTCCGCTGCGACCAGTCTTATATTCCTAGCTTGCTCACGAGCAAGTCTCACTAGCTCTGCTGCAGAGTCTGGGAGCAGTGCAACCTGGCATGCACCGGGCGCTCGATACGTTTGCCGGATAAATGAATCGGAGTCAGGGTTCTCAACCACCGATCCGGGCACCACCGCCTAGGACTCCCCAGCACGGGCGCAGCCCCGGCGAATCCCCAGAGGACCACCGGGTCTGGCCCCCTCCGCTGACAGGCGGGGAAGCAGAGGCCCGGAGGCGCAGACCCGCTCAAGGTCACCCAGCGAATCGCGGCCCGAGCTGCCGGGTGAGGGGCAGCAGAGCCCGCTCGGGCTCTCCGGGGCCGGCCGCGGATGGGCGCCGCACCTTCGCGCAAGTCCCCGGGGCCTCCCGAGGCCTCGCATCCAGACGGAGGTCCGGTAGGAGGCCTCAAAGGGAGGGCGCGGAGGGCTAGCGCGGGGATCTGGCCTCCCCCAAGGCCTCGGCCCTCTCACCCGATTCCTCGTCCTTCTTGTCGAATTTCTTCAGCATGGCGATGTCCCTGCGGGAGCCAAGCTGCAGCCAAGGATGGACGCAGCGGCCGGCGGCGGCGGTTCCGCACTGCCCACTTCCGGCCGGCCACGTCGCCCGGCACTGTGCGCAGGCGCACTGCGCGCTCTGCGCAGGCGCACAGCCGGGCCGCGCCGCCGCGTCAGGCGTCAACCCGGTCCCGGCTCCGGGCGGCCGGACCTCCGCTTCCAAGCCCCACGCCCTCCTGTCAGTGCCGACGTCCCCGCCTCGCTGACTCCCGGCGGGAGTCTAAGCGGGCGTTTCGGAGGCGAGGCAGAATGTGGCACGCTGGCCCGCGCAAGCGCGCGCTTCCCAGTGCCCCCTGTTCTGATCAGCCCCTCCGGGAGGCCCGCCGGCCTTCCCTGCCCGCTGGAGGCGCCCCTGACACCTGTCACACACACTCACTACCGCGGTGACTGTCTCTCATTTCCCGCGCCGGACACTGTCGGCATACAGTAGGCGCTCTATACGCGGCTGCGTGACCGGACTCCTGCCGCTCGCCTCAGCCCGGCCGCCTCACGGCCGCGCCCGGCGCGCGAACAATGTCGGGGGCGCGGTTCACTGGCGGGGACCTGTCTGAAGTGACTGAAGGCCGGCGTGGCTGCGGCAGCCGGCTCTTTAAACCCGCGGGCACTGGCCAAGCGCCCACTGCATGCGCCGCCGGGCGCTGGGGGCGGGCAGGGACGCGAAGGGGAGACAGGCGTCGCCCAGGGCCATCCCCGCGGAGCCGGGAGGACACCGCGAGGCTGAGGCGAGGACGCGCGCTGGCCAGAGGGCGGGAGCCCAGGTGAGTCCGGGCGCCGGCAGGGCCCCAGGGGCGGCGGGGGCGTGGCCCGCGGGCGCGGGGACCGGGGAAAGCGCGAGGCCGCGCCCCCGGGGGCTGGCTCTGCGGAGGCTGAGGCCGCAGTCGGGGGCCGCAGGGAACCCGGGCCGTGGGTCTTGCGCCGTCGGGAAATAAGTCAGGAGTCAGATGCGCAAAGTCTTTAACCAGTAACTCCACCCCTTGCCAGGAGGAAATCATCCAAAAGAAGAAATTAAGTTGCTCGCTGCAGTAGTTTGCCGCAAGAAAATTGGAAACATGGAAACATCCTAAACGTCCAGCAATAAGGGGATGGTTAACGGAATTATGGTCCATCCATCGGATGAAAGATTCCACATCCCTATATAAAGGGATATTTCTGATGGCTTGGGAGTCAGTAATCCAAACTTCTTAAAATGAGACATTAACAGGGAGAAACAGACTGTAAAAGTCTCCTTAATTCAGTTGAAATAAGTACGCCTCTTGGTTAAAAACCAGGAAAGAACCCCAGAGATTTGCATTGTTGGGTTAAGACCGTGAAATACAGATAAGTTATGTTGAGTAAAATGCAAACAAATATTAAATACCATTTTAGTTATTATATTAATTCTATAGAATTATATACCAAGGGTAAATTTTATAACACCTCATTTTTACAATGAGAATCGTGGGTTGTGACTCCGAGTATGAGGTCGTATATAATTGTGGGAGTTTTACTGCTTTAAACAGTAATGTACATTCTTTGGATACTTGCTAAATCCTTTATAGAAACACAGGGTATGGGGAAGTACAGGGGACATTAGGGAAATCTGAGTAAGATTTGTAGATTGAACCAATATCAATGTTATCCTGGTTGTGGTATTCTCTCTCTCTTTTTTTAATTTATTATTTATTAATTAATAATAATTTTGCTAGTTTTAAAAAATTTAGATATAATCCACATGCCTTAAAATTCATTCTTTTGGGACTTCCATGGTGGTCCAGTGACCAAGACTCCCAGCTCCCAATGCAGGGGGCCCAGATTTGATCCCTGATCAGGGAACTAGATCCCACGTGCTGAAGCTAGGAATTCGCACATTGCAACTAAAAGACTGCATGCTGCAGTGAAGATGGAAGATCCTGCATGCTTCAGCTACGAGTCACGAAGCAAAATAAATAAACATAAACATTTAAAAAAAAAAACAATTCACTCTTCTGTAAGTGTACAATTTGATGGGTTGTAATATATTTTTAAAAATTGTGCCTCCATTACCACTAATTCCAGAACATTCTCATCATCCCTAAAAGAAATCGATCTCCAATAGCAGTCATTCTCCATTTCTCATTCCCTTCTCCCCAACCATTACTCTCCTTTCTGTTTCTGTGGATTTGCATGTCTGGATATTTCATGTAAATAGAATCATACAACATGTGGCCTTTTGTGTGTCTGGCTTCTTAGCATAATATTTTCAAGGTTCATGTCATAGCATGAATCAATATTTCATTCTTGTTTATTGCTGAATAATAGTCCATTTAGGGATACACACACATATACATTTTGTTTATTTAACTTTTACCAGTTAGTGAACACTTGGGTTGTTTGCACTTTTTGGCTCCTCGATAATGCTGCTGTGAAGGTTTCTGTACAAGTCTTTGTGTGACATATGTTTCCATTTCTCTTGAGTACAAATGCTGTGGAGCAACTGTAACATTTTCCCTAACTGCCTGATTTCCAAAGTATTTGCTCCCCTGTATTTTCCCGCCAGCAATGTACTAAAGGTTTCAATTTCTCCACATCCTTACTAACACTTACTATCTTTTTTATTAATAGTCACCTTAGTGAATGTGAACTGGTATCTCATTGTGGTTTTTATTTGCATTTCCCTGATGTTTAATGATGTTAAGCATCACTTCAGGTACTTTTGGCTGTTTATACATCTTCTTTGAACAAATGTCTATTCAAATACCTTGTCCATTTTTAAGTTGAGTTTTTAAATCTCATTTTTAAGTCTATCTTTTTATCATAGACTTATGAGTTCTTTATAACCCTAGTTAGACTCTTATCAGGTATATGACTGACAAATACTTTCTTTCATTCTGTGGGTTGTCTTTTCACTGTCTTTATAGTGTACTTGAAAGCACAAAAATTTTTACTGTGATGAGATCCAATTTATTCATTTGTTGCTGTTGCTTACGTTTTTACTGTCTTTCTTATATATAAGAAATCATTGCTTGATCCAAGGTCATGAAGATTTACCCATATGCTGTCTTTTAAGAATTTTATAGTTTTACCTCTTGCAATTATGTCTTTGACCCATTTTGAGTTAGTTTGTGTATAAGGTGTAAGGCTCATACACCTTATGAGGCGTCCGACCTCATTCTTTTGCATGCGACCATCCAGATGTCCCAGCACCATTTGTTGAAGATCATTATTTCTCCCATTGACTTGTGTTGGCACTTTTGTCACAAAACAATTGACCACAAATGTATGGATTTATTTCTGGACTCTCATTTCTATTCAATTGATCTTTGTTTTGCAAGGTCTAACCATTGGGGGAAATTGGGCAAAGGGTATGAAAGATCTTTCTGTATTATTTCTTACAACTGCCCGTGAGCATACAATTATCTTAACAAAAATTTACTTTAAAAAGTCAGATATTATTTTAATAATACCTTCTCACAAGCACCACCACCCTAACACCGCACCCCACCCCAAATAAAATAACTTTTGTGTTAAGAATTTCCCTAGCCTTCCTCTGTGGTCCCTGTTCTTTACCGCTAGGTGGCGCCAACTTTCTCTTTTCTCAGAAGCTGCTGCAGGAAGCAGCTGTTCCAGGACTTCTTGCGAAGAGCAGCGCCCCTTGCCAGGCCCTGGCTGCCACCATCATGATTCAGGGCAGAGTCCTGGCCACCCTGACTGTGCCAAGATAACAGGGAGACTCAAGGCTGCCTTTGCTTTAGGGACTGCTTGTAGCCTCGCTCCACGTCTCCTCTGCTCAGGCTTTGAGAGCATTCCTTCATTCACTCGTTTGTCGTTGCTGGGTCGGTCACTCATGTCCAGCTCTTTGCAACACCGTGGACTGCAGTATGCCAGGCTTCCCTGTCCTTGACTGTGTCCCAGAGTTTGCTCAAACTCATGTCCACCCACGATTACCTAATGTTTATAAACACAGCTGGTGCTCTATCCAGGTAAGTCATTATTAGTAATAAAAATTAGACATTTGGGGAATTTCCTGAGAGTCCAGTGGTTAAGACTTGGCAAAATCACTGCTGAGGGCCCAGGTTCAATTCCTGGTCGGGAGACTAAGGTCCCACAAGCTTCGTGGTGTGGGGGAAAAAAGAAAAGCTCCAAAATAACTTTAAAATATTGGACTTTTAAAAGATGTGATAAAGAAAAAACCACCCCACACACCTTTGCAGACTATAAGGGACTACTCTTTAATAAGCTGTGATCATTACTGGGGCTGGGAGATCCCAAAGAAAGTTCAAAGTAAGTATCATTGTGCCTTTATGGTCATAAAAACAAATCTCATAAAAATATTGAAGAGAAAAAAAAAAAAAAAAACGAATCTCAGAGAGGATTGTGTACAGGACTGAAGTTCACGGTAAAGAATCCCCCTGCAGTGCAGGAGACCCTGGTTTGATCCCTGGTTTGGAAGATCCCCTGGAGGAGGCATGGCAAACCACTCCAGTATTCTTGCCTGGAGAATCCCATGGACAGAGGAGCCTGGCGAGCTATTGTTCATGGGGTCTCAAAGAGTTGGGCAACTGAGCAACTAACATATAGGACATCTGGAGGTTATGTGGCTGTAGTTCCTCATTTCCACTGCTATATAATACCCCGTTGTGAATAAACCAGAGCATACCTATCTGTTTTCTTATTGCTGGGCATTTACATTGTTTCCACCTTTTTTTTCCCCTAATCATCAAAAAAAAAAAAAAAAAACACCACTACTGTGAACATTCTTGTGCCTGTCTTCTGATGCCTATGTTTACAGGAATGCCTCTTGCATAGACACATCCAGGAGAGGAATAGCCTTGTAGGGGCATTCAACCTTATAAAATAGTGCCAATTGCTGCCCAGAGTCCTTGTACCAATTGACCCCTCCCACCGTGGAGCCACACCTTCTCCAGCTCAGTGTTATTAAATCCACTTTCTGCCAACCCAGCGGGTATAGATGGAATCTCACTGAGATCTAATCTGCTTTCCCCTGAAGTTCTAAACCTTCTACTTGCTTATTGAACAGCCATGATCTTCTCTGAAACACCCGTTCGTTTCTTTTGGGGACCAGAATGTAGGAGTTCTCTGTATAGTGTGGGCGCTGTTCTCTGTCAATTGTGTTTATTGCAGTTCTCTTCTCCCAGTCTGTGACTGGTGTTTTCATTTTCTTTATGGTGCATTTGATCAAGGTAAGCTTAAGAATTTAATATTTTTAAATGATCAGTGTTTTCTTTTGTTTAAAGTGTATAGTGTGTCTTTTATTTTTTATTTTGAATTGGCGTGTAATTGATTACCAATGTTAATTTCAGGTATCAGCACAGTGATTCAGTTATACACAGACATGTATCTATTCTGTTGTGAATTCTTTTCCAATTTAGGTTGTCACAGAACATTGAGTGGAGTCCCCTGTGCTTGGCAGTCGGTCCTCGTTGATTATTGTATATAGTATGAGTGTGTACATCAGCCCCAAACTCCCAACTTACCCCTCCCCCACCTCTCCCCTTTGGTGACCACTAGTCTGTATTTGAAGTCTGTGAATCTGTTCCTGTTTTGTAAATAAATTCATTTGTGTAATTTTTATTTATATTCTATGTAAATGATACCCTATGATATTTGTCTTTATTTGACTTAGTTCACTTAGTATGATAATCTCTAGGTCAGTCATGTTGCTGCAAATGGCATGATTTTGTTCTTCTAGTGACTGAGTAATATTCCATTGTATGTATGTATGGACCACACCTTTTCTATCCCTTCACCTGTTGACGGACAGTTAGGTTGCTTCTGTGTTTTGGCTGTTGTAAACAGTCCTGCTGTGAACATTGGTGCATGTATCTTTTTGAAGAAGAGTTTTCATCTTTTCCTGATATATACCCAGGAGTGGGATTGCTGGATCATATGGTAGTTGTATTTTTTGTTTTTCCTTTTCCTCAGGAACCTGCATACTGTTCTCTATAATGGCCATATCAATCTCCATTCCCACCAACAGCGTTAGGAGGGTTCCTTTTGCTCCACACCCTCTCCGGCATTCATTATTTGTAAACTTTGTGGTGATGGACATTCTGACTGGTATAAAGTGATGCCTCGCTGTAGTTTTAACTTGCGTTTCTCTAAGGATTAGTGACTTTGAGCATCTTTTCAGGTACCTGTTGGTCATCCAGGCGTCTTCTTTGGAGAATGTCTGTTTAGACCTTCTGCCCATATTTTGATTGAGTTGTCTGGGTTTGTTGTTGTTACGCTGTATTGAACAACACAGTTTTATGTTTTCTTCCAAAGATTTTAAATTTTGCGTTTCACATTTACCTTCTGACTTCATCGTAAGTTTTTTATGGTGTGAGGTAAGGAGTTGATTTCATTTTTTTCCCACTTGGATAGTCAGTTGCCCAGCACAGTTCATTGAATAGTCCTTTCCTTCCACACTGACTTGCGATGCCATTTCTACCCCATATCAGACTCCCATCTATAGTCTGTGCAGTCCATGGTCTGTTTCTGAGCTCCCCACACTGTATCATTGTCAGTGTGTCTATCCCTCTGTCGGTTTTGCACTGTCTTAATCATCAGAGTCTTAGGGTAAGTGTTCACATTAGTATCTTGGAGGGTGAGTCCTTCCATCTTATTTTTGGAGCATGGCTTGCCTTTTTTTTTTTTTTTTTTTGCCTTTATTCCTCCATAGAAATCCTCCAAATAAAGCTTATTTCATAGACAAACCTGTGGGATTTTAATTAGAGTTGAATTAAATCTGTAGATCAGCTTAAACAATTTTTAGCCTAACCATTGCTATATGCACATGTATATAACTTTCTACTTTTTTAAAGTTACCCTTGGCACTTGTGTGTCCTCCCGGTGGCTCTGATGGGTATCAGGTAGTTATAGTCTGCACAAGCTGTCTAATTTAATTCTCACAGTCCCCATTTCCCGAGTTCACCAAGCCTTGCGGGATTTGATGATTTGCCAAAACTTGCCTGGGGGAGGCAGCGGAAGAGCCAGAGTTTGAGCCCAAGTCTATCTGACCCCACAGCTCTGGCTTTACCGCTCAGGATTTAACTGGCTCCAGTCTCTTCACGTGTAGACAGCACATGATGAGTGTCTCTGGTATACATTTTGCCCCTGTTCCCAGAAAGTTCATGTCAGTTTTACTTGCCCAGCTTGTTCCAGCATCCATATTTACAGTCGGAACCCACAGTGAACAGCAAGCCAGAGAAAGTGACATTTCCTCGGCCGCTTCTTACCACCAGACCAAGCACTAAGCCATTCCCTCCTGTTATCTCATCTGGTCCTCACAGCACCGCCAGGAAACCGGAGCGCAGAGAGGCACGTTCACCCGCTCAAGGCCACACAGCAGACTGGGGACACAGAGGGGCCGAGGGGCAGCATCTTCTTAAGAGCTTCCAGAGGATGCCCCTCGCCTGGGAATAAAATGCACAGTCCTCCCTGTAGCCTGTGAGGCCCCAGCACCCTGCATCCTGCCTCCCTCCTGCCTCCCTGGGATTCTCCGTTTCTCCAGCTCTCTGTGACCCTGCCCTGCGGGAAGGCCTCTGCCCAGCCAGCGCCCACAGCGTCTAAGTGGCTGTGCTCTCCTGCTGCAGTCAGCTGAGAGGGCGCCTCTTCAGAGAGGCGTTCCTAACCCTTACAGCTGAAGTCCCGTCTCCTCTCTTTTCCATGGTCTTGTCCTGTTTCCTTCATGGCAACTTATCACTGTCTGGATTGATCATTTGTAGTAAAAGTTCTCCAAAAAGGTTGAAATGATAGGATTTGTTAGTGTGTGTGTGTGTATGGACAGAGAGGGAGGTTGAGATTTATTGTACGGAATTGGCTCATGCAGTTATGGGAGTGGGCGGGTCCCAAGACCTGAAAGGTGCTCAGCAGTCTGGAGCCCCAGGGGAGCCGATGACTTAGTTCCAGCCCAAGTCCAAAGGTCTGAGGAGCAGGGGAGCTGATGGTGTGGTTTCTGTCTGAACACTGGCAGCCTCAAGACTCAGGAAGAGCTGACATTTCAGTTTAAGGACAAAGGCAGAAAAAAAGCCGATATCTTAGTTTGAAAGGCCATCAGGCTGGTGTAGCTCCCTCTTATTCAGTGAATTTTTTTTTTTTTTTTTTTTAAACACAGCCTTCAACTGATTGGGCGAGGTCCACCCACATTGAGGAGAGCAACCTGCTTTACCCAATCTAGTATTAAATGTAATCTCATCCAAAGCACCATCACAGACACACCAAGGATAACGAGTGAGCAGATATCCAGGTGCCCCATGGCCAATCAAGTTGACATATAAAGTTAACCATCACACTTGTTGACTGTATCTCTCTACCTTCAGCTGCTAAGGCAAGTCTGGCATGTTTCTGGCACATAGTAGGGGCTCAGTAAATAGCAGTGAAATGAATGAATGACAGAGCCCAGATTCCAGCCCCTCTCTGAGCAACTCTGTGTTGATTCTTTCTCTGCAATAAGACACTCCTTCAGACTGATCACTTGGTTGACTGAAAAGAAAAAAAAAATAACATCTGAAGTCAAATGAATGTCCATGTGCAAATGCTTGGTATTCGTTTTATGTGATGAAAGCGCCCAGGACTGGGAGTGTCAGGCAGTTCAGCTTCTCCTGGACCTTGGTGCCCAGGAAAACAGAATTAACACCCACCCTGCTTTTCTCTGGATGCGTGGCTGTAAGCCTGAGAGGCCTACATCATGGCTTCAGGCTTCCCGAGAGACAGTTTTCCTGTCACTGCAAGGTAGGAGGAGAAGCAGCCCTCTGCAGGCTCACCCTCGTGGAGGGGCGGCAGGGCTGGGTTGTTCTGTGACTCACCAGGAGCTGGTGACAGTGCCTTTGCGTGAACTGCTCAAACAGTCACGTGTGGTATCCTGGAGTGTATACAAGTCACATTTGTGCACAGGGATTCAGTGCAGGCACCTCTTTGGAGGGTGACCCTACTGCGGCTTGTGAAGGGCCTGGGACTTGGAAACCCCAGGAAGTTCAGCCACTGGGGCTGCTGTGTCTTCCTAACCGTCGTTAGGGAGCTGCTAGACATTGTGCTCTGCTCAAAAAAGACGTGACCAAAGGCTGGTGGCCGAGGAGGAAGGGCCTGGGCTGGATCGCCTGGGACACGGACAGCTGCCCCAGGCCTGCTGCAGAGCCACAGTGACTTCCGCATGACCGATGCTTTCCCACGCTAAACACGCGAAGGGAGTGCGCCCTCCCTGGACCACTCTTCCCAACATGTCTCTCTGCTCCAGGGAAGAACATAGACAACCTACAGAAAGCGCACGGTGACGCCAATTGGAAAGATTATAGACAACCTACAGAAAGCGCACGGTGACTCCAACTGGGGAGAATATAGACAACCTACAGAAAGCGCACAGTGACTCCAACTGGGGAGAACATAAACAACCTACGGAAAGCGCACGGTGACTCCAACTGGGGAGATTATAGACAACCTACAGAAAGCGCACGGTGACTCCAACTGGGGAGATTATAGACAACCTACAGAAAGCGCACGGTGACTCCAACTGGGGAGATTATAGACAACCTACAGAAAGCGCACGGTGACTCCAACTGGGGAGATTATAGACAACCTACAGAAAGCGCACGGTGACTCCTTACAGACTTGCCCTTGCTCCGGTCTCCACCTCTTTGCCGCCAGCCTTGCCACTGCTCCCCTTTCACAGGGTCTTGTTCTGCCCGTGGTCCCCAGCTTTGGCTCTCTGATGACCCGAGGACCCTTGTGTTTCAGTCTTTCAACACCACTAGAAACCAATAACCAGTCTGTTCTTGGAAATCACAAAATGAGATGGTGTATTACTTAACACTACACAAAAGTCACCCCAAAACTTAGCTGCCTAAAATAACACAATTTAATGAGATACCAGCTCATGCCCTTACGATGACCAATATCGAAAGAATAAAACAACTAGCATTGGTGAGGATGTGGAGAAATTGGAACCCTTGTGCTCCTTTGGTGGAAATATGAGAAGGAAGACATACAGAGGTTCCCCCAAAATTCAACATAGAATCACCATATGATCCAGCAATTCCATCTCTAGGTTACACTGAGAAGAATGGAAAAGCAGGGTCTCAGAGATGTTTGGAGATGGGTCAAATTCTTGTCCATTGAGTTGGTGATGCCATCCAGCCATCTCATGCTTTGTTGCCCCCTTCTCTTCCTACCCTCAATCTTTCCCAGCATCAGGCAATATTACTCAGCCTTAAAAAGGAGGAAATTCTGATACACCCTGCCACTTGGATAAGCCTGGAGGACCTCTCACTCACTGAAATGAAGCAGTCTGAAAGGACGTCTGATTCCACATCCATAGGCACCTAAAGCCATCACAGTCACTGAGACACAAAATGGGACAGTGTGTTTCTTCAGGGTCTGGGGAGAGGTGGGAGGGAGTTACTGTTCAGTGTTTGTAGGATTCCAGTTGCAAAAAGACGACGTCCCAGGCAGCTGTCATGTAGCACTGAGCCAGTAGTTACCAGTGCTGAACAGGACGCGTCAGATAGCTAGGATGGTCCATCTTGTGCTACGTACTTTTTACCACAATAATCTTTTTTTAAATCCCTTTCCTATCTCACAGTTTCTGTGGCTAGGAATCCGGACCTAGCTCAGCCGGCTCCTCTGCCTCAGGGTTTCTGACGAGGCTGCACAGGGGCAGGGGTCTCATCTGAAGGCTGAGGAAAGGTCTTTATTGCCAGAATTCAGTCCGTCATCTGCTGTTGGCTCGAGGGTGTCCGTCACTCGTTGGCTTTGGCCAGAGGCTGCCCTCAGCCCCTTGCCACACGGGCCTCTCCATGTGTCGGCACGCTTCTTCAGAGTGTGCACACGAGGAGGGCAGTGTAGCAAGATGGCTCGTGAGGCGGAAGTCAGAATGTGTATAACCCGACGACAGATGGGACGTTACCTCGCCTCGTCATGTCCTACTAGGGAGGATCGAGTAAGCAGGTCCAGCCCACATTCAGAGTGTTTGCACAGCAGCTGGCCCGGCCGACCTCTGCTCCTGTGTTTATCACTCGTGCGTTCATGCTAAGTCGCTTCAGTTCTGTTGGACTCTGCGACCCTGTGGACTTGTAGCCCACCAGGCTCCTCTGTCCATGGGATTCTCCAGGCAAGAATACTGGAGTGGGTTGCCTTGCCATGCCCTTCTCCAGGGAGTCTTCCCGACCCAGGGATCCTGCCTGCTTCTCCTATGTCACCTGCGCTGGCCGGCGGGTTCTTTACCACTGGCACCACCCCGGAAGCCCTACCTCTGTCCATGGTACCACCCAGTTGCATCACCTAGAGACCGAGATCCAGCCTTGATTCCTTCCTTCTCCTTCTCCACACCCAGGCTCTCTGCAGGCTTCTGTTCTCTCCAGCAAATACACCAGAGCTCCTGTTTATGGGCCGGACTGCATGCCTGGCTTCTGGCTCAGCAATAACCCAGACAGGCTCCCTGCCCTCCTCATGCCCCAGGCTTGTCAAGGCAGTAGTTTTAAACTTGTTTCCTTAGCTGTAAAGTCAGAATTGTGTAAATGATCACCAGGTGAGCCAATATGAAGTCACACGCTTTGAGCAGCGTCTTAGCACACAGTAAGTGCCCAACAAGTCTTAGCTGTGATTGTCGGAGAAAGTGGGGAAACCTGTAAATGAGAACAAAGGCGGACGCCATGGAAGGGGACAACGAGGCGGGTGGCCTCCTCTCCTTAGGCTGGCGGGGAAGGCTTCTCTGAGGAGCACGTCTTACATGAAACTGGAGGGAGTGGAGGCGACCGGCAGGCGAGCGCCCAGGCGAGCACGAGCGGTGCAGGGGCAAAGGTGGCGCTGGGGTGGGCTTGGGCGGGCCAGGTGGGCAGAGGAAAGAGGGCCTTCGCAGATGGATTTCGGAAGCAGACTTGGGTAAAGAATTCACCTGCCAGTGCAGGAGACACAAGAGACTCGGGTTCAACCCCTGTGGAGGGAAGATCCCCTGGAGGAGGAAATGGCAGCCCACTCCAGTATCGCTGCCTGGAGAAGCCCATGGACAGAGGAGCCTGGCGGGCTGCAAACCATGGGGTCAAGCAGAGTTGGACCTGGCTGAGCGACTGGGTGCACACACTTGGCCATGGGGGGTGAAGCAAGGGGAAGGAAGGAACCGGAGGATGCTATGTTTCTGGCTCCAATTAGCTCAGTTGGTAAAGAATCCACCTGCAACATGGGACACCCCGGTTTGATGCCTGGGTCAGGAAGATCTGCTGGAGAAGGGATAGGCTACCTACTCCAGAATTCTTGGGCTTCCCTGTGGCTCAGCTGGTAAAGAATCCACCTACAATGTGGGAGGTTTGATCTCTGGGTTGGGAAGATCCCCTGGAGAGAGAAAGGCTACCCACTCCAGTATTCTGGCCTGCAGAATTCCATGGACTGTATAGTCAGTGGGGTTGCAGAGAGTCAGACACGGCTGAGCGACTTTCACTTTCACTTTTCACCACTGACATGTGGAAGCCAGGACACACCCGATCTGGGCGAGATGCCCAGTGAAGATGCTACCAGCTTCTTGCTGTGTGGTTGGTCAGTCAACCCTGTCCATCGCTCCTGGTCTCCCTCTCTCTGCAGGAGAGTGGCTTCACCCCCAGCAGCCCTCTCCAGTCCCTCCCTGGCATGCAAGTGGTTGCCTAGTCAAAGAGGCCGGAGATCAGTAGATGCCTGTTGACGCAGGGAGCCACGAGGGGCCCCAGCAGGCCCTACTCTGGCTCCTCGTCAAGCAGTCTTCCTGCGTCCACGCCTCTCACCCTGCTCTTCCTTACAAGAGGCAGTCCATGGTGCGTGGTGATGGGGGCCAGGCCTTTGGAGTCAGGTGGAACCTGCATCCAGTTCAGATACGTTACTTAAGTTCTTGGACCCTAGACACTTTGTGGGAAAAATGTTTCCTGTTTATTTGGTGTGTTGGAGGTCTCCAGGACTACCCTCAGCTTCCGTGACTTGGTAGAAGGACTCATAATTCAGGAAAGCTGTTCAACTCATGGTTGCAGTTCACTCCATGGAAGAATAGAGATTAAAATCAGGAGAGGAGAGAGTGTACAGAGCGGAGCGCAGGAGCTCCCAGGTGTGAGTGTCCGGCGTCCCAACCACAGGAGACCTGCAGACGGCGCTTAGTTCTCCCGGAGACCGCGTGTGACAGCACGCACAGGTGCGGCCAGCCAGGGCTCTCGTCGGTCCGCAGTGTTCAGGGCCTGTGTGGGAGGGCAGCCTCGTAAGCAGAGAGCACCCCATGGCTGACCACAGATATACGGGCTCCACTGCGTGCATGCGTGCTAAATCGCTTCAGACGTGTATGACTGCGACTGTGGCCCGCCAGGCTCCTCTGTCCATGGAATTCTCCAGGCAAGAATATTGGAATGGGTTGCTGTGCCTCCTCCAGGGGATCTTCTCAAACCAGGGATTGGACCCAGGCCTCCTGCATCTCCTGCATTGCAGGCGGGTTCTTTGCCGCTGAGCCACCACGGTCTCCATTACCATCCCCCAACCTCGGCCCCAGGCAGGTAAAAATAGGCATTTACCATACATGATATGGTTAGCATCAGCTGTCTGGGGTGGCTCCAGGCCCCAGGTGCACAAAGGCACTCTTACCATGTGGGACATTGCGAGGGTCTGCATGTTACCTCCCAGGAGCCAGTCAGGGGCCAGTCCTCGCAGTGGGGTGTGCAGGGGTTGGACCTCCCAAGGCTGCTGAGTTCTCCCTCTACTGCACACTTGATCTGAACACTTAACACATGTGCCCGCCAGGGTCCAGCCAGGAAAACTGAAACCACTGTAGGTATTTAGAACAGACAGAATTTAATACAAGGAGGTTGTCTCACAGGTGATTGAAGAGCTGGAAAGTGACGCAGGAGGCAGGGAGCCCAGGAACCATCAGCGGCAACCGCAGGCCTCTGCCGCCCAGGGACAAGGGGTGGTGTGGCTGAGCCCGCAGACTGACCCAGGCCTGGGGCTGCCTGGTGGGCCCTGGGGCACGCAGGGAGAGCTGTCGGCTCACACCGCCCCCCCAGCAGAGGGAGAGGGGGAAAAGAACCCAGGTTCTCCCTCCTCCTGCCTACCCCGCCCACTGGCACCTCCCAGGGCGGAGGCTCCCCAGGAAATGACTCAGACTCCATTTACTTAGGGCCTGTTTCAAGATGCCTGACAGCGCGCCAGCCACGGTCACCCACCCCACCCCGGGTGGCCCTGCCCGAGAGCTGCCCTGCAAGCAGATACCGCCTCTGCTTTATAAGGATGACAGTGATGAGGGGCAGATAAAGAAAAAGTCTGTCAGGGGAGACGCAGCCAGGGGGTGGAGGAAAGGAGGCAGGGTTGCAGGGACGGCAGAGAGATTATGCAAAAGCCTCCCTGGCCAGGAAGTGTCTGCAGCCAGCAGAGGTGGGGACTGCGGGGTGCTCCTTCAGCACACTGGATCCATCCAGGAATTCCCTGCCTGAGCCCCACTTCCTGTCTCAGTCCAGCTGTCCCCACCCACACCGCCCCCTGGGAAGGCCTGGGTTCCTTCACAGCAGAAGTTGTTTGCACTGAATCTTTTGTTTCCCCCTCTTGCTTGACTTGTGGCTACAGTTTGTTTCGTCTCTCAAAGACCTGCTCGATTCTCAAAGACCTGCTCTATTCGGTTTTTCACGCTGTTTCCACGCTGCTGAGGGGCACGTCGGCCTGGGGCTTGCTCACGCACAGGCAGTCCGTCACTGGCGCTCAGAATCCAGGAGCCAGGGCGCTCCCATAAATGGTTTTAAACCCGATGCTGAGGCCCAGCAGCTCCATGCCTTTGCCTGGCCTCGGGGATCAGAAAGCCCTCCCGTCCCCTCCTCCCACACTTGGCCTCGCACCCTGCCAACTATCCTGTGCTCCCAGATAAGTGCAAAGGCGTGCTCTCTTTCCCCCAAGTCCCATGTTCGAAGGCTGTGTCTCATGATGGTTGGTTTTTTAGGTGTGACAGCGCTGTGGTGGTTGGGTAGGAGAACCGAAACTACCTCCAAATCTTTGAGGAAACACACACATTCACATATAAAGTGAATGTGGCAACTTAACAATTATTAGATCTTTTTAGTCTGTGTATTTGACTTTTTTAATAATGAAAAGAATCCCCCTTCCTTCCTTAAAAAATTTTAATGTATTCATTTTTAACTGTACAATTAATCGACTTTTTTTGCTTTCAAACCACCAAACATAACTTCTAATCTAACTGAGATAAACTGTTGTCAATTTGGATTCTTAATTCTGTCCATAAGGGAAAATTAAGGGAAGAAATAAGGCTTTCTACTTAAACGTAGGTTTAAGGCAGTAGAGAGTAGGGTTTGTCTCTTGTCTTTTTTTTTTTCTGTCTCTTGTCTTTTAAGACGTGAGTGAACGTCAAGGTTAGGCAGACCTACCCTTTTCTCTTGCTCTGTCTCCTAGAGAGCAGCTGGTGCCGAGGGAAAGGTCTGGGAGGGAAGGCCCAGGGAGAGGGCAGTGTCCTGGCTGCAGCGTCTGCGGGAAGCTCACCCCTGCAGGCCCAGCTGCCCAGCCCTGCACAAGCTGCGGTGGGGAACAGGGCGTGCAATGGGCCCGCTGACACCTCTGCATGACCTTAGAGATCGTGCAGAAAATGACCGGCACCCTCTCCATCACACACATATGAGATCAGCAGGGAGAGTTCAATAAACTGCTCAACGAACTATTGAGTAACTTGTGTGGGATGCGGGGCAAAGTGCAAAAGCAAAGCTAACCGTGTTGCAGCCCTTTGCCACCTCGGTTTCTGAGTTGTGGACTCACACAGCCATTCAAAATGGAAAGTAAACTGGTGTTTCAGCTACTTATTGCTGAAGTCAGCATGTCAAACTTATTTAAAACGTGACTTCATGTTTCCCCTGGCTTTGCAGTCTGGGCTGGGCTCAGCTGGGTGGTTCTTCCACCCTGCCAGGTGTCTCCTGGGGTGGAAGTTTCTGAAGAGCATCTTCACTCAGATTTCTAGGGCTTCAGCTGAGGTGGCTGGAACAGGGGAATGACCAGAACACCTGTGCCTCCATGTCGTCACAGTAGCTGGACCTCTTTACAGAGCAACTCAGGACTTCAAGAGACAGCATCCCAAGAGGACAGACCCCAGCATTCAAATCTTTATTAAGGCTGTGTGCCCAGCACACCTGCTACCATCCCATTGGCCAAAGCAAGTGATATGTCCAATCCCGGAATTTACGTGTGAGGAAGAGGGCTGATGGTCAGCAGAGACCACTGATGCATGGACCCACCACAACCAGGAAAAGCCTTGCATACAGCAGTCAATAAGCTGCCACGGATCACCCAGGATGAAGTGCTCCTTTCAGTTAGGGAGACGCCGTGAAGGATCTCAGTCATTCATTCATTTAACAAGTATTTCTCGAGAGTGCAGATGCTGGGGATTTGGTATGGACGAGACAGCTGAGCTCTTGCTTCTGAGGGCTATCATAGTCCATATGCAGATAAGACAGTTTCAGATGATGACCAGCACTATAAGGAAAACCAAACAACCCAACAGGGCAGAGAGTCAGTAGGGGTTGGGTACTTTAGATACAGGGATCAGGAGAGGCCTTCCTTGAATCAGGA
This sequence comes from Dama dama, assembly GCF_033118175.1. Lineage (NCBI taxonomy): Eukaryota > Metazoa > Chordata > Mammalia > Artiodactyla > Cervidae > Dama > Dama dama. The sequence continues at coordinate 63,080,126 of NC_083704.1, read as the reverse complement.
AGCTTAGCTGAGACTTAGCAGAGGGCACCAACCTCACGTGGAGATCCAGTTGCAAATGTTCTAGGAGGAGGGAACCGACGGTGGAGGAAGAGGGCAGGAATGCACCTTGACCAAATCTCAGCTCGACGTGTTTCAGGGACAGTAGACTGAAACTGTCTAGACTAGGGCGTCTGGAGTATCGGAAAAAGGAGGAAAGGTCCGAGGGAGCAGGCCGGGCCTCGCTGCGCCTCTGAATGCGCCTGGAAGTATGACGCGCCTTGGGAGCCGTGACCTGTAGTTCCTTGCCCATCGTCCTGCCCCTTCTCGGCCCTCCTCTGCATTTCCAGAACCATTCTGAGAAGCTGTCAAGTTCTGGGGGCTGTCAAAAGGTGGGGCGCGGGGCTCAGAAGGAAGTTAAAAAATATCCTAGTGTTGGAGGCTAACTCCCCTGCGCTGGACATTGGGAGGCAGTGCGCAAACCTCCCACCGCCACCATCTTAAACACAGACAAGCCGTCTTGACACGGACTCCAGGGCGCTGTTGCCCATTTCTAATTATAGCCAACATTTGTTTTCACATACATCATCCCACATAATCCCCTCGTCCAGCCAGGGAGAGTCCGTCCAAGGAAGCAAACATTTGAGCAACCTTCGTGCTAAATCTTGTGCTGCGTGGCCCTGTGCATCTGGTTAACCTTCCCCCAAGCCTGTGCAGGTTTTACTTCTTATCTCCATCTCTTTGTGGAGGATGTAGGCTCAGAGTCACACGGGAAACAGCAGCGCTGCAATTCCAGCCTGAGTCCTTTGATCCGGAGTCACAGGCTCCACCCCCTGCAGCTCCTGCCGGCTCCTTAACAGGGCCTGCCTTGGGCAGGTGGCCAGGTTGCGCGTTCTCCCAGAGCTCCATCTCCATACAAGGGCCTCCAGGAGCCGAGGATGAGAAGGATTGAAAGAAAATGCTTATGGTATTACTTTGAATTTTGTCTTTAGTCAAACCAGTACACCTGGAGTACACCCTGAGAAGACAGGTATATATAGAGGGAATATTACACAATGTGTATAAAAATTTCCCTGTGTATTTACTGTACTTTTTCAAATGAACAATTGGATCTATTATTTCCAATTTAGATGTTGTTTCCCGGAAATGGTTACTAGAGATTAAAGAAAAAATATTCAATGTCTTATTTGAATATGTAACTAATATATTATTTTAAAATAACCTTTTCCAAAATATCCTGGTGATGCAGTGGTTAGGACACAGTTAACCCTTTCACTGCCAGGCCCCGGGTCAGTCCCTAGATGGGGAACTAAGATCCCACAAGCTGTGTGGCCTGGTCAAAAAACAAACAAACAAACTCATCCTTTTTCCTGACTTTAAAATACATCTATACTTTCCAAAAAGGAAATATATGTATCTCCATCCATATATATACACACACATGCAGTTACTTTTATATATATATATATGTAATTCTGTAGTCACCTTTAGAATAGCACTGTTAAAAATGCAATGTGTGTGTTTTGAAAGTGTTAATTATCTAAACATTTAAAATATATCACAATTTGGAACCCTGACTTGATATTCCTTCCTATTAGAAGATTAGAAGTGGCTAGAGCCTCTTGCAACCCGAGAGACCCCTGGTCCAGCTGATTTGAACCATTTCAAGTCTAGGATTGGGTTTGTTTTTTGAATTGCAGGGCAAGTGACCTGCTTGGGTCATGTTCAATCTGCAGTCTGTGTTTAGACACGGCACATCCCCCGAGAACACCGAGGAGGCTGCCAGGGAAGGCCTGGGCCTCCTTCCCAGAACAGCCTGCTTCAGACCAGCTCTTGTCTCCTCCACACGTCCCAGTGACCCCCTGCCATAGGCGGGGTTGGAACCCAGCAGGATTGACCCTCACTGAGAGGGAATAGAGATCACTGCCTCCCCGGTCCCCCCCCCCCCCCCCCGCCCCCGCATTTGCTTTCCAAAGGTCAGTAGCTTGAGATAATGTGTTTTAGGGATGACCCAATCAGCTAGTATTTAAAAGAGGTTTATAATTGGAAAAAGAAGATACAGCCTCTGGCAACTAGGAAAACCCAGAATAAAAGTTTTCCCTGGACTCTTTTTTTTTAAAATTCATTTTTATTAAAGAACAATTGATTTTGAAACTAACAATGTTGTGTTAGTTTCAGGTGTACAACAAAGTGCTTGAGTTATACATGCATAAATCTGGTTTTTTTCCGGATTCTTTTCTCTTATAGATTTTATTACGAGATATTGAGTAGAGTCCCCTGTTCTGCACAGCAGGCCCTTGTCGGTGTCTGTTTTATATGTGATGTGGGTATTAGTCCCAAATGCCAAGTTTATCTCTCCCTCCACCGCCCCCTTTGGCAACCATCCATTTGTCTTCTATGTCTGTGGGTCTATTTCTGTTTTGTATATAAGTTCACTTGCACTCATTTTGGGGGGTGGTTGCACAAGCACGCGATGTCCGTCACAGGCTCTTTGTCCTCGTCTGACTTGCTTCACTTAGTGTGATCTGAGTCCATCTGTGTCGCTGCAGATGGCTTTCCCCTACTCTATTTGCAGTTTTTGCAATAATAGTAAAGGAAATAGAAGTTAGAAACCTCAGACATCTCAGCCTTCTTCTTTCCAGTCCTTGTCCATACAGGGGTTTATGTTGACAAAGCTGATAACATTCGTGTTGTCTTTTCACCTAATGTCAACAATTCCATAAAAGAGTACGTCACTTCTCAGAGAGGAAGGGTTACTTTTTATTCTAAGATGTTGTAATATTACATATTACATATGAGAAAAAAATTACTCATAAACCTGCCATCCTTACTGAACCACTTTAATTTTTGCATTTTCTATCTATGCTTTGTTCACTGCATCTATATTTTGCATATTTTACATAATAGAACTATTCTGGTTATTGCCCACAAGCATTCACAGGTTTATAAAAAAAAAGAATATATACTCCTACACTCTACAAAACTCTTAAAAATCTGTTTTGAGTTCTTCTTACAAATCCTTATCCACATGCATATTTCATTTTTTCCACTAGTAATAAAAGCACAAATTCAGTTTATTATTTTTATCCTATTTTATATTAGAAACACTTAGTGATTCCTTATACTCTTTATTACTTTTTTCTTAAACTTTAAGGCTTGAAAGAATTACAAAAGTAATTCATGCTGATTTGTTACAACTGAAATAATTCAACATTTTGTGAAAGGAAAATCATATGTGCCCTACGCCCTACTCCAGTCCCCTGAAGTAATAAAGGCTAATAGCCTAGTGTGCTCAGCGCATATTTTTCCTGTCTTTCAGATATACATACCATATTTAAAAATACACACTTTATTTTTTTACAGAAATGGAATACTATGCACATATCTAGACAACTTGCCTTTTTTTTTTTTAAACCATAGCATGCATATTCCTCAAGACCAAAAGATACTGATTTAACTTATTCTTTTAGGTAGGTTTATTTTACGTTAAGGATGTATTGTAATTTATTCATTTATTTACCTGATGATAAATATTTCTATCATCCATAGTTTTTCTATCTCTAAAAAATGTTGAAATAAAACATCCATCAGCAGATATTCTTCTATACGGGTACTCTTATATCTGTAGGCCTGCTTATCCAAAATGGGATTCGCAAGATCAAAAAAACATATATATTTGTATTTTAAAAAATTTAAATAAACTTTTTGCAGCCAGCATGGTCATGCGCTAAAATACTCCCATTTAACTGTAAGAGTCAATGAGGTTTGATGAGAATAGTCACCAGTGTCACCACCAACACAACCCAGGTACAAAACTTTCCATCCCCTTAAAAGGTCCCTCTTGCCCCTCTGCAGGAGCGCCTCCCCCCTCCCCCCACTGCCCAGGAGGGTTTCCCCTTCCTGGGACTTCACGTACCTGGGATCCCCCTACGTGTCTCGCCCAGGTCTGGCTTGTCCACTTGGCCCAACATCCTGGACACTCATCCACCTCGTAGCTCGTGTCAGAATTTCTTCCTTTTTGCTGTCAGGTGTGGTTTTCAGAGAACCAAGCTCCTTTCCAGAAAAGTCACAGCTGGCCACGTTCCCATCCAGCAATGGACAGGAATGTCTTTTTCTCTGAATCTCTACAGGCACTGGGTGTTATTCTTTTCTGTTTTTGCCAATTCCTCAGATGAAATGAGGCTCTTGTTGCTGCCTTGAGTGTGCGTTTCCTTGAGTGCCGAGACGGCGCTTCTTTTTTTCCGTTTGTTTGTTTGTTTATGGCTGTGCTGGGTCCTCGTTGTGGAGCACGGGCTCTGGGGCGCTCACACTGCGGTAGTCGTGGCTCTCGGGCTGTAGGGCACAGGCTCAGTAGTGCCGGCACAGGGTCTTTGTTGTTCCCCAGCATGTGGGATCTTCCCAGATCAGGGATGCGACCCGTGTCTCCTGCATCGGCAGGAGGTTTCTTTACCACTGAGCCACCAGGGAAGCTCTGCATTTTCTCTTTTATGGATTGTCTGTCAGACCACTGACTCATTTCTCCATTGGATTTTAATTTGTAGCAACTCTTTGTTTACTAAAGATCTGAATCTTTGTTGTAGATAGTATCATTTTTTTCCTGCTCTATCCTTTGTCTTCTAACTTTTAAAGTGCTTTTTGTCTTAAAACTTAGAATGTCAAGTAGTCAAATATGCATATCTTTGCTTTTATAGCTTCTGGACTCCCTGATAAGCACAATGTCTATATACTGTCGAGTTCTATTCCTTCACTTAAGATGTAAGCATTTCTCCTGTGAGTGCTTAGTCACTTCAGTCATGTCCAACTCTTTGTAACCCTGTGGACTGTGTAGCCCACCAGGCTCCTCTGTCCACGGGATTTCCCAGGCAAGAATATTGGTGTGGGTGGTCATGCCCTCCTGCAGGGGACTTTCCTAACTCAAGGATTGAACCCGCATCTCCTGCAGCTCCTGTGTTACAGGCAGATTCTTCACCGCTGAGCCACCGGGAAAGCCCTTCTCATCTATTACCACCTTCACAACTGTAATTGTTAAGGTGGCACTATGTCACACCCAGAGATAGCCCATAAAGTAATTAAAATTATTCTTCTCTTGGATGCTTGCTTTAATTGTCAATTAATAATTATTAATGTAATTACTTTCAATGATTTCCCAAGAGTAATGTCCTAGGTTTTGAGTGTATTTTGTAATTTTTATTTTTTAGCTGCACTGCACAGCTTGTGTGATCCTACTCCCCTGATCAGGTATCGAACCCACGACCTTGACAGTGAAAACAGAATCCTAACCACCGGACTGCCAGGGAATTCTCTATTATGTGATTTTAAAAATATGTCAGTAATCTAGAGAAATACTCCAGGCCAGAATACTGGAGCGGGAAACGGGTAGCCTTTCCCTTCTCCAGCAGAACTTCCCGACCCAGGAATCAAACCGGGGTCTCCTGCATTGCAGGCAAATTCTTTACCAACTGAGATATCAGGGAAGGCCAATAGAGAAATACCGGCACAGCATCTTGAATGGTTTCATTATCTGAGTGTAAATCAGGTCCCATGATAGACCTAGAGGTTCAAGGTATGACACACCAGCCCTGTGTGTGCCTAGAAGCCCTGCTTCGGGTTTGTGTCCAAACAAAACCCCAAACGATGTAACCTGCTCTGTGCCCCCCGCCACATCTCATCTGGGGGTCCTGTCTCTCCCCTCTCCTACTCCCACGTCCTCTTTACAGCTGCCTAAAGAAGCTGGGGGCTGAGGCGGTGGAGCCACGACTGGGTCCCAGCTCTGACCTGACCGGAAGCCTGGTCCTCCGGCCGTATCCGTGAATGATGTTTGTACAGCGCAGATCCCTTCCCAACTTACAGAGGCCCTTTCTCAGCCTTTGATGTCAGAATCCCTCCCTGTTCTTCTCAGCCCAGTGAATGCCTTCTCATTCTTCAAGACGCAGGAAACATCTCCTCCTCCAAGCAGTGTCCCCTCACTCTCTCGGCATGGTCTTAGCATGCACAGTGTTTTAGCCCTACTTTACATCAGTCTCCCTGACTGCACCCAGCCTCTGCCCAGCGCCGCGGGTTTCCCTGGAGGGGGGCAGAAGCGCCTTTGTGGGTGGAGCCTGGGGTGGGCCCAGTGGCAAGGTGAGATGAATGAGGGGGCAGAGTGGAGATGCGCGATGGAGCTGGGAAGGCCGGCGGGGGCTGGGCCCCTGAGACCCTTGCTTGCCAGGCAACAGGCTGGGCACTGTCTCCTGGCCAGTATGGAGCCAGTGGAGGGCTAGAGTGTGACTTGACTTGGGTGCGTGGTGGCCGTCTGCAGGCTGCTGACAGTGAGGGCCTAGCAGAGGCAGCTGAGATGAAAGAAAAGGAAGGGTCTGGATTCCAGAGAAAAACTGGATTTTGAAACAATAAGTCTTGGCCACTCAGTGCCCAAGTGGCTGCACCCACTCAGCCCTCAGCTTCTTTAGGCAGCTGTAAAGAGGACGTGGGAGTGGGGAGAGGGGAAACAGGGCCCCCAGAGGAGGTGTGTGGATGCACAGAGGAGGTACCATTGTTTGGAGTTTTTTTCTGCCACAAACCAGGTAGCAGGGGTTCCAGGCACACCCAGGGCTAATGTGTCATACCTTGAACCGCTGCTCTTCAGGAATGCCTGGATTGATGTCTCCCCTGAGGACTTCCCCAGCCAGCCTGCGTGGGGTGTATCCGCAGTTTGGGGGTGGACGTGGCAGGGGGGTCAGAGGCCGAGAGGAGAGGCAGGCTCTGGGGCTGGTCTCCCTGGGCTGATGAGTGACCCACGGCTTGGTGTCTGAGTGCGTTTCAGCTTCGAAGTGAGAGAAGCATTGTGTTGTGCTGTGTGAAGAAGTAAGAGCTGGGAAAGGCAGAGTGCTGGGCACAGAAGGAGCTCCCGATAAGTATAAACTATCGTGGGTATCAGAATACTGCAGGCTAGCCCAGAGAGGGGAGTGCTCGCGTTGGCCTGGAGCAGCCCTAAGAGTCAGAGAAGAGCCGGGGAGGCAGGACGCCCGCCTCCAGAGGCAGCGGTGCAGAGAACCCAGGGGCTTGCTTAGGTGGAGGAGAGGACGCCGTAAACTCACAACCTGTGAATCTTGTCTCTTCTCCTTTCTGGCCAGCTCCCAAATATTTGTTAAATGAATGAATGCTTCCAAAATATTTGGAAATTTTTTTTTGATTCTTTAAAAACTGTAACAATTTTTGTCTAATTTTTAAAAGGTTACTTTGCATTTACAATTATTACAAAATATTGACTATATCCCTCATGTTTATAGTACATCATTGAGCCTATCTATCTACACCCAACAGTTTGTTACCTCCCACTCCCCCTATGTTGCCCCTCCCCCAGATTATTTTTTTGTTTAAAAATGCATGTTGCAAAATTTCCTACATTCGTTAAAGAAACTTTAGACAATAGACATCGTCAAAGCTATTTAGTGAACTGAGTTACAGTCATACCACTTGCTATGACAGCATTTATATAGAAACTTAGGCAGTCTTTTCAGATTCCTTATATTTATCATAAAATTATTCAGCCCAACACAAGATTGTCTGATATGCAAGTATCTAATCTTCACAAGCTTCCTGTTACACAGATTTCTGTGGGGTAGGCACAGAGGCCCTCCCTGGTCCTGTAACTTCTAGTGTTGTAACATTAGGGGGGCCCTCCCAGCTGCCTAGGCCTTTGATCGCTGTGGGGTGGACCCAGGCCAAGGCCTCCCGCACCTCCCGAGCTGGAGCCTGGAGGACAGCCTGCCGCCCTGCTGCTCTGGGCACAGGTGCCACCACCCGGGGCCCCACGCTGCGTGCAGCTGTGATGTGAGGGCTCCGTGAACACGACCAGGCCCTGTGCGTTGGTCCTAGGGATGACGGCACTCATCGGGCTCTGTGGGGGCTCTGAGGAACATGCAAACGGCCCCCCCATGTGTCATGTTGAGTGGATTCAGCCTCGGATAAGGCAGCCCCCCATGGGCTAGTAATCGCTAAGATCCTGTGCCCTGTGAGACTTCCCTGGGGGTCCAGTGGCTGACTCTGGGCTCCCGATTCAGGGGTGCCCAGGTTCGATCCCTGGTCGGGGACCGAGATCCCACATGCCACAAGTAAAAGATCACGCATACTGCGAGTAAGAGCTGGTGCAGCCCGTAAACATGTGTTGAGAAAAGAACCTGTGCCTGGCTCGTGCACGGCCCATTCGACATGTATTAGCCAAAAGGAAGAGAAGCAGTGTCTCATAATCCCACCACTGCATTCTGTAGAGGTTTTCTGTGTTGTGTCTGTATGTATATGTTGTTATGTCTTACAGATATGTGCAAAGACATATTTTGAAAAAAGTTAAAACTATAGCAATAAAAATGAGATAAAACTATACATATTGTTATATACCTTATTTTTTACTTAAACATAAATTAATGGATATATTTCTGGGCTTGTCATTTATTAACTAGGTGGTTTTGAACAAGTTACTTCACTCCCTGTGCTTCAGTATTCTCATCTATAAACCAAATGTATTTGATCACAGGCAGTTATAATGTGAGAGTTAAATGAGGTAATAAACATGGAATGCATAATTAGGGTTCAGTAAATGTTAGTTACTGTTCAGTTCAGTTGCTCAGTCGTGTCCGACTCTGCGACCTCATAGACTGCGGCACACCAGGCCTCCCTGTCCATCACCAACTCCCGGAGCTTACTCAAACTCATGTCCATTGAGTCAGTGATTCCATCCAACCGTCTCATCCTCTGTCGTCCCCTTCTCCTTCCGCCTTCAGTCTTTCCCAGCATCAGGGTCTTTTCCAGTGAGTCAGTGCTTTGCATCAGGTGGCCAAAGTACTGGAGCTGCACCCAAGTAAGACGGTAGGCACTGAGAGAGGGCGTCAGAGGGCAGAGAGACGGAAACCACAGTCACAGACAACGAGCCAATCTGATCACAGGACCACAGCCTTGTCTAACTCAGTGAGACTAAGCCATACCCTGTGGGACCACCCAAGACGGACGGGTCATGGTCCAGAGGTCTGACAGAATGTGGTCCACGGGAGAAGGGAATGGCAAACCCCTTCAGTATTCTTGCCTTGAGAACCCCGTGAACAGTATGAAAAGGCAAAAAGATAGGACACTGAAAGATGAACTCCCCAGGTCGGTAGGTGCCCATTATGCTACTGGAGATCAGTGGAGAAATAACTCCAGAAAGAATGAAGGGATGGAGCCAAAGGAAAAACAACACCCAGTTGTGAATGGGGCTGGTGATAGAAGCAAGGTCCAATGCTGTAAAGAGAAATATTGCCTAGGAACCTGGAATGTTAGGTCCATGAATCGAGGCAAATTGGAAGTGGTCAAACAGGAGATGACAAGAGTAAACATTGACATTCTAGGAATCAGTGAACCAAGATGGACTGGAATGGGTGAATTTAACTCAGATGACCATTATATCTACTACTGTGGGCAAGAATCCCCTAGAAGAAATGGAGTAGCCATCGTAGTCAACAAAAGAGTCCGAAATGCAGTACTTGGTTGCAATCTCAAAAATGACAGAATGATCTCTGTTCGTTTCCAAGGCAAAGCATTCAATATCACAGTAATCCAAGTCTAGGCCCTGACCAGTAACGCCGAAGAAGTGGAAGTTGAACAGTTCTATGAAGACCTACAAGACCTTCTAGAACTAACACCCAAAAAAGATGTCCTTTTCATTATAGGGGACTGGAATGCAAAAGTAGGAAGTCAAGAAACACCTGAGTAACAGGCAAATTTGGCCTTGGAGTACAGAATGAAGCAGGGCAAAGGCTAATAGAGTTCTGCCAAGAGAACGCACTGGTCATAGCAAACACCCTCTTCCAACAACACAAGAAAAGACTCTACACATGGACATCACCAGATGGTTGACACCGAAATCAGATTGATTATATTCTTTGTAGCCAAAGATGGAGAAGCTCTATACAGTCAGCAAAAACAAGACCGGGAGCTGACTGTGGCTCCGATCATGAACTCCTTATTGCCAAATTCAGACTGAAATTGAAGAAAGTGGAGAAAAACACTAGACCATTCAGGTATGACCTAAATCAAATCCCTTATGACTATACAGTGGAAGTGAGAAATAGATGTAAGGGACTAGATCTGATAAACAGAGTGCCTGATGAACTATGGATGGAGGTTCATGACATTGTACAGGAGACAGGAATCAAGACCATCCTCAAGAAAAAGAAATGCAAAAAAGCAAAATGGCTGTCTGAGGAGGCCTTACAAATAGCTGTGAAAAGCAAAGGAGGAAAGGAAAGATATACCCATTTGAATGCAGAGTTCCAAAGAATAGCAAGGAGAGATAAGAAAGCCTTCCTCAGCATCAATGCAAAGAAATAGAGGAAAACAACAGAATGGGAAAGACTAGAGATCTCTTCAAGAAAAATTAGAGTGATTAAATATTCTTCCTCAGAAGTTTAAGTGGCTGTGTAGCAAGCATTCCGTTGTATTGATAACACTGTGTACGTGTGTTAGTCACTCAGTCGTGTCCGACTCTTTGCAACCCCATGGACTGTAGCCCGCCAGGCTTCTTTGTCCTTGGGGATTCTCCAAGCAAGAATACTGGAGTGGGTTGCCATGTCCTTCTCCAGGGTTCTTCCCAACACAGGGATTGAACCCAGGTCTCCCACATTGCAAGTGGATTCTTTACTGTTTGAGCTACCCAGGAAGCTTTTTTCGATAACAGTGACATCTGTTAAATAAATATATAGCTTTGTATAATATATGAATATACTTGTGTGTTATTTATATTACACATTATTTATATATGTGGTAAGTATCTGGCATATGAATTGATATAATAGCATGTGTATATACTGATGTATGTTTCCAGGTATGCTATTATATCAGTATATATGTATATTGTATATATATTTAAATATATATAAACCTATTCCTTAAGACATGTAGATTGTCTCCTCTTTTTCAACATTGTAAACAATAACCTCAGTCTCATTTGGGCTGCTGTCACTACCTGGCTGCTCTAAACAGCAGGCTTTGTTTCCCATAGTTCTGGAGGCTGACAAGCCAAGATCAAGGCTCTGGGAGAGCTGGTGTCTGGTGAGGATCCACTTCCTGGTTCGCAGACAGCTCTCCTCTCAAATAGCAGAAAAAAAACATGCTTGCTCTCCAGCCTCTTCTTATAAGGGCACTAATCCTCCTTAAGAGGGTTCCTCCCTTCTGAGCTAATTACCTTCTAAAGTTTCCACAGCCCAATACTATTAGTATCACATTGCTGATCAGAGTTTCAATATATTCATATCGAGAGGACACAAACATTCAGTCTGTAACAACCGTCTTCACTGAACATGCTTATAAATAAATAGTTGTGCACATCATTGAATATTTCATTAGGATAAATACCCAGAAGTATTTATCTCAGGCTCTGTTGCCCCGGGGCATGTGGGATCTTAGTTCCCCGACCAGGAATCAAACCTGCTTTCCCTGCATTGCAAGGTGGATTCTTAACCACCGACCCCCACGGATGTCCCAACTTCACCCACTTCTGAATGCTTCACAGAGGGGACCTGTACAACATCTGTGATTGGGAGACACATCATGCTGTGGCAGGGAGTTGTGCTGACTCCTTCCCCTGCCACACCTGTTTTGTTGACTTCTAGTTGCTTCCACATTCAACGGTGCATTTCAACACCCAGATTCTACTCAATATCTCAGGCTTATGTTTGCAGGCTAAGAGTAGAAAGAGCAACTGCTATTACCTCTGGATAGTTTCTCTAGGAAAAGTCTAATACTGTAATGAACACTGAAATTATTGTGTAACTCAGCCGCAAAACTCTTAACTTGGGTGCATTAAATTTTTTTTCATTTATGTCTCAAGAAACCTTAAAGGCTGCCCCAGGTGCCCTGATGAGAATAAAATCATCAAGTGAAAATGTCAGGAAAACGCTCTCCTTTGAAGAAGGTTGCTTCTGCCTTGCTGTATTTTGTGCCTGGGTTTAGTCCCCATAGCCTGGAACTGAAAACAGGATCTTGGAGATTCCAGTCCGGCCCTCTCATTTTACAGAAGAGAAAACAGAGGCGCAGTGGTTGGTCCATGGTCACTCTGTTAGCTGATGGCAGAGGAGGCCCAAGAGTCCTCTTGGCGCCAAGGCCAGTGGCCTTTCTGTGTCCCCAGCCGTGACCTTGGCCAGTCCTGCCTCTGCTCGCTCTCCGACCTTGCCGAGCTCATAAGATTACCAAGCAGACAGCCCAGTGAGAGCCCAGACGACTCAGAGCTGAGGCCGCGGGAGGGGCAGGCTGGGGCAGGAGACGGTGCGGAGCGGCCGGGTACTCGCTGGACGAGGCGAGGCTCTCAGACTGGGGGCCGGAGAAGGCCCGGCGGGGCTGGGCGGGAGGGCCGGGCGTCAGCCAGGGGCCGCGAGGGGCCCGCGGAGGCAGAGGCGGCCCGCCCACCAGGTGGGCGTGCACTTGGAGGTCCGCGAAGCTCTGGTGCCCCTGAAGGGACTTTTGTCTGCTTGGTTTGTTTACTTGTCCATTTTGGTGGGGAAAGATATATATGTATAATTTGCCGTTTTCACTGTTTTAAATTGTGCCATTCCGTGGCATTAATTACAGTGTTGTGCAACCATCACCATATCTACTTCTAAAACTTTTCCATCACCCCAAACAGAAACTCTGTCCCCTGAAGCAATAGCTTTCCCCTCTCCCGTGCTCCCAGCCCTCAGTAACCTCTCATCCACTTGGTCCCTTTGTGAATTTGCCTAGGACAGATAGTTCATGTAAGTGGAATCGTATAGTATTTGTTTTTTGTGTCCAGCTTATTCCAAATGTTTCGAAGATTTGCCCGTGTAAGAGAATGTATCAGAACTTAATCCATTTTGTGTGTGTGTGTGTGCCGAATATATTATGCTTTTGTTTTCCTTTTGGTAAAATATACAGAATGTAAAATTTACTGTTTAACCATTTGTTGAGTGCTCAGTAAGTGGTATTAAGTGCATTCATGTTGTTGTGTAACCGTCACCATCCATCTTAAGAATTTTTTCATCTTCCCAAACTGAAATTCTCTCCCCATTAAACACTAACTTCCCCCACCTCCGCCACTCCTCCAGCCCCTGCCAACCCCCATTCTACTGTCTGCCTCTATAAAATTGACTCCTCTTGGGACCGCGTCTGAGTGAAATCAAACAGTGTTTGTTATTTTGTGACAGCTTATTTCACTGAGCATAATGTCTTTTAGGGCCTTCCCTTGTGGCTCAGCTGGTAAAGAATCGGCCTGCAATGTGGGAGTTCGATCTGGGTTCAATCTGGGTTCGATCCCTAGGTTGGGAAGATCCCAGAAGGGAATGACGACTACCCACTCCAGTATTCTGACCTGGAGAATTCCATGGACTGTATAGTCCATGGGGTCACAAAGGGTCTGACACAACTGAGCGACTTTCACTTTGAAGGTTTTTAAAAGCCTTTTTCAAAGCGACTTTCACTTTTAATGTCTTTTGAGGTTCAACCATGTTATAGCACGTGTCAGAGTTTCATTCATTTTTAAAGCAGAATATTGGTTTGTCCATTGTTTATCCTCTCATTCTGTTTATCCATTCATCCACTGTTGGGTATTTGGGTGGTTTCCACCCCTTGGCTACTGCGAATAGTGCTGCTAGGAACAGTTGAAGTCAAGTATCTGTTCAGCTCCCCGCTTTCAGTAGTTGGGGGTATATACCAGAAGTGGAATTGCTGGATCATAAGGTAATTCTGTGTTCAGCTCTCTGAGGAACCAGCGGAGTGTTTTCCCAGTGACTGTACCATTTCACAGTCCCACCAGCAGTGCAAGGTGGCTCCAGTTCCTTCCCATCCTTGTAACCACTTCATTTTCTCTTTTCATTCCTGTTTTATGGCTGACTAACATTCCATTGAGTGTCTATATCACTGTTTATTTATTCATCATCTGTTGATGGACACTTGGGGAATTTCTACCTTTTGGCTGCTGCAAACAGTTCTCCAATGAGCACTGGCCTGCACGTATTTATTTTGAGTCTGTTTTCAATTACTTGGGTATATACCTCAGAATGGAATGCCTGGGTCATACAGTAGTTCTCTGTTTAACTTTTTGAGGAACAATCAAACTGTTTTCCACAGCAGCTGCACCATTTTACATTCCCAGGGATATTGTACAAGGGCTCCTCCAAGATTGGGACCTTGGCTTGGAAGAAAATAACCTTCTCCAAGCCACCTCCCTCCTGGCCTGCTCTAGTATTTTTCAGGGATTAGGAAATCACTCCTCCTGTGTAAACTATTTATTTCTGGGCTATTTCAGTGCCACACCTGAGGGTTTCTTTTCTTTTTGGTGTCAGTATTTAATTCTGTAGTGATCTCCTCTCTCTTTAAGCCTAATGCAACCCACTGTGTAAAATTGTTCAAAAAAAAATTGCTCAGCAAAAAAAAAAAAAAATTGCTTAGCAAAACAGATTTCCCCTATTCCAGCATGTTTCTGTCTTGTTGTATTTTTTCTCCTGCTTGCATTTGGGGGAAGGGTTGGTGTCCTGGCTCCGTGACCATCAGCAAATCCGTGAAGTTTTCTGAGTTTGTTGCTTTGTGGAGAATGTCGGGAGATGTGAAACCTGAGCTCCTATTTTCAGAAGACTGTCTTGATACTTGGAGTAAGAGAACTTGGTTAGATGCCGTGTTTTCACAATACTTCCGACACTCTCAGGTCTCATGTTGCTCCACGGCATGTGGGATTTTCCTGAATCAAGGACTGAACCCATGTCCCCTGCGTTGGCAGGCAGATTCCTATCCACTGCACAGCCAGGGAAATCTCTCATTTTTAACTAATAGTATTTATTTGGTCTTGAATTTTCCTCCTATGGTGGATGTTGATAAAAGGCAGCTTTTATTTGTCGCAATTTATACACTTGGAGGCAGTCTTTTCAGTTTGGTCAAAACCAATAAACACCAGGCAGTTTTACATCCGTAAGATATGTTTACATACTCTTCATAATAATATAAATATGTATAATGTGTATTTATACATGTAGACTATAAGCACATTTTAAAGGTGATAACAGTGTAAGAAAGCAGTATTTCCGGTTGGATTTTTTCCCTAGCGCACCAGCAGTTACTGCCTTGACTTTTTGGTTTGATAAATTTACAATAGGAAGAGGTGATAAAATTACCATATTTAGAAAATATTATATGAAAAAAATATATATAGTAGAATATTAAGTTATAAGAATAAATCATTAGCTATTTTATATGTTGTCATTTTCCTATAGACTGGAAATTTCCTTGCCTCAATTAATGCTCACCTTTCATAAAGATTTGTATACTGCAGTACAAACCACAATATTAGTTGCCTTGTCCTAGATTAGGAGGGCCTGAAATATTTTGTTTATGGACACTGCCAACTCATTTGTATCTGTTTCTCAGAAGCACAGTTCCAGGACACAGGCTGAGAATCTCGGAGCCTGCCTGATAAAGTAAAATATCTAAAAGCAAACAATGTGTCCAGTTGCTCTGATTCAGCATAATTTAGATTCTCTTTTGGCAAAGAAATAATAATAATGCTAAATAATGCTCTGCCACTTCTCAGCCACGGTCAATAGAGAGGTTTGAGCTCCGTGAGCAAATGACCATCCTTGCAAAGGCAGCAGCCTCTGGAGACGCTGGTTACCCTGTCTTTAGGCCAGCTTTCCACAGCACGTTCATTCGCTAAATCAGGACTGATTTGTACTGTTGAAGTTTTAATTTGAAACAAAATGGAGAAATAGAAATTCAAATAGAGATGTAAAAAGAAAGGAAATTCTGCCAGTCACAAAAAGACAAATTCTGTATGATCCACTTGCATGAGGTCCCTAGAGCAGTCAAATCCATAGAGACAGAAAGTAGGATGGTGGGGTGGGGAGGTAGTGTTTAATGGGGACAGAGGCTCAGTTTGGGAAGATGAGAAAGCTCTGGAGGTGGATGGTGGTGATGGCTGCAGAACTGTGTGAATGGACTTGATACCACTGAACTGTGTGCTGAAAAACCAGTTGAGAAGGTAAATTTTAGTTAGGTATATTTTACCACAATAAAAAAATTCAAAAAGAGAATGTAGTCCAAATCCCCAGAGCTTGGCACATTTAGGCCCTGGCTCATTAAACAGAAATCTGCTTAGTTTTCCTTTACTGAACACTGAGCCTTTTACTTTAAATGGTATAAATCAGCTTAAAACATTGGGAGGTGGAGATTTGGACTTTTTTTTTTTTTTTTTTTGATGATTAAACCTTCCAGATTAGAGTTACAGTCAGGCTTGGCTCAGATGCTGCAGATTCAGTGATGTTAGCACTCAGGGTGGTGACTCTTCCATGTGACACGGGGTGGGAACGTGGTCCCAGCCTACTCCCAGGCCACGTGGGATTACAGTAGCAACAAGTAACAGAGAGAGATCTGGAAAGCCCCTCGATACTGGGAGGTTAAACAACACACTTCTAAATCACACATGGGTGAAAGAGGTCTCAGAGAAACTTTTAAAATCTTTTGAATATACAAAGAATTCTTAAAACCATAAGAAAAAGAATAACTCGATTTAAAAATGAGCCAACGGCTGTATAGGCACCTCACCAAAGAAGACATAGAGCTGGAAATGGTGAAGGGATGCTCAGTATCATAAGTCATCGGGGAACTGCGAACTAAAACAGCGGTGAGAGGACTTCCCTGGCGGTCCAGTGACTCAGACTCTGCCTTGCCATTCAGGGGACGTGGGGTTGACCCCTGGTCTGGGAAGATTCCCACATGCCCAGGACCACTAAGCCTGTGCTGCCGCAACGCCTGAGCCCACTCGTCTGGAGCCCAGGCCCGCAGCCAGAGGAGCCACCGCCACGGGCTGCCTGTGCCTCGTGACCAAGAGTGCCCCCTGCCCTCCACACCTGGAGAACGCCTGCGTGCAGCAGCAAAGACCCGGCGCAGCTAGAAATAACACACTGATTAATAATAATAACACTGATGAGATGCCACCACACACCTGTCAGAATGGCCACAAACGAAAGACGGACTACGCTGGCGAGCATGTGGAACAACACGAATTCTCACGTGTAGCTGGTGGGAAGGCAGTTTGGCAGATTCTTGCAGAACTAAACGTACTGTTCCCATACAATCCAGCAGCAAGTCATGCGCCCTGGTATTTCCCCAAAGGAGTTGAAAACATATGTCAACAGAAGAACCTGCACACAGATATTTATAGCATATTTATTTATAATTGCCAAAACTTGCAAGCAACCATACATCCTTCAGTAAGCGAATGGATACACAAACTGTGGTACATTCAGTACCACAAAAGAGTTATTCGGCACCAAAAGCAATGAGCTATCAAGCCGTGAAAAGCTGTGAAGAAAAAGGAAATGCATATGACCAAGTGAAAGAAGCCAATCTGAAAAGGCTACAAAATGTAAGATTCCGACTCTATGGCACTCTGGAAAAGGCAAAACCAGGAGAGAGTGAAATGAGTGCTGGCTGCCAGGATTTCCAGGGCAGGGATGGGGGAACTCTGTACTCTCCACTCAAACCTACTCTGAACCTAAAGCTGCCCTAAGAAAAGCAGCAGCAGCAGAGCCTGCACTTAGTTAATGGTGATGGTTGTATGGCTCTGTGGAAGTATTAAAACCCAGTGAAGGGTGACTTTGATGGCATATCTGGATATTAAAAATGGCTCTGTTCTTCCCACTTTATTCTCATAAAAGTCTTCAACTGCTGGTAAGAGTGAATGAGATGGCAAGTCTTGAGGTATTTTGCCAAAATGATTAACTGACCACAAATGTTGAAGAATCAGTGCTTTGTCACAAAGAGTAAAAATGGCCTGGTGCAGTCTCCTTGTGAGGTCCTTGGGTTGTTTTCTAATGTTGTAATAATCATGACTAACAAATGGATAGCACTTCACAGTGTAAACAGTGCTTCTGACATAGATTATTCCAAAGTCACAACCCTCTGGTGAGCTAAGTGTCAACGTTCCCTTGAAAAACTGTTTGCATTAACATCAGTTCTGGACATTCCACATTGTTTGCTGTATCATCATTGCAAATGCAGCATAAAACCCAGGGCAGTGACATCACTGGAATGATGTTGGAAGGGACCTGGAAACAGGAAACGCCTGTGGAAAATGCCTTGTCTTAGCAACTTTCTAGTGAGGTCTGAGAAGTGCTGGCTCTGAGGCCCATGGGCAGTTGGGCCACCTCAGGAGTGCCGCACAGAGGGACAATAAAGCCCTTGTTCATGCAGCGAGGAGCCGCTGCCAGGCACTGCTTCTGGAAACCTGAGTTCCATCTTGCCTCCCCTTGACCTTGGAGGGTCTACAGTTTAGAATCCTGTAATGAAACTAACACTTGTTTTCTCAAAAATTCCCTATGACTTGATTTTTCAGATTTCCTTTCTCCCCGCCACCCCTTGCAGATCTTATTCCTATGTAATAGGGACATATGTAAACATATGTCCCTGTGTAAACCTATCTGTCCTTCATAGAAGAACGTACTAAGGTCTTAAAAGATTGTGGGAGGAAAAAGTAGGTAAGTGTCTATGGTGAATACGTGGAGAACCTTGAGGAGACTGTATTTGTCAGCCTCTATGGAATCCATCACGATGGATTTAACGGGGTCTCCAAGAGGCATCCGTGGAAGAAACTCTGGAAGAGCTAACACCATTGGCGAATGTCCCCTAATCTCTGCAGCAGAGGGGTTTGTGGGCTGTGTTCAGCGGGGCGACTCCCTGAGCGTCCTGGGACGATAATAGACTGGGAAAAGGAGTGTGAAAATGGCATAAAAGAGAAAATCAAAGACAAACCTTTGCCTGCAGTGGGGTCTCAGATCCCCTCGAGGCAGAGACACCCTTGGGTTGTTTGAGAGGGGCTTCCACCACTGTGTTATTCTTCCAATCTTCCAGTCATGACAGGTGTGTAAGGCGCTGCCTGCGTGTGCATGCATGCACACACAGAGTCAGACTGTTACTCTGCACTTGAGATGCGGCCTGTGTCAAAAAGAGCTGCCACCCACACTGAAATTTTCAAGCAAACCCTCCATTTGGGGGTGGACCTCTCCAAAGCCCCTTCTGCGAGCGCTCCCCGCCCCGCCCCGCGCAGCAGCCCCGCAGACAGCTGTCCTCCAGGGGCAGCGCAGGGTTCCCCGGGGCCCCCCACTGGCTCCGTGGCACAGCCCAGACACCGTTCTTGTCACACCCGCCTGTCCTTGTGACTGTTCGGCTTGCGTACGTCCTCTGCTCTCAGTCAGGCTTCCCTGGGGCTCAGTGGTAATGAACCCACCTGCGGTGCAGGAGACCCGGGTTCGATCCCTGGGTCGGGAGGATCCCCTGGAGAAGGGAATGGCAGCCCACCCCAGTGTTCTTGTCTGCAGAATTCCATGGACAGAGGAGCCTGGTGAGCTGCAGTCCATGGGGTCGCAAAGAGTCGGACAGGACTGACCAACTAACACACACTATCTGCTCTCATTTACTTCATTGTATTTTTAGGTTGACTCACATTTTAGTATTTTTAAGAGGGAGCTTTCAGAAGCAACCTGCATGTCTTTTGACAGATGATTGGATAAGGAAATTATGTACCTCTAAACAACAGGATATTATTCAGGCATTAAAAAAGAGAAGGAAATTCTGCCATTTCTAACAACATGGATGGACCCTGAGGGCATTATGCTCAGTGAAATAAATCGTAGAAAGACAGTTACTGTATGAGGTCTCATATGTAGAGTTAAGAAAAGTTGAGCTCATAGAAACAGAGAACACTTTGGGGGTTGCTGGGTTTGTGGGGAGTGGGCTGGTGAAAACCGGCGAAGCTGGTCAAAAGGTACAAACTTCCAATTATAAAATAAATGTCCTGGGAACGTAGTGTAGAGCACATTGAACACAGCTAAAGATGCATGTGTGTTCAGTCGTGTGTGACTCTTTGCAACCCCTTGGATTGCAGCCCACCAGGCTTCTCTGTCCATGGGATTTTTCAGGCGAGAATCCTGGAGTGGGTTGCCATCTCCTCTTATAGGGGATCTTCCCGACCCAGGGACCGAACCCACTTCTCCCGCCTCTCCTGCCTTGTAGGCAGGGGATTTTTTCTGCTGAGCCATCGGAGAAACCCTATAGTTAATGATACTGCATCGCATATTTGAAAGTTGTTGAGAGAATGTCTTTTTTTTTTTTTGGCTGTGCCCTGTGGCATGCGGGATCTTAGTTCCCCGACCAGGGATGGAACCCGCACCCCTTAACCACTGGGCCACCGCGGGGGTGGGGGGTGGTCCTGATAAGTCTTTTTTAGTTTTTGGTAAGAATTAAAAAAAAATTTTTACTGAAGTATAATTGATTTACTATCTTGCGTCAGCTTCAGGTATATAGTAAAGTGACTCAGTTATACATACACATTTATATCTATTTTTTCAGGTTTTTCTCCCATACAGGTTATTACAAGGTATTGACAATAGTTCCCTGTGCTATGCAGTAGGTGCTTGTTGGCTGTCTATTGTATGTATATAGTAGTGCGTATATGTTAATCCCAAACATCTGATTTATCCCTCCAAGAGAACAGGTCTTAAAAGTCTCATCACAAGAAAAAAGTGAGTAACTGTGTGGTGATGGATGCTAACTAGCCTTTTGTGGTGATCATTTTCCAACACATACAAATATCGAATCATTACGATGTACACCTGAAACCAGTATCATGTTATATGTCAATTACATCTCTGTAAACACAGCGTGCAGAGTCTGCAACTTTCTCTCAGGTGGTTCTGCCAGAAAATAAAATATGTGTGTATGTCTAAAAAAGACAAAAAGAGCAGACCCTACTGCACAAGTGAGAAAACACTCTAACTCGTATATTATGTTATCAAAATAAAATGATAACATCCAGGATGGCCACTTGACCTAGGCGCCCCTCATTCCGAAGGTTAGGCACAGTGTCGCAGAGGAGTTAAATGCTGGTAAACGCCAAACTGAGACCTCTCGTCGGTGCTGGAAGGATTGAAAAGGCTCGAGAGCAGATTTTGTTACCATGCGACCCAGTCGTAGTTGATGCCCTGTCACATACCACATAGAAGCATCCAGGCATCTCACCTGTGAAAAATGGTTGGTCAGGACGCTAATGCCTCCTGCTTAAATATCCAGATCCTGGGGCCTCCCCCGTGGCCCAGTGGCTAAGACCTTGTGCTCCCAATGCAAAAGGCCCAGGTTTGATCCCTGGTCAGAGAACCAGATCCCACATGCTGCAATGAAGATAGAGGACCCCGTGTGCCATAAGCAAGACCCGGCACAGCCACATAAATAAATCAGCCAGCTACTTTTATTTAAAAAACATTTCTAGAGCCTATCTAGGGAGGTCATGCTAGAATCTATAAGGTTTCTAAACCTCATAGGTTCAAAGAATAAGCTGACAGCTAAATAACGGAGCAAAGATGGAACTGCCCAGCAGCGTGTGGTACATGATCCTCTCGCACTAAATTCTTACTAAAGTTCTATTATTTTATGAAGTACTATAATGGCTCAGATGGTAAAGCGTCTGTCTGCAATGCAGGAGACCTGGGTTCGATCCCTGGGTTGGGAAGATCCCCTGGAGAAGGAAATGGCAGCCCACTCCAGCATTCTTGTCTGGAGAATCCCATGGACAGAGGAGCCTGGCGGGCTGCAGTCCATGGGGTTGCAGAGTTGGACACGACTGAAGTGACTTAGCATAACATGCATAAGAGAAACGAATCGAGATAATTTTGGTCAATGAATGCTTTACAGGGTAATTTACTGAAAGGCAGGCCGACTTTGGACTCATTAACCCAGCTCTGCAGACCATCGCGCTGTGGGTCCTGCGCCCCAGCCAGGGCTCCAGTGCAGATGGGAGAGGCTGCTCGCTGAGCTCAGAAGGAGGGGGCAGGCCGTGCCAGCTCGTCTAGTGCACAGCCTCACGGCCAGGACCGCAGGAGCACGGCCTCCGCTCCTGCCACGGCAGGAAGAGTAAGACGCTGCGTGACGAGACAGGTAGAAAAGGCCTCCGTGGCACCTGAGATTGCACTGGCTTGGGCTTGTCCAGAAGCTGTTTCCCCCATCAAAGTCACTTGGAGAGCACTGACCGTACCAGAATCATCAGCATTCTCGGTGGCTGGCTGGAGGGTGAGTCAGGATTCTAAGCTGGCTGCAGTGCTGGGGAGAACAGCAGCATGCGGAAGGAAGTACATCATGAAGTCAGCAGTTTTCCAGGGCGGGTCGAAATGCTGACAAGCAGGGGTTTGTGACGCAACGTGCGTCCAAATGCCTCCTCTGCATGAGACAAAAACGTAAAGATGCCTGGCGTTTGCCCTGCAGCAGGCAGAGGCTGTGCTGCTCGCCGCCGTTAAAGCATGTTGTTGGCGTATGACGGAGGCAGAGGAGATGCTACAGAGCATGGGGGAGGGGGGGTGCGTGTGGCCGTCTCCCCAAATGCAGTGCAGGCAGCCTGAACGAAACCCCTCCGTCCCTTCATGAGTATCCAAATCCATGTCTCAGAAGCTCTTTATCAATTCCCAGTCTTTATGTCATGTTGAGAAACAGTGATCACCAAAGTGTCAACAAGCATAGCCTTGTATAACTGACAAAGGACGGGTGTGCAGAAAAGAGAGTTCTTCTGAGTCTGTCAGAGAAGGGCAGCAAGAAAACAGCGAAAATGAGCAAGATCAGCCGTTCTCACAGGAGGAAACCTGAACAGTCTGCAAACACGTGGAGGGTGTTCAACCTCACTGTGATGGGGAAACACTATATGAAAAGAACAACAAACCGGGTGAAAATTACGTGCACACAAAAACCTTTTCACAAACGTTCGCAGCAGCTTTATTTGTGATAGTCAGAGATCGTGTAACCTGAAGAGTCAGGGGGTCCCTGGAGAAAGGGAACCAGACCTGGCTTTGCTGACAAAAAGGAAGCCATTTTTGGCTGAAGCCATGTTGTGATCGAGGCCTGGCCACAATAACTGCCCGTGAACAGGCCCCAGCGATTGAGCATCTTCAGGGAAGTGAGGGGAAGCAGCAACAAAGAAAAGGCAGTCAAGAAACACTAGTTCAGAAATAAGACAGTCCTAGCTCCTCCTAGGGGATAGGCATCACAGTCTGATTTGTGTCTTCCAGTTCTGCATGAACTCAGCATTGCAGCCCTTCAGCTCTTGATGGCAGAGACGGGTACACAGACCTACACATGAGACACACTCATATACATGACAACAGACATATACAGAGTCCATGTAAAACTGAGGAAAGCGGAACAAAATTAGTGGGTTTTGTGACTTCAATATCCGGGTTGTGATACTGTATTGTACTTTTGCAAGATGTTACCATTAGGAGAAATTGGGGAAAGAGTACATCTGATCTGTCTGTATTATTTCTTTCAACCACATGTGAATCTACAATGATCTCAATAAAAACAAATGAGAGACCCTAGGTTTCACCCATCAGATTGGCAAAAATTAAATCATCTCACAATTTAAAGTGTCGGCAATGACTGAGAAACAGGGCACCCATACCCTCTGTGATTGGGAGCATCATTTGGTGCGTTCACTTTAAGAGTCATGGCAGGCAGCCAGCAGAGTGTAAATACAGCCTGTTCACTGTCAACACCTCTCCCCTGGGTTTACATGCCCTACAGAACCCTCCCACATGTGCCTCAGGAGACCTGTACACAGGGTGCTTATTACAACACTGTATAGTAGCGAAAGAGTGGAAATACCATTGTACCCTCCACTAGGGAAACGGACATGGAAATGGATAAATACCTGGTGGCTTAGATAGTGAAGAATCAGCCCACAATGCGGAGACCCGGGTTTTGATCCCTGGGTTGGGAAGATCCCCTGGAGGACAGCATGGCAAGAACAACAGAATGATCTCTGTTCGTTTCCAAGGCAAACCATTCATGTCACAGAAATCCGTGTCTGTGCCCCAACCACTAATGCTAAAGAAGCTGAAGTTGAACAGTTTTGTGAAAACCTACAAGAACTTCTAGAACTAACACCAAAAAAAAGATGTCCTTTTCATCACAGGGGACTGGAATGCAAAAGTAGGAAGTCAAGAGATATCTGGAGTAACAGGCAAGGTTGGCCTTGGGGTACCAAATGAAGCAGGGCAAAGGCTAACAGTTTTGCCAACAGAACACACTGGTCATAGCAAACACCCTCTTCCAACAACACAAGAGATGACTCTACACATGGACATCACCAGATGGTCAATACCGAAATCAGATTGATGGTATTCTTTGCAGTCAAAGATGGAGAAGCTGTATACAGTCAGCATAGAGCTGACTGTGGGAGCTGACTGTGGCTCAGATCATGAACTCAATGTTGGAAAATTCAGACTTAAATTGAAGAAAGTAGGGAAAACCACTAGGTCATTCAGGTATGACCTAAATCAAATCCTTACAATTATACAGTGAAAGTGACAAATAGATTCAAGGGATTTTATCTGATGGATGAGTGCCTGAAGATCTGTGGACAGAGGTTCATAACACTGTACAGGAGGCGGTGATCAAAACCATCCCCAAGAAGAAGAAATGCAAAAAGGCAAAATGGTTATCTGAGGAGGCCTTACAAATAGCTGAGAAAAGAAGGAAAGTGAAAGGCAAAAGAGAAAAGGAAAGATGTATCCATCTGAATGCAGAGTTCCAGAGAATAGCAGGAGAGATAAGAAAGCCTTCCTCAGTGATCAGTGCAAAGAAATAGAGGAAAACAATGGAACGAGAAAGACTAGAGCTCTCTTCAAGAAAACTAGAGATAACAAGGGAACATTTCATGCCAAAATGGGCACAATAAAGGACAGAAATGGTGTGGACCTAACAGAAGCAGAAGATATTAAGAAGAAATGGCAAGAATACACAGAAGAATTATACAAAAAAGATCTTTATGACTCAGATAACCACGATGGTGTGATCACTCACCTAGAGCCAGACATCCTGGAACGCAAAGTCAAGTGGGCTTTAGGAACATCATTAAAAACAAAGCTAGTGGAAGTGATAGAATTCCAGCTGAGCTATTTCAAATCCTAAAAGATGATGCTGTTAAAGTGCTGCACTCAATATGCCATCAATTTTCGAAAACTCAGCAGTGGCCACAGGACTGGAAAGTGTCACTTTTCATTCCAATCCCAAAGAAAGGCAATGCCAAAGCATATTCAAACTACCACACAATTGCACTCATTTCACACACTAGCAGAGTAATGCTCAAAATTCTCCAAGCCAGGTGTCAACAGTACATGAACCAAAAGCTTCCAGATGTTCAAGTTGGATTTAGAAAAGGCAGAGGAACCAGAGATCAAAATGCCAACATCCGTTGGATCATAGAAAAAGCAAGAGAATTCCAGAAAAACATCTACTTCTGTTTCATTGACTACTCCAAAAGCCTTTGACTGTGTGGATCACAACAAACTGTGGAAAATTCTTAAAGAGATGGGAATACCAGACCACCTTACCTGTCTCCTGAGAAATCTCTATGCAGGTCAAGAAGCAACAGTTAGAACCGGACATGGAACAAAGTTCTGGTTCCAAACTGGGAAAGGAGTACATCAAGGCTGTATATTGTCACCCTGCTTATTTAACTTATAGGCAGAGCACATCATGCGAAATGCTGAGCTGCATGAAGCACAAGCTGGATTCAAGATTGCAGGGAGAAATATCAATAACCTCAGGTACACCAAAGAGTTGATGCTTTTGAACTGTGGTGTTGGAGAAGACTCTTGAGAGCCCCTTGGACTGCAAGGAGATTCAACCAGTCCATCCTAAAGGAAATCAGTCTGGAATATTCATTGGAAGGACTGATGCTGAAGGCTGAAACTCCAATACTTTGGCCACCTGATGTGAAGAATGAGCTAAAGAATATACCATTTGTATGATTTGGGGATGAAGAGAAAGGAAGTGGAGCTTGGGGTCGGGATGGTTCAAGGGAACAGCAGCTGTTACCTGTTTTATCGTCACTACCTAAAAGCCTTTCTTCAGCCTGGTGTAAATTCACACGTTTTCTTCTGTAGTAACAATACCTAATTAGAGGATGTTTTTATAGTACTTATGAAAATGTAGAGTGTGAAGTTCATGTCTCTTAAATTGGAGCCTGAGTACATTTCTCAAAGTTGACAAGCTGACGATTGATTCATCCTTGCCAAACTCGTAAATGACTGATTCATAAACTAGAATGGCCATTTGTGTTGATGTCCACAGAAAGGAGCTGGAGACACAACAATCAAGGGTATGGTATAGATGTGGGCCCCCTTCTCTTACCTCCTGGAGGAGGAAAGGGCAGCCCACTCCAGCAGTCTTGCCTGGAGAATCTCATGGACGGAGGAGCCTGGTGGGCTACAGTCCACGGGGTCGCAGAGTCGGATATGACTGAGCGACTTCACTTTTCTCTTACCTCCACTGTGACTAACTGCACTAATCAGGCACAAGCACAGCTAACGGACTCTACGACACGTGGGTGACACCTTTTTCATATTAAAAAGGTATGGATTTTGGGGGACTTCCCTGGTGGTCCAGTAGTTACAACTCTATGCTTCCAAAGCAACAGGCCTGGGTTCGATTCCTGGTCTGGGAGCTAAAATCCTACATGGTGTGGGTATGACCACAAAAAAAAATTTTTTAATCAATTTTTTTCCCATTAAAAATGTATTTTATTGAAGTGTAGTTGATTTACAAGTTTGTGCCTACTTCCGCTGTACGGCACAGTGATTCCATTGCACATACATCCTCTCTCATGTTCTTGTCCATCATGGTTCATCACAGGACGCTGAATGTGGTTCTTAGTGCTGAACACTGCACTTCTCTGGCGGCTCCGACCGCGAAGCATCTGCCTGCGATGCAGGAGACCCGGCAGGACCTGGCTGTCGGTCATGCAGTCTGTACTCGTCTGCATCTGCCGTCCCAGACCCCCAGCCCATGCCTCCCTCAACCCCTCCCCCTGGCAACCGCGTCTCTTCTGTATGTCTGGAAGCCTGTCTGTCTTGTACATAAGTTCACTTAGGCCATATTTTAGATTCTACGTGTAAGTGATATTACGTGGTATTTCTCTTTCTCTTTCTGACTTACTTCACTGATATGATAATCTCTGGATTCATCCATGTTGTTGCAAATGGCATTATTTTATTCTTCTTTTGTGACTGAAAAATCATTCATATACTTGCAGGAACTCTGTACAACTCTATTGGTCTCCTTTCAATTTAAATTTAAAATGAGAAGACGAGACTAAATACTCTGAGATTAGGCTAAATGTCCTTTTAGATTTTTTATCCTAATTTAGCCAATTATTTAGTGTGTTTGTGCTAAGTCACTTTAGTCATCTCTGACCCTTTGAGACCTCATGGACCACCATGAGCCCACCAGGGTCCTCCATCCATGGGATTTCCCAGGCAAGAATACTGGAGTGGGTTGCCATTTCCTTCTCCAAATTATATAGTAGTTCTTTTAAAATTTAACCTTTAAAAATCACTTGCATTATTTTTATAGATTATGAGAACTACATGATCCAGTGTTAAACTGTATAATGCTCTCTCAAAACACAACTGGAGACATCCTGTAAAATACTCTTTGGAAGCAATTTAAACAGACCATTATCTTGCTATTCACTCCATATTTCAAAGTTTCACTAAATAATGTAGACGCTTGATACGAAATTCAGTTCAGTCGCTCAGTCGTGTCCGACTCTTTACAACTCTGTGGACCGCAGCACGCCAGGCCTCCCTGTCCATCACCAACTCCCGGGGCTTGCTCAAACTCATGTCCATCCAGTCAGTGATGCCATCCAACCATCTCATCCTCTATTATCCCCATCTCCTCCTACTTTCAATCTTGCCCAGCATCAGGGTCTTTTCTAATGAGTCAGTTCTTCACATTAGGAGGCCAAAGTATTGGAGTTTCAGCTTCAGCATCAGTCTTTCCAGTGAATATCCGGGACTGATTTCCTTTAGGACTGACTGGTTGGATCTTCCTGCAGTCCAAGGGACTTTCAAGAGTCTTCTCCAACACCACAGTTCAAAAGGAACAATTCTTCAATGCTCAGCTTTCTTTATAGTCCAACTCTCACATCCATAATGACTACTGGAAACCATAGCTTTGACCAGACGGACCTGTGTCGACAAAGTAATGCCTCTGCTTTTTAATATGCTGTCTAGATTGGTCATAGCTTTTCTTCCAAGGAGCAAGCATCTTTTGATTTCATGGCTGCAGTCACCATCTGCAATGATTATGGAGCCCCCCAAAATAAAGTCTGTCACTGTTTCCACTGTTTTCCCATCTAATTGCCATGAAGTGATGGGACCAGATGTCATGATCTTTGTTTTTTGAATGTTGAGTTTTAAACCAGTTCTTTTTCACTCTCCTTTTTCACTTTCATCAAGAGGCACTTCAGCTCTTCTTCGCTCTCTGCCATAAGGGTGGTGTCATCTGTGTATCTGAGGTTATTGATATTTTTCCCTGTGGCCACAGCTGAGTTTTCCATATTTGCTTGCATATTGAGTGCAGCACTTTAACAGCATCATCTTTTAGGATATGAAATAGCTCAGCTGGAATTTAGGATTTGAAATAGCTCAGCTGGAACACCTCCACTAGCTTTGTTTGTTGTGATGCTTCCTAAGGCCCACTTGACTTCACACTCCAAGATGTCTGGCTCTAGGTGAGTGATCACACCGTTGAGGTTATCTGGGTCATTGAGATCTTTTATGCATAGTTCTTCTGTGTATTTTTGCCACCTCTTAATATCTTCTGCTTCTGTTAGGTCCGTATCATTTCTGTCCTTTATTGATATGAAATTACTTTTTTTTTAAGTAACTTCACCTACTTTTCTTCTAGGAAGAAAAAAAAAAAACCAGTGGTGGTTTTATTTTGAAACTTTTAAAACTTATTTGCAAATAAAGTTTTTCTTTTACCAGTTAGCTTGCAGAAGTAGAGACTGTGTCATTGTTAAGGTCACAGAGGAGGAAGCCAACCAATGGAAAGCTCACTAAACTATTAGTCAGTGTTTCATATTTTTCTTGTCGTCAGCTGTCCTTCCCTACTCTGTCACTTTAAGAAGTCTGTGGGAAATTGTAGGATTAGGTCTCAATAACTATGGAGGCCAGAAGCTTTGTGTGAAGCACTCCGGCTGCCTCTGTTTGAAGGCAGCCCAGTTATTTATTTGCTCTGTGACCTTGCGCAGATTATATTCTCTGGACTAATTTCCCCATAGGGATAATAAAAGTACTTATCTCAAGGGGGTTTTGTGAAAAATTACAAAGAGGTTATAAACAATGCCTGGCATAGAGTAAGTACTCAATAAATAATGATAATAACAATAATGATTGATAATACTTTATGCCAGACACTGTTGTTGTAACAGCGGCTTCTCAGGTGGCACGAGTGGTAAATTACCTGTCTGCCAATGCAGGAGACATCAGAGACATGGGTTTGATCCCTGGGTTGGGAAGATCCCCTTGAGGAGGGCATGGCAACCCCACTGCAGTATTCTTGTCTGGAGAATCCCATGGACAGAGGAGTCTGGTGGGCTACAGTCCATGGGGTTGCAAAGAGTCTGGACATGAGTGAAATGACTTAGCATGCAGCCACACATGTTTTAAGAACTCTCTATGTTAACTATTAGGTATGATTAGTACTGTATAACTAATTCCTATTTCAGGATCAGAAGCTGACATGAGAGGTGGAAACAATTCATTCTCCTCAACCTTAGCTGCATACTTTCCAAGTAAAGTCACAGACTATTTCTCTGTTGGCAGGGAAAACCAGACATGGAAGGGTTTAGAAGGACAGACACAGTATCCTCTCCATTTAACAACAGGATCTAAGGCTTGTGCTAGGAACAGTTGGGCATTTTAAGCGGAAATGAGGAGTTGGCAGTTATTGCTGCTCGACTGGCACTCATTTGAAGGAATCCTGAATCATGCTGAATCACAGCATCCTAGCTGGGCCTCTCTGAGGACACTTAATACTTTCTTTTGGCCCTTGTCATCCTGAAAGATCTTCAAGGGCACGGTCTGTCTTAACTCACCTGTGTGACCCCTGCAGAGCTGAGAACAATACCTTGGGGAAGACTGGACATGGGAGGGCAGGAAGGAATAAAGCAGATTTCAGGGGAGGGAAATATAGAAAACTCTTCAAATACAGATGGCAGTTTATCTTTTAAGTGGGGTAGCCTTTTCTTTCCTTTGTTTTCAAACATCACTAATGAACAGGTGTACCCAGGGCTGTATCCATGCAACAATAGTCACTTCATCCCAGACCTTCCCAGGGTCAGTCAGAATGACTTATGACCAGACTGGCTCTATTAAAAATAGTCATTACAGAAAGCTGGATGCCAGGTAGAAAAGAGCCATTAGCTGCTCCTCCCAGAGCCAAAGAGCAAAGGTCACATGATGTTTCCTCTACTTAAGTCTTCTAAAACGTGTACAAGAACACTGTGTCCAATATCTTTATTTCACACCCACCTTTAAAAAAAAAATATTAGGAACATTCAGTCCTTGTGTCTGTAATGAATATTTTATGTAGCACTTTGGTTGGAATGGTAAACCAAAATCGAGTCAGAAAATACTAATTTCTAGTTCCTGTGACAATTTTAACTCATCTCCTGGTGTGGCCTGGAGGCACCCAGGCTGGACTTCCTACAAAGCGTCCTGCGTTACACTCACTCACTGTTAGGCCTTAGGAAAACAGTAGGTAAGTGTCTGCACTACAATTTATCTCAAGATGTTATAAAGAGCAATCAATTAGGGAGGGGAAATCTATGAAGCTGTGCAAGCTTCTTGGTAATAAAACTCTGTAAGCACAAAGTACCATTGCATTATGGGTAACTCAGTGCAGCAAGTGCTAGACAGTTCGATCGTTATTGGAAATTGGACATTTTCACAGCGAATTTTAAAATATTTTAACTTTAAATTGTCTTAACACAAGTTAAAATCATGGGTCCTTACAACAGTCCATCCACTCCAATGATTGCTCCCAGGTCTGCTGAATGCTTTGCAGTGATTGATCTGAACCAGGTTTAACCCTCCCAACACCTGAGCTCTTAACCACACTGCACTACCTCCTCACCGCGTGCTTTAAGCAGCCATACAGCCTGGTTCTCGGATTCAATGAGGCGCAACTGGGGGAAATGAATAGCTCAAGTCTACAGTCACCTGCGGATGGAACTAACTATCGTTGCAAACAAGGACTGGTCACCCCAGTTTTAACATCTGAATAGACAGAAGCGCTCACTTTGCAAGAGTGAGATAGTCATTAACAGAACGGAAAGTACACTCCCGGGCTGTGACGGCCAAGCCGGGCCGCAGGCAGACCTCCAGAGCACACCGTTTACTGTGAGACTGTGGTCATTTCAGGGCCTTTTCGGGCTTCAAGAGACTGGGAACTCTTCCATTTTTCTCCTCCTGTTTTTAATGAAAGCCTTTCCAAAATGAGACACCAAGGTCTGTAACTGCTCAGTTTACATGGAACAGTTTAACTTGGTGTCACCGTGACAGCGTGTCTACGCTACATTCAGTGTCTCTTGGGAGAAAACCTGAAGGCCTGCAGGGACGGTGACACCCCGGGCCCGGTGGCCCTCGGGCT
The DNA here is from genome assembly GCF_033118175.1 of Dama dama. Lineage (NCBI taxonomy): Eukaryota > Metazoa > Chordata > Mammalia > Artiodactyla > Cervidae > Dama > Dama dama. Next base: position 63,048,659 of record NC_083704.1, on the reverse strand, counting down.
GCAGGAGCCATCACGCGTCAAGTGCTACCCGGGTGACAAGGAGTGTTAGGGCGGCGGTGCCTCCCCCGCGCCCGCTCCCCAGGGCGGGACATTTATCCGGGAGGGACTGTGAGGCGGGACCGGCTGCCCGGCTCCCCGCAGCAGAAAGGCCACAAAAGCGGGGCCAGGCTCCGGCGGCGCTGAGCCCGCCCCCGGGAGGAGGCCTCCGGGCCCCACGAGCACAGAAAGCCACTCCAGGCGCCCCTGGCCGCCGCCGCCACCACCGCCGCCAGGAGGGTCGTCGAGCCGGAATTCCTACTGCCCCCGCAGGGCCGGGCCCGGCCTCGAGGCGGGAAGGCCGCGCGCAAGGCTCGGCGGGAAGGGCCGCGCGCGCCGGGTGAGAGCCCCGCCCCCAGCGCCGCGTCGGGCGCGGCGGCCCGCCTCGCGGGCGGCCCTGATTGGATGGCCGAGCGTCGCACGCTGATTGGCCGCGTGGGCGAGGCGGCGGCGAGCCGTGCGCAGCGGCGTGTGCGGGGCCGTGTGCAGACCCGCGTGTGGCGCAGGCAGGGACCCTGAAAATAAACAGCTGCCGCTTCGCGAGCCGTCCTCCCGGTCTGCGCCTGAGTCTCGGCCGCTGCGGGCCCCTGCGACGCGGAAGGTGAGGCCGCGAGCGGGCCGGGGACCGCGGCGCGGGGAGGGGCCGCGGGCGGAGGGCCGGGCCCGGGCGGCGGCGATGGCGGCCGGGCTCCGGCCTGCTCCGCTGCTGCGTCAGGCGGGAAGCAGGCCGCCGCAGCCCGGGCCCGGCCTGTGCCCTACGGCCGGCTGCCCCCGCGCTCTGCCCGCCGCCCGGGACGCGGGGCCGCCTCGCTGGGGCCTCCGGGACCCGGCCGCGCCCGGGCCTCAGCCCCGCGGCGTAAGAGGCCGCGCGTCCTTGGGACCGAGGCGGGGGCTCCGGGCCGCGGGGAGGGGGTGGCTTGGCGGGAAGGTGCGGGGAGGGGGCCGTGTGGGGAGGGCGCGGGGCGGTGGGGGGCCGGGGCCGGGCCTGGCGGGCCACGTGCCAAAGGGCTCTTCGAGCCCAGGAGGGCCTCGGAGAAGCTGTCCGCTCAGGGCGGGGGATACCCCGCCGGAAGGCCCGTGCGGCTTCGGGACTCGCTCTCGGTGCTCCATGGCAGCTTCAGGATTCTTGGATTTTTGTCGTCATGGATGTGCTAAGTTACTGGTCTTACGTTGCACTTCGGGAAAGGGCAGATAAGGCTCGTTTTCCTTGAATCAACACTGCTTTAAGTTCGAGAGGCCTCTAGAAAAAACCCGATTATCGGCAGAAAACATGAATCGGCCAAACTTCCAAAATCATGGCAGCAGCGGTAACCTTTGCATCATCTCCGGGGTAGATGAAACGAATGCAGTATAAAAACGAGGCGAGAAGATGAGTTAACCAAACTCCGTTTGGTTTTTCCAGACGTGAAAACCTATTTTAGTAACGGCATAATGGCCCACGTTTGGGTTCGGGTGTGGATTTTCTTATGGATAAGGCTCGTGCTTGTTGCCACATGTTAACCACATGGCCTCAGCCACAGGACACTTCCTAAGGAAGTGACTGCATCTGGTCCTGGGGGTCCTAGGAAAAGAAAGCATTGCTTGGTTTTCATCTGTGACTTCAGATAGTATGTTTCAGGCATTGTTCAGAAGGACCCACGAAAAGGATAAGGTAAATAAGCCAAGAGTCTGGATTAGCTTGCCTTTTTTTCTTTCCCCTTTTTTCTTTTCAGGAGTATTGATTTTCGTCCTTATCTTGTACCCCCAAAAGACAGGTTTTTAAGAAAAGGTTTTTTTCCCCTTTTTCTCGTTGTTTGACTCACTTTTGGAGAGAAACATAGCTAGTTAATTTCTGCCTCAGTGAGTTAACCTTAATTTAAATTAGCAACTTTTTATTCTTTTGCTCAACCCCTATTAGTTGAAGGTAAGGTTTTGAGGGTCTTAAAGAGATGAATTAAGAGGTTGTTCCTACCTCTAAGACTTTTTCCCTCTCTGCAAAGCAATTACTTTCAAATACTTCTTAATAATTACTGTGGTCATGGCTTAATCAAACACCTACATCAATCATGGATTGATGCTGTTGTAGTTTGTTGAGCCTGATTCTTGTTTAGGAGGAGCTCTTTGTACTGGAATGTAAAAGGGATTTATTATATTCCCAAGGGCTGAATAAAGAACTTAAAGTTTTTTCCAAGTTGTAACTCTTGGCAACAATTAAAAAAAAAAAAAACAAGGTATATATTTATGTAGTTATCTAATGTGTCACAGAGAACTTGGATAAGTTTTTCTTAGCAACCAAAGGTCCACAGTCCTTTTCCTCTTGACAACAAACTAGGTATTTTAAATGTGCAGTTTAAGGGACATTTATTACACTTATATTTGAACATCTGTAACAGGCAGAATATCTCTTTTAAGGTACTATAAATGAGGATTCTTTTTGAAATCTTAAAGTATATGGCATCTACGTGGAAAGCTTAAAGACAAGAGAACCACAGTTTTAACTACTTGAGGTGATTGGTCTCTTGTCTAAATGCTTGACCATGAGAGAGATTCTGCTTCCCTTCTGTGCCTGCAGGAATGAGTTTCTTTTTTAAAAAGTTGTTGGCTTCTTTCCTTTTCTAGCCTTCTGACAGTAAGTGGAGAGCGAAAGGCTGGTGCCAAGGCCTCCTGGCCTGCTCTGTGGAGGGCACCCTTTCTGTTCTGGCCGGTTTCATAGAACTCCTCTGCTGGCAGTGTCAGATGCTCCTGCAGTCAAGGCCTGGTCCTGAGAGATTCCAGGAAAGTGTGCACCGTTTTCATGTTAAAAAGACGCTGGTCTAATTCAGTAAAGATTGTAGCCACCAGCATTCACTTTGTGAGTGGGTGGGCTCTGTTAAAGGGGACTGAAGATGCAGTATGGTGTTCACTTGGAGTGGCTTGTTAATTACAGATAAGGGTGTTAACCGGAGAGGTCAGGTTGCCAGTCTTTGCCACTCCTAAATTCTGCCTTGAGGAAGGTTAAAATCTAAGATGACTTTAAATTCTTTCATGGGTGTGGGTTTTTCAAAAAACGTGTCAGTTCTGTTCTTTTATTTTGACTTATCTAATTTGGTATACTTTTCTGATAGCATTTTCATGAACTTTATCACTTAACCCTAACAAAAACCTCTGCAGAGAACTTGGATCGCACTGTTGAAATCCTGACTCGAACTTTCTAGTTGTGTGGCTTTGGGTGAGTTACTTGTTCTCAGATCCTCAGTTTCCTTATCAGTGAAATGGGAACAAGGTTACAGAACTTGCACAGTTGCAGGGATTATAGATAATATGTATGTTAACCCTTGACTCATGGTGGATATTTAGCTACTAATTAAAGCCTTTCCAGATATGCAGAAATGGATGTAAGTAACAAGACCGCACAGTAGATGCAGGATGAGAAGCCAGAACTGCTCCTGGTGTTGCAGTCTGTTCTTCATCCTTCTGAGCAGAATGCGGTAGTACACAATGTCACTCACTGAAGTGTTTGGGCCCCACGCTGGCGCTCCGACCTGACGTAGGCGTAAACTGACTCACCTTAGTAGAGGGTGAGCGCCTTCGGAGGGCAGAGGCCCCTCTGGGCTCGGGGACAGGAGTGGCGAGGCAGCAGTCTCGCGTGCCCCCAGCCTCTGAGCCCGCTCTCGCCTCCCCCTTGGCTGCTGCTTATTTTAGATGTGTTTATAGACTGTTACTGGCTCCTGCTCATTGGAACTCAGTGTTAGTGTTGACCAGGTACTGTTAAGGCTTAGTCAAAGCAGTTTACTGGCTTGGTTGTTAGTATCAAAAATGCAGTAGATTTACTTCAATGAAGACAAATTTGTGTGACCATTAGTGTTTTGTTACTAGTTCCAGGCGTTAAGCCTCACAGCCTGGATGAGTGCAGAACCGGAATAGTTGGACCTCCCAGTTCAGCTCACGTGGCCGCTGACAGTAGCCCTTCTCAGGTCGCATCTTGACTGCACCAGGCGTGCTCTGGGCCCTGCCACATCTTAAGTGTGACTTGTGTCATAAAAATTGAGTTCACTGTGGTCGAAGGGAAACATACTGCTTCCTGGGGTTGGAAATGTGAGCTCATTTGGAATCGACCCTTTTGCTTCTCAAGAAGGAGACGTTATAGACCGGGAAACTGGAGTGTAAGCGGAGTTAGGCCCACTCTAAGCCTGCTGTGTAGATTGGCTGTGTTGCAAGGCTCGTGGGCTAAATCCCCGACCGGAGAAAGAACCGGGGCCCTGGCAGTGAAGGCCCGGAATCCTGACCAGCAGGCTGCCAGGGAACTCCTCGGAGTGAGTTCTGCCTGTCTGCACTTTAACCTCAGCAGGGGAGGAGTGGAAAGGAAAGAGGAACTGTGAGCAGTAGACAGAAATACTTAGAAGTTTAATTGAGCGTGTGTGAAGCACGAGGTACCTGGTAACAATTACGGTTACAGATCAGACAGGAGACGCGTCAGGTGTCCTGAGGTAACACAGCAAGCAGTTCCGTGGTTAACCGTGTGGCTCCCAGATCTTTCCTCGTCGTGAGAATACAAGGGTGTAGATCGCAGCGAGGAGAAAAACATGCTCTTACTGCCAAATGACAGTGAAAATACAGTATTTGCTTTTTAAATTAGTATGTATATGTTTTGCAGCATTCCGTAAAAGATTCCTGGGGTCCCGTTGAATTCTTGGAGTAATAAGAGTCTGGGTGGCAAGCAGAGGTCCTGGCTTGGCTACTGACTTTAGTGACCTGGGGTGAAAATTCCTCAGTTACATGTGGGAGTTGTAATAGACAATCTGAAATGCATACTGAATCGAGACTGTAGTCAGTCCTTAATGAGGATGTAAAATTCACTGTTACTGTTTGTTTTTTGGCCGTTCTGCATTGCTTGTGAGATCTTAGTCCCTTGACCAGGGACTGAACCTGGGCCCTGGCAGTGAAAGGATGAGTCCTAGCTGCTGGACCATCAGGGAATTTCCAGCATCGGTCTTTTAAATGAATAGTGCAGCCACTCATCTGATAGCAGAAATTTAGGTGGTTTTTTTTTTTTTTTTTTTTGGTCAGGACTTACTGGATTGGGTTGGGTCTGTACAAGAAACACAAGTTTATTTCATTCAGCAAATGACTGTTGGTCACCCCCCCCCCCCAAAAAAAAAAAAACCTCAGCAGTTAAAATCCTGAGTTATATAACTGCTACTAAAAGGGTGATTGTATGGGGTATTATTCAAAGGTAAATAACTTGGTCTGTACCATCAAGGAGTATGATAAAAAGCAAAATGGTAGAGCAGGCAAAGTGCCCTGAGTCTTAGTAGGAAAAAGGAGAGTTCCAGGCTGGTGATGTGGTTAGGTTCTTTTATAGAGCTGGCATTTATCTGAGTTGGCCCTTGAAGGTTGGAGAACGTTGTGACAGGTGCGAGAGGCGGAGGCAGACAGTGCAGCAAGACTCCCAGCCAAGAGTGGTGGGAATCGTAGAGCCGTAATTAACTCAGCTCCGGCTTCCCTTACTGCCTCTAGTTTTCCTAAGGAACGGCATGAGACTCTCTAAAGACCTTGTGGCTTAATGTGTTCACATGTAAGATCAGTACTAGGAGAGCGGCCTGTCCCCTAGGATGGGTAGCGGCCTTTAAAACAGCAGGAGGCTGTTGGAATAATGTTCATTACCTAAGAGCACTCAGTAAAAATGTAGAACAGCTCACTGAGATTAGCTTGGCCAAACAGAAAGAAACAGTTCATGAAAAATCCGCACAAGGGTTAATCACTTTTTAGGAAGCTAAATTTTTTAAACTATTTTTTGTAGGCTGAAAGTGAACCTAAAGGTTTCACTGTTAACTTTCTTCCACTGATAAACATCTGATGATTCATTATAATGTATTTCCCTTGTACTTTACCATTATGAAGTAATAAGCAAGAGGTCTTATTAAAGCAGCGGCGTAAAAGTGAGATTGCCCAGAACTGTCATGTACTTTAGCTTTGAAAATGCATGTTGAATGTTGGGTTGTCATTTTTCTAGAAGATGAATATCTCATTGAAATAAAAAATTATAAAATGCTTAGAGCCTGTCAAATTGCCTGGATTGCCTTGTGAAAAAAAAGAACTCCTTGGGACCAAGAGTTAAAGTGCTCAAATTTGCATGCGTGCTCAGTAGTGTCTGACCTACTGACTGTAGGACACAGTAGCCCCCCAGGCTCCTCTGTCCATGGGACTTTGAGGCAAGAATACTAGAGTGGGTTGCTATTTCCTACTCCAGGGCATCTTCCCAACCCAGGGAGTGAACCTGTGTCTCTTGAATCTCCTGCATTGGCAGGCAGATTTTTTTACCATTGGGCCGCCTGGGTACACCCATCTGTGCTCAGATTGGTCCTCAGTAAACCAGAGAAGACGCAGGATGGAAGTGGGATTGAGGGGAGGATGAAGTGCTGTAAGCTGCGTTTTCCTGTGATGGTTTTATGTGCTGTTCAGTTTTTAATCTCGAGTATTTTCTCTGGAAACCAGCCCTCCACTTGACTTAAAATGCCAGCACCCGTATAGGAAAGCAGATGTAATTTTGCCAGATGCCTTTTTACTCTTCACAGCCTGGTTTCTTCTGACTGGAAATGTGCACTGGGATGCCGCGGAGTATGAGGGCCTGTTAGGTGCGCTGTCCTCCCCGCTGTTGGTGATCAGTGCACAGGGCGAGCATGCGAGTTGGTAGAAAGCGTCCTCTGAAGGTTTATCCCGGCTCTGATTTCAGACGCCTGGGACAGCTATGGGTTCTTTCGGATATATGACTGTGGAAACTTTTGAAACTAAACTTCAGCATAATTTTAGTCACTAGGTTTTGCTCCATCAAGTTTAAAAAACTTTGTGCACCATTCTCTGACACTGGAATTAAGGACAAAACATGTTTAGATACAGGGAAGTGTGGAAATGGAAAGGTCACATTGTTTTTAGCTAGTTTTTTAAAGGCCAGTTTAATGGGAGTTTGTCCTGCAACATTCCATTCTGTTCTATTCCATTCTTTTCTAGGAATAGCCCCTACTTATTTTTAGATTGTTAGGTAATAAGTATAAAATGCATTTGCTTTAGTGGAGTTTCGCTTTTATTTTGAAACAATACCCAATAAAGCAAGGAATTCCAAGTAACCTTGTTTTAGATGTAAAATTACAGAAGAAAATTTGGAAGCAGGAGAATAGAAGAGGGGAAATGGCCCCAGTGCTACCGGGACTGTCCTTCGGAGTTTCTCTGTCATTTTCCTACTGTTTTTAACAAACCTGCTGCCCCTGGTGTGGCGGCAGGGCTACAGGGTCATCAGGTGCCCGCTAGGTGCTCTGCTGCGGGGAGGGGGGCGTCCCTCTGCTCTGTCGGTGCTACAGATCACGGGCTCCTTCCGGGTGTATAACCAGTATGTGACCTCCAGTTGCGCACAATCAAGTTTTATTTCTAATGATGGATATTCACTTACACTAGCCCTGTAAGTCCCCTTAGTAACTGGGTTAACACATATGCATAATCTTAATGATTATGCAAAGTGTTTCTGTTTCATTTTTTAATATATTTCATAATCATAATGCCTAAGTATATAGGCATCTGACTGTTTTTCTAAGCAATATATTGGTTGGCTTTTGTTCCTCAAGAATAATTATCCAGAAATACACTAATAGGGAATAAAAGCTGTAAGTAGTGCTGAGTGGTTTCATGTTGTCGTTTTTAATGTTTTGAAGATCTGACTGCAGCCATGAGCAGCAATGAGTGCTTCAAGTGTGGACGGTCTGGCCACTGGGCCCGGGAGTGCCCCGCTGGCGGGGGCCGCGGTCGTGGGATGAGAAGCCGCGGCAGAGGTGGTTTTACCTCGGATAGAGGTATTTTTGTCGAATAAAAAATTCTTAAGTACTTCAGTATTCATGAGTATCAAGACTGGTCTAATTAGCCACGTATGTTTTGTTTTTGTTCAAAATAGGTTTCCAGTTTGTTTCCTCGTCTCTTCCAGACATCTGTTACCGCTGTGGTGAGTCTGGTCACCTTGCCAAGGACTGTGACCTTCAGGAGGATGGTAAGTGTTTAACCCTTCCTGTCCCGCCTTCCAGAGCCGGGCGAGGGGAGCGTGCTGGAGGCGGCCCCCCGGGTGCGGCGCGCAGCGGGCCGGCACCTGTGAGGTGTTACAGTCTGGCTCTGCCCTTTGCCTACCGCTGAAGCCTGCTATAACTGCGGCCGAGGCGGCCACATCGCCAAGGACTGCAAGGAGCCCAAGCGGGAGCGGGAGCAGTGCTGCTACAACTGCGGCAAGCCCGGCCACCTGGCCCGCGACTGCGACCACGCGGACGAGCAGAAGTGCTACTCCTGCGGCGAGTTCGGGCACATTCAGAAAGACTGCACCAAAGTGAAGTGCTACAGGTGAGCGGCCGGGGGCTGCAGGAGCCCGGCGTGGCCGTCGGGAAGGGCCCGGGGGCCGCTGCGGCCCCGACCACACAGGGGTTTGCGTGCATGAAAGAACGTTAGGGTGTAATAATTTGGCACCTTCAGAGACTTTGTAGAAAACGACAAAGTGTATGTTTTGTGTGTGTAGTTCATACACAGATGTTTTGTCATGAAATTAGAAGTCTCTGCTTGTGAATGTGACATCATATGTACATGTTAAAGCATAAAATTTCATAAGTATCGATATGTACGTACTTGTGAAATCTTAGGGGTTAATTTGGCCAGTGCTTTGGTGGTGGTGATGGATGATCTCCTATGGCACAATCTTTTATTCGACGCTGTGGATTGCTCAGTTGAGTAGCTTTGCTGTCAGGCTCCTCCTCCTTGGTCTCAGTGTAGGGTTAATAAGACTTACTGTCTGAAAACACAAATGTACACTTCACTCATCATTGCCTTTTGTGTTGCAGTGACTAATCCTTCAGTACATTGACGTTTTCTGAGCGCTGTTGTGAAAGCTGTTTTAATTTCCTCTCTTAGGTGTGGCGAGACTGGTCACGTAGCCATCAACTGCAGCAAGACGAGTGAAGTCAACTGTTACCGCTGTGGCGAGTCGGGGCACCTGGCGCGGGAATGCACGATCGAGGCCACGGCTTAATTACTTTCCTTTGTCGCCCCTCCTTTTCTGATTGATGGTTGTATTATTTTCTCTGAATCCTCTTCACTGGCCAAAGGTTGGCAGATAGAGGCTACTCCCAGGCCAGTGAGCTTTACTTGCCGTGTAAAAGGAGGAAAGGGGTGGAAAAAAAATCGACTTTCTGCATTTAACTACAAAAAAAAGTTTATGTTTAGTTTGGTAGAGGTGTTAATGTATAATGCTTTGTTAAAGAACCCCCTTTCCACGCCACTGGTGAATAGGGATTGATGAATGGGAAGAGTTGAGTCAGACCAGGAAGCCCGTTCTGGGTTTCTCGAATATGTTCCCATGTAGGAGGTAAAACCAATCCTGGAAGTGTCTGTGAGCTTCCATAAATAACTTTAATTTTAGCATAATGACTGCCTTGGATTGTCTGACCTCAGTAGCTATTAAATAACATCAAGTAACATCTGTATCAGGCCCTACATAGAACATACAGTTGAGTGGGAGTAAACAAAATAAAAAGATAAACATGCGTGTTAATGGTTGTGCGAGAACACTCGGGATAAAAGCCTGAGCAGGAACAACCTCACCACAGCGTCGATGCTGGGTAAATATGGTGATGGCAATGGTGTAGAACACACGTTTTCAAAGACTAAATCTAAAACCCAGAGTAAAACATCTATGCTCAGAGTTAGCATAATTTGGAGCTATTCAGGAATTGCAGAGAAATGCATTTTCACAGAAATCAAGATGTTATTTTTGTATACTATATCACTTAGACAACTGTGTTTCATTTGCTGTAATCAGTTTTTAAAAGTCAGATGGAAAAAGCAACTGAAGTCCTAGAAAATAGAAATGTAATTTTAAACTATCCAATAAAGCTGGAGGAGGAAGGGGAGTTTGACTAAAGTTCTTTTTGTTTGTTTCAACTTTTCATTAATGTATATAGTGCAAAATGCCATATTAAAGAGGGGAGTGGAGGACTGGAAGCTGACAGTTTGGAGTTTTCTTTTTGTACTGACTCAGTCTCGTCTTCCGTAAGGAAACATAGCTGTTAGAGGGAGCACAGGCTTCAGATGCTTTGTCAGATGCTTTTTTTTTTCCCCTTCAGGGTTTTGAGGATTCTGGTAAATAATGAGTATCATCTACTAAGGAAGAGTTGATTTTTTTAGATAGAAATAGATTTCTGTTGCAGTTGTAGGGAAAACAGTGCCTTGAAGGATTTTGTCTGGGATGTTGGTAGCTGTTGTGCTTGAGTTATTTTGACTATTTTATATGTTATATTATTCATGGAACAGGCTGTCCTTAACTTACGGCAGTTCCACAGTCAGTAGGTGAGGTACCTGACTTGTAATGAGACATTGTTGTCTACTCAAGTGTCAGAGGCAAGATCTTGAGAATTCGGGGCTGTCAGAGAAGACAGTAGCATATACTTGTACCATCTGTTCTCTGTTCCCTGTTTCGGGATCCGTTTCCCTTAATTACGTATTAGTACTGGTTGTGACAATCCTTGTTAACCTTAACTCATTTTTAAAACCTGATAGAAATTCTAGTTGTCCAAAAGATTTTGAGCACATTGTTCATTGGGCTCATGTAACTGCTGCAGCCATTTAAAACATTTAACAACAGTTTGCTGCTGCTGCTGCTAAGTCACTTCAGTCCAACTCTGTGCGACCCCACAGACGTCAGCCCACCAGGCTCCCCTGTCCCTGGGATTCTCCAGGCAAGAACACTGGAGTGGGTTGCCATTTCCTTCTCCAGTTTTATAGAGTAGGTGTTAAAGAACATCTCTGTTAGAATTAAAGAGGCTAGCGTTTAGCATGACTTTCTCAGGGTGGGTACTGAGCAGTATTTTGTAAGCTGCTCGGTGACTCTAGGGCCCCGCCGGATTGCAAACTCCTGGGATAAGGAGGCAGGGTCACGGCCCCAGTGGTGTGGTTATAATTTGAGAACTCAGTCCAGAGCTTGTGCTCTGAATTACAAAGGTTCATGTACATTTAATTATCCTTATTACTTGCCTTAGAATTGAAAGATTACATTGAACATAACAGCTTCCCATCTGTTCATTTCCACCTCTGCTACGAACCTTGGCAATGAACTTGACTACTAGTAATCTCGGTAAAGGTTTGGTAGCAAGCTGTGGTGTCAGGCCAGTCTCCTGAGCAGGCTGATGATGTACGTGATGGTAATGAGGGTCGGAGTGGTGTCTCCAATGTCACAAGCGTGCTGTTTTCACACTTGGGTTTCTGCTCTTGTGCTCGTGAAAACACACCTTCCTAGACGGGCCTGAGTGACTGAGGCAGCTGCAGTGAGTGAAACGCGTGCACTTCAGCTGGTTGGGGTGCTTTTGTGTTCCTCATCTCCTTTTCCATGGAGGGTACTTTGCGGTATGAACCACGAACCCTGGCCTGGAACCTGACCGCTCTGGTCTCCCCCGGAGAACACTGCTGTGTGACCGCCGTTGGGCAAAGAGCATTTGGTGGCCGAGGTATCAACTTCAGTGCCTCCTTGGTAGGTGCCCCCCAGTTCACCGAGACTGGCTTCTCTCACAAGCAGGGCTACCTGCACTTGTCACCACCCTCCCTCGCGGCCCTTCCTTCCCAGCCGCGACCTTCACTTCCTGCAGGTTGTGAAGCAGCTGCGGTTTGCTTGCCCTCTCGTGCCCTGTCACAATAGTTGCCGCAGCAAGATGAACCCAGGTCTCCTGCGTTGCAGGCAGATTCTTTACCATCTGAGGCTTGTCACAGTCTGGGAGATGGGAACGACGTCTGTATTTCCTGGTCAGGCCACAGGTGTGTGCATTAGGCCCGGTTTTTTCAGCACTCCCAAGTCTGAGGCAGCCTTATTTAATCACTGGAGCTTTAGGGAGCCTTCCAACCAAGGATTGATTATAGCCAGATGAGTGTGTCATGGTCTAGAGAAGACTTGCAGCTGATTTATTAGAGGGATGGGCATTTCTTTTCGGGGGTGCTGTGCTGGGCCTTCGTTATGTGAAGCAGAGGCCCCTCCATAGCTGTGGGGTGTGGGCTGTTCGTTGCAGGGGCTTCTGTTTGGAAGCAACGGCTCTAGGGTGTGTGAACTTCAGCAGTTTGGGCTCCCGGGCACTCCAGCACAGGCTCAGTAGTTGAGGCGCATGGGCTTCGTTGCTCCGAGGCGTGAGGGATCCCAGCTCAGGAATCAAACTCGACTGGGAGACTGACTCTGCAGCTGAGCCACCAGGGGAGCCTGGGATGGGCCTTTCTTTCAGTGCCTCCTTGTGTTATTTTCAGTTTGGGTAAGTGAAACTGTGCAAATGATGTGGTCTGTGTAAACGCAGATGAGGTGACACTTGTCCAAGCTGAGGCCATTTGCTTATTCACTAATACTCTGGGCGAGATATTCGACAACAGGAACCTGGACAGATACAGCAGAGGTCAGAGCTGGCGGTCACTGACGGTGAGAGTTGTGTGTGTGACTTCTAAAACCTAGCTAAGTCAGTTCTCACCTCCCCCAAGGGCCATCTCAGTACCTCTGTACCCGGATCTCCAAAACTCTCCTGGTTTTAGCAGCAGAGCCCTGCTGTGTCTGAAGCTGTGTAGTACCATGCAGGCAGCAGACCACACTGAAGTGTCTGCCCAGGCTCAGCCAGTAGCTCTGAGCTCGATCTGTAAAGTGAAGAAAAGCTATCTTGCAGAATCACTGTATAGTGATTGGGTGACGAGACATCGTTGGTAAAGGGTCGAATAATCAATTGTTTTCAAACTTCCTGCAGTGCCACCACACTGCATCCTGCTGAGAGGAACACCTCTCAGTGTTTGGCAACCCTGAAATGGGGCGGGATGAGCCAGTTATCAAATGCTTAAGTGTCTGGCCACTAACTCCAGACTCCGGGAGGCAGCGGGTCATGCGGGTGAAGCTGGTCAGCTGGCAGACGAAGGAGCTGGTGCTGCAGGAAACAGGTTGAGGGCCCTGCCCCTCTGGGGACGACAGCAGAAGCACTACCAGTGTAATGGACTAAAGTCTTACTAATAACTGAAATTTTTCTTAAAATGTTGGGATGCTCCAATCACCCCTTCCCAAGGATTCTGCATGCGCGAAAGTTGCTCAGTTGTGTCCGACTTTTTGTAACCCACGGACTATAGTGATTGGGTGACAAGACATCGTTGGTAAAGGGTCGAATAATCCCATGGAATTCTCCAGGCCAGAATACTTAAGTGGGTAGCCTTTCCCTTCTCCAGGGGACCTTCCCAACCCAGGTCTCCCACATTGCAGGCGGATTCTTTACCAGCTGAGCTACCAGGGAAGCCCCCCAAGGATTCTACCGTAACTCATTTTTACTCTTTTCTTGGGTGTTAATTCTATTAGACCCAACAGAATACCATCCCCTCAACGAGCATGGGAGTTTCTGGTCTATTCGGCTAGTTAACTGTAATTTGGACCAAAGAAGCCCAAAGTTGATTAAAAGCTGCAACACGACCTGTGAGATGCAATCCTCTTTCGGGAGAGTTGTTATTTTAGTCTCATACTGGCATATCTTTATTGTCCACTGAGAACACAATGCTCCAGGATCCATTCAGATCACAAGGAGTCTGTATTAACCTCCAGGTCTTGGGGGACCAGGACATGTACATGAAGGGAGGGTATGCTTCTGCCTCGGATGGACCCTGTCACCATCTCATCCTAACATCACTAAAAGCGTCATCCCATTAAAGATACAAGTCTGCTCTAAGTTTGGTCGGCTACAGAGGCCCCAGTCTGTCCTAAATCAGGTATGGGTGAGATCTCGGTATGATCCAGCCTGGGGCATCACTCCTATCAGTAGCTTTGTGACTTGCTCCCCAAGATGAGTGGGAGAGGTATAGGGCCCCAGTAAAAAGACATAGGACACTGCCTGTCAGGATGGGAGACTGGAAGGAAGAGGCCTCACTGGTTTCAACCAGTCACAGGGCAAGTGTGTTAGGTTTCAGGGCCTGAAACCTCAAGCCTCAAGCCCACATCCTTTGGGCTTGAGCTGCCTCCCCAGGAGCCATCGGCTCCTCTCCATGAAGGGTAGCACCTGTGCATGGCTACACGTTGATCAGCCCACGTCCTGCCCCTAGAATTTTTGGGGGTTAACAGCCCTCTTTTGTACCCTCTGTCCCATGCCGTCCAAGCTGGCAGTGGTTCTGCTGGTGTGAAATATTCAACCTTGCGGGTCTCCTGTGTGTGTCATGGGAATTCACTCCATCTGACAAGAGGTTTCTCTGCACATCTCTCCTGGATGACCCATCTGTATTCCTGGCTTCTGCTGAGATGGTTGAAAGCGGGCATCAGCCTGGGAGAGCGCCCCCTAAGGCTCACAGTACTAAAGCAGCTAAGGGGAAAGGGCAAGGTACATCCACACTTCTCAGGGCACCACCTAAGTGGCACACATTCCTTCCATTCCATTCTCATGGGCCAGGGTTTCCTGGCAAGCCCACGCCTAGCTGTCAGGGAGGCGGACGATGGACTGTGGCAGGACAGCCTGAACTTTTTAAGAGAAAACTTGTCACGGTTCAGGCCCGAGCCCCTCGTGTCTGTCCCAAGCACTCGTAGGTCCTGTCTGAACCACAAACGTTGGCTGCGTCCCCCGATGGCCTGTGCTTCCCGGCTACAGCCGGAGCACCCAGCAAAGATTAGGCCCCGTGTCGCAGGAAGTCGCTTCCGCAAAGCACCATGCTGGCCGAAGCGGTCACCGGGGCCCTGCGGGAGGAGTCAACAGCTCCATCCCTAGCGGCGGCCTCTTCCCTGACTCCCTGGTCCTGGGCTAAGGCCCTTCTGATGCCCGCGACGTGCCCAGTACCCACCGACTGAGCTCCTGCAGTAACGGTCCTTTTCTCCCCCGGGCCTTACGTTTACTTTTAAAGGGTGATCTCAAGCCTGGGTCAAGCTCGAACAGACCCCGCAATTCCAGGAGAAAATCTCAGAAGCACAGACCCGAAATAAACGACTGAGAGGGGAGGGGGAACTGGCGAGGCGAGGCAACCTCCCGCCCCTGACGAGCACGCGGGCCGCGGGAGGGCCCCCCGTCCACTCAGAGGGCTGAGGACGAGAAATTTCCAACGGCGTGTCTCTGCTCCCAGGACCTGATGGGGTAGCACGGACGCGAACCTCCAGGAGCAGCCACGGCCCAAGCAGACTCACCGCGAGTTATCACGGGAAATCTCGCCGTTGTTATCGCGAGAGCAATACCAGCACCAGCACCACCCCACCTCCCCGGTCCTAGTCGAAGACGCTTCCGTTCCATTGCGCAAGCGCAGTTCTGCCACGCCCCTAATTTTCGTGCGCACACGTCTGTGCGACGTCCTGACGCCCAGGGAAGGCTGCCAACGGGAGCGCGCCTGCACTTCCTTCCCGTCCCCAGGTCAATTCTGAGTTTCGCTTCCGGTTTCTCACTTCCGGTTCCCGTAGTTATCCTTCCGACTGGGAAGCCGGTGGTTCCGGAAGGCTAAAACCTTCAGTTCCCGTCCGGATTGGCCGCTCCCGGGGCGGCAGAAGTCCGTAGGCTGGTGCCGCGCGGCCTGAGGGCGGCGCGCTCCCTCTCAGCATGGTGAGCGGGGCGGGGAGCGAGGGAGGAGAGTGGCGGGCCGGGGCCGGGGAGCCCGGGGGCTCGGGCGCCCGCGTTCGGGACATAGGGCCTTCCCGCCGCGTGAGGCCGGAGGAGGCGAGCGCAGCCCCCCGAGGGCAGGGTCCAGGGACGGGAGGATGCGCGGGTCCGTTGGTGACCGTGACGTTCTCACCAAGCGAAGCGCCGGTGGGAGGCGCGAGGCGCCGTAGCGAGTTATCGAAGGCGTCATGGAAGTCCGTCGGTTGATGAGAAACCAGGGTGCAGAAAGCAGCCTTCTCCGCTCTCCAGCCCTCGGAGAATATGCCCCTCGCCCCCCATTACTCCTTCACACTGGCCGCCTCAGCCCGCAGGCTCTCGTTTCCGAACTCTGACAAGCGTAGGGGTCTCCTCTCTCCATTCCCTAGCAGAGGAGAAGCTTTGGATGTTTCTGGCAAACTGTGGCCATCACACACACTCCTTTTTGTGGGTTTCCATAACCCTGGATTTCGTTGTTGTTCGCTTGCTCAGTCGTGTCCAACTCTTTGCACACCCGTGGACCGCAGCACTCCGGGCTACCCTGTCCTCCACTCTCTCCCTGAGTTTGCCCGAATTCATGTCCCTTGAAAGTGTTGGCCTCTCAGCCCTATCCTACCCTTTGTGTCCCTGCGGACTGTAGTCCGCCGTGGGATTCTCTAGGCAAGAATACCGCAGTGGGTAGCTATTCCCTTCTCCAGGGCATCTCCCCGACTCAGGGAAGGAACCTAGGTCTCCTGCATTGCAGGCAGATTCTCTACTGTCTGAGCTACAGGGAAGCTCTGAAAGATTGAGGGTAGGAGGAGAAGGGGCGACCGGGGATGAGATGGTTGGATGGCATCGCAGACTCAATGGGCATGAGTTAGAGCAAACTCTGAGATAGTGAAGGACAGGGAAGCCTGGCGTGCTGCAGTCGATGGAATCGCAGAGTCGCACACGACTGGGTGACCAAACAGCAGCAACAGATGTCCACTGCGTTGTAATCCTGTTTACCTGCCCTTGTCACATGACTCACTGTGCTGGGGACTGAAGTTCCTCTGACTTCCCTCAAAAGGAAGGACCATGGCCAGATCCGTAGTACCCAGCATGGTGTTTCACGAATTACATTAAATACTGAGAATCTATAGGCTTTAATGAAGTAGGTAGGACACAACCTCAGCCTTCAAGAAGATGGCTTCTTCTGGGAGAGCCTCTGTTTCCTTCCTTAGTAGATATCGTGTCCATTTATCTACCGAGCACTTAGCAAGCTTATTTCTGTGTCAGTTGGAAGAAAGAGTCAGAAAGACATAAGTGGAGCTCACTCTTGCTGAGCACCTGTAAACTGCATCACTGACGTCTTCACATATTTATCTGATTGCACCATCCTGACGCCTATGTGAGGTAAAAAGTGCGGTCCTTGCCTAGAGATGGGGAAGCCGAGCCTGAGAGAGAGTTTCTCAGGGATGCTAAGTGGGAGAGTGGAGAGTAACGCTCAGATCCTGGACTCAACAAGTACTCTGCTTACACTGCAACCCAGAAAACGTGTTCCCTGCCTGAAGCTGTGTTTCAGGGATAAGTGACTTGCCCTCAGTGCAACAATCTTTCCATAAAACTCACTTGTAAAAGCCAGTCTTTCCTTCCTCAAGTTCTACTGGCACAGAACAGACAGTTGTGATGCTGGGTGGAAAGTGCCTGGTAGGTATAGACCCAGACAAAGGGGAGCAGCCTAGCTGGGAAGAAGGGGTGACGGAAGAATTGTCTGGGATGATGATGACACAGGTGGATTCTGAAGGAGGAGTGGCCAGATCCAAGGGAGTGGTCACGGGGAGGAGTAGAGCTTAGGGAGAGCTGCTAAGTCAAGTCACAGGATTTGGACAAGTCAAGTCACAGGATTTGGACATCTTTTGATTTTTGTTGTCATTGCTGTGCCCATGCTTCTGACTGTGTCCTAGTGAAGCTTTTCTTCAAATAAAACCTTTTTCTAAAAAGTAAAAGAAAAAGCTCTTTTAAACATGGACATTTTTCTTCCCCTCTTTTCCTTTTAGGCCCGGAATGCAGAAAAGGCCATGTGAGTATCAAGTCCCTTTTGCCTGTAAATTTTATGCTGCTTAATTGCCACCTGGGAGCTTTTTTTCTGTTTGGTCTTTGGGTACCCGTTTCTTCCTCTCCCTGTGTTGAAGTAGTGTGCTTATATCTGCCCATGTAGTTATCTCCCCCGAAGTGTTTTCTCACTGCTCCCAGAACTTAACTGCGGCCGGCAGGGGGTGGGGGGGGAGGTGGCGGGGCTGTGAGAGTGGCGGCCCATCACATCAGTATCTTTAACACTGCAGCAGGTTGCTGAGTTTCCCACAGTCCTTAGCTGCCATGTGGGTAGAGGGGGTACGGGGGTGTTCACAAACACAAGTCCTCATGAGCCCTGCTCTTGGGAACATGGAAACCCATGATGTCTCTGGTTTCTTGACAGCAGTGTGTGTGTGTGTATATGAGTGAGGAGTGACAGCTAACGTGCTCATGAGCAGATTCACCCATCCAGGAACGTGGGTGATGAGAGACCTGTAAGTGGGATCTAACGGTCTTCTCTCTTCCCGGTAGGACGGCCTTAGCAAGATTTCGCCAGGCTCAGCTGGAAGAGGGGAAAGTAAAGGTTGGTTTAAACCTTCCTCGTGAGTTTTCCAGTAGGAAGGACGAGCGCCGGCAGGCTCCAGACTCCAGACCCTCCTCCTCTTGCTGGCGCTTCCCTGTGTCCTGAGGGTCTGTTCACCTGCAGCACGGGTGAAGCTCCCTGTCTCGGGGGCCGGGTGATGATCTGTCACCTCGGTGATGTGACGCTGGGGTCTCCCTGTCATGCCAGCCCGGGCTCATGCTCAGTACTAGAAAGTGGGGTGTGCTCTGGGAAGCAGCTCTAACCTGAGACCAGCGGATGACCTCCACTCATGGAGACTCAGCCAGGTTAGGGCTAATACATGCTGTTCTTTGAGTATTTTTGTTTTGTTTTTTAAAAGTATCCACTCACCCTGCACCTGCACCCATACATACACCTGTGTACACACAGACACACATTTGTTCTCAACACTGATCGCTGTCGTCGCTTACGGTAGCATGAATATGCCGTGCAGTGGGTACAGCCAGCTGCACTTTCCCTTTCTCTTTGACACTTGACCCTGAACAGCACAAGTTTGAACTCTGTGGATTCACTCATACACAGATGCTTTTCAACAATAACTACCATGGAGCTACATGGTTGTGGTCGGTTGAATCTGTGGCTGCAGAGGAACCACGGATCCTGGGGGCTGACACAGTTAGACTCGGATTAACCCCCGCATTGCTCATGGCCAGGTGCAGTGGATGTTTCCGTTGTGTGTTGGCTCCCGTCCCAGGTACGATGCAGTGAGCGTTTCTGCCTGTGCGGTTATTTCCTGAGGAGAGATTGCAGAGTGAGCCTTAAGGCTTGGCGAAGCCTGTCGGGAGCTGGAGCTGCAGGTGTCTGTAGACTGTTAGACACTTGAGGCTTCAGGCCTGAGTCAATTGTGACTGTTGCACGAAGCTTGTAATTTCGTACAAGATGGTGGCAACGTGTGTATTTTGCTTTTCCTTAGGAGCGAAGACCCTTCCTTGCCTCAGAATGTACTGAACTGCCTAAAGCCGAGAAGTGGAGACGACAGGTGCGGTTGGGCAAATTCGATCTTAGCAGAAATAGCGAGTCTCTGATTTTCATTGTCTGCATGACCCTTAAACCATGTTTCTAAGAATTTTTAATTAGATATTTCTTATGCTCTAAGACTTATTCAAAGTCATAAAAATGTATTACCTTTTTTTTTTTTTTTAATAGATCATTGGAGAGATCTCAAAAAAAGTGGCTCAGATTCAGAATGGTAAGCTAGCCCCTCTTTAAAGTGCTTGATTCTCACATCCACAGCTAGGCATGGGGACGTCAGCCCCTCTCAGTGGTCAGTAGAACCGAAAGGTAGAACTTGAGTAAGGACAGAGAAGAACTGAGACTACTGTCCATCGCACATGGAATATTCACCAAAATAGAGCGCATTTTGGATTGTAAAATAAATGCTAGCAAACAGAAAATAATTAAAATTTTACAAAGTATAATTCACTGATTAAAACACAGTTAATGTAGAAATCGGTAACAGATACCTGGAAACGTCCTAATTATTTAGAAATTAAACATACTTCTAAACAACCCATATACCTAAAGGAAGACCTCAAGAAAATCAGAAAATATTTTTAATCGAATGATAATGAAAATGTAATGTCAGAATTCAGGGTATGGAAACAGCAGTGCTTAGACTAAAATTTATAGCATTAAAGTAAAATAAAAAAAGAAAGGTCTCAAGTCAGTGATCCAAGCTTCTCCCCTAAGAAACCAAAAAGGAAGACGAGCAAATTAATTCCAAACTAAGCAGAAGGAAGGAAATAAACAGAAGATGAGTAGAGAAAATAGATCAAAAGTGGGTTCAGTAAAATCGATTAACTTCTAGTCCAGTTAGACTGATCAAGAGAAAAAGACACAGATTAGTAACAGCAGGAATGAAATTGGGAATGTCGCTACATTCTCACCATTGAAAGGACCAGGGAATATTAGACGCAAGCTTAGGGCTGTCACTCAGCAACTTGGATGAAACGGGCCGCTCCTTAGAAGACACACGGTCACAAAGGAGTGGTTCCTGACCGTTGGCGGCGTTCCTCCCTCCAACCCCACCCCCTGGACATTTCATGGTATCTGGAGGGGGCTTTATTTATTAGAGAAATTGAATTCATAGTTTAAAACTTCCCAGCAAAGAAGATTCCAGACCACTGGCCAGTTCAGATATTTAAGGAGTACAACTCTACAGTTTCTTCCGGAAGATCGAAGAAGGAACACTTCCCAGTTTGCTTTTTGTATATTTTAGTATGTGTTCCCTTGATCCTGAAATCAGAAAAAGACAGTACAAGAAAAGAAAAAAGCTACAGGCCAATATTCCTTACTGAATTTGGCCATAAAAATCTCAACAAAGGATTGCATGGTTGATTCAGCATTCAAAAATTGATTCACTGTGTCATCATTTTAAAGAAGAAAAACCATATCATCTCAGTAGATGCAGAAGTATTTGACAGAGTTTCTCATGCATTCATAAAAACTCAGGTAGCTAACTGGGAATAAACAGGAACTTTTTTCTTTCCCTGATGAAACAGTTCTACCAAAAAGCCTATAGTGAACATCATGCTTAATGCTGCAAGATTGGATGCTGTCCTCCCAAGATCGGGAACAAGGTGAAGAGATCCAGTCTCACCTGGTCCATTCAACATTGTACTGGAACTCCTGGCTAGTACTGTAAAGTGAGGAAAGGAAATAAAGACCCAAAGACTGGAAGGGAAGAAAAATGCTCTGTTCCGAGATGACCTAGTTTTCTGTGTAGTTTTCCCAAGGAATCCACAGAAGGATTTCCACAGTGAATAACTGGGTTTAGCCAGATGACAGACTAGAGAGTCCATACAAAGAAAGTAAGTCCGATTTCTGTGTACTAGCAGTAACGTTTGGAACTAGAGCATTTTTAAAAGTGTTATTTACAGAAGCATCAAAAGGCAAGAGATACTTAGATATAAATTTAGTAAGATACGCACATGGTCTGTATCGTGAAAACTATGAAGCAGTGATGCCAGGTAGTAAAGAACCAGTGAAATAGAGACCTAGTATTTGTGAAGGGGAAGACTCAACATCGGAAAGAGGTCAGTTCTTTTCCTTTTTAAAATCTATCACAGAAACCCAGCATGGTATTTCAGTTTATGTTGACGAACTGTAAAATTTATAACTTTGCCTTTCCGTGTGAAATTGTTTGTAGCCAAAAGAACTTTGAAGAACAAAATTGGAGTATCCATAATCCCTAATTTCAAGATTCAGTGTAAGGCGAAAGGCATCAGGATAACATGGTGGTGAGAGGCAGACAGACCGACCAGGGGAGCAGAGCAAGGGGTCCAGACATAGGGGCACAGGCGAGTGGTCCAGCGACCTGACGCGGGAACAGAAGCGATTCAGTGGGGGAAAGGAGGGCTTCTCCCTCTCAGTGGGCACAGGGCGCTTCCCTTGAGCACGTCAGGGATCCCTGACCGTCTTCCCGCCTCTGGTGGGAGGCCCCTGTCGCCAGTGACAGCGCCGCAGCAGACTCCTGTGCTGTCCCCTTAAATCCGCCCCGGGGGCTCCCTGGCAGAGGTGTCCCCGGGACCGGCAGCCTGCTTTCCCGGAAGGACAGAGCCGTCACAGGCCGCCCGCCCCGGGGCTGACGCTGCCTCCCTGCGTCCTGGCCGACACTGGACGCCGAGTGCCCCGCGGCTGGGCTGTGGCGTGTTGGAGCTGGTGTGAGTGGAGCCGCAGGGCAGCTTCAGTCTGTGTCTCTGGCTGCTGAGGAGGGAGGTTTTCCCAGAGCTTTTCTGCTGCTGCTGGAGCTCTGTTCACGGTCGCCACCCTCCCGTGATTTCGGTGCGGATGGTTTTTCTCGTGAGCTGAAGTAGTGTTTCTGCGTTGCCCACCTCTGTCGGTGTTGACACTCACTCTTACGGGTATGACGTGAAGCGGTATCTTCAGGAAATGATACGACATTACTGTTTTCTTAGCTGGCTTAGGTGAATTCCGGATTCGCGACCTGAATGATGAAATTAACAAGCTGCTGCGAGAGAAAGGACACTGGGAGGTCCGGATCAAGGAGCTGGGCGGTCCTGACTACGGGGTAAGTAAGCAGCGGCCCAGGGTCAGCTCAGGAGCTTTGTGCAGGCAGCGTGGGTCTGTCTCACTGCAGCCCCCGCAGGCCGGCCATAGACGAGGCCCTAGAGAAAGGAAAGGAGCCTTGAAAGGGCCTGGGGTGTGCACGGGAACCGTGAAAGCGCAGGGCCAGTGGGGTAGAAGGTCCCCGCGCGGGCTCCTGAGTGTGCACCGGCCAGGCGTCCAGTGAGCCGCTCGGTCTCCCCGGGCCCCTGGTGGAGACGACCTTGGCACCGCACGTGCGTCTCTGAGCCTCCTGAGGACTGGGACAGCCCTTCCACCGCGGCTTCTGTGCTCGAGGGGGCCTGGAGACAGGCTGCTCTGTGCTTCCTTTGGATTATTTTATTCCCTCTGGATTCCTTAAGGCAGTATTTTAGAACGGTAACTTTCAGGCTTTTAGGACTGTGACCGGCTGTATAAAACACACGCAGTCACTGTGTCACAACGCAGTACCCACGAAGATGTGCTGAAAAGATACCTGGTGTATCAAACTGCATTGTTGCTGCAGTTTGATATTTCCTACTCTGTTCTATTTTGATTTTTAAAAAGTTGGTAATTGTGACCCATGTAGTGGAGTTCATGACCCAGACCTGCCCCATTTGCCCAGGTCTTTGAACCAATTGTATCTGGTCTGGTCAGTGGCCTGTCTTGTAGTTATGTAAGAAACATGGGCAGTGTTTCTGTGTGTTAGTCTGGCCCCCTCTTAACACAGAGCCAAAATTCTCGGGTCAGTGCCTGGCCTAAACCGAGGCATTTATCTTCACATTCCTTGAGCACGTGTGCTGGGAACATTGCCTCCGCATCCTCGTTATTTCTGTGACACTGGTTTTGCTCCCTGTCGGATGGCGGGAGTGCCCCTTGTTACCCATCCTGGAAGGGTTGCAAAAGCGCCCAAAGTCAGTAGTGATGTTTCTGTCTATTTCCTTCTGGAGTTTTTTAATGTTAAAGAAATTGATATTTATTTCCTGGGTGTAATAGTAACACACTTAGGGGCGTTCACCTTTGGTTCGGTCATCTGGCTGTTTCACCGTGTTCCATGCTTCATGGCCTCTCCCCTGCAGTACAGAGCCTCGTCCAGACTCACATCCTGTGGCCTGCAGGTGTTACCATCATCGCTTTTAATGGAGAGAATTCCATCTTCTGGATATTTCATTTGTCCTCTTCTACTAGTTGTCATGTAGATTTTTTGCAACTTTTTAAAGCTTTTTTTTCTTCACTTAACATTGTGTTACAAGCGGTTTCTAAGCCAGTATAAGTTGTCCTACGAACTGTCATTTGTCAGCTATAGAATATGTTCCACTCGTGAACATGCTATAATTTACTTAAATCATCCATTTAGGTTGATTTTTAAAAGGATTAAAGAAAGTACTGAAGTGTATTTCTGTGTCCATTAATGTTTGCTACTTTTAGCATCCCTGTCTTCAACTATGTCTGGAAACATGGAAATAGTGGGTTTACGGATCAGATCCATTTTCTCTTCTTCCTTCCCCCTAAGAAAGTTGGCCCTAAAATGCTGGACCACGAAGGGAAGGAAGTCCCAGGAAATCGAGGTTACAAGTACTTCGGAGCAGCAAAAGACCTGCCTGGCGTCAGAGAGCTGTTTGAGAAAGAGCGTGAGTAGCCAGTGTTTGCGAGGGCGTCAGCCTAGGTCGTGGTTCTGGTTGTAAGCGGCCCCCGCTGCGCGGCAGCCCCGTGTCGTCGGCGGGTCACCGCTCCCAGGTGTGAATGGGAACCTCCCAGGCGTGTTGGGCCTTGGAGGGGCAAGCTCGGGGCACACCTTGGGCGGGAGCGGGAACCAGAGCTGCGGGGCGCCGGGTTGCAGGCCCCGCACAGACTTGTCTCTGAGTGAACACACAGACGCTGTGAACGCAGAGTCTCCCAGTTGGCGTTTGTCGGGGCAGCTCTGAGGTCCATCGCTCACGTTCATGTTTCAGTTACTTGTTGGGCTGAAAAACCTCTTAACTGAAGGACAGAAGACACCTCGGGCCCACCCCGCTGTGCACCAGTGGAGACGCGCGGTTCCGAGCCGGACACCTGGCTCTGGGCACCTCCAGAATGCCACCGGTCTGGAGTTTGCCTGCATCTTAATTTTCACTTTTCGAAACGCAGTCCAAGCATTACATAGGAAAGTGTGGAAAGCAGAGAAGGGCGAGACCAGGATTCCTCCCCCTGCTGACGTTCTGCTGACCCCTTCCGATTCCGCCTTCATGAAACCCCACTTGTTCTCTTTTTTGGCCTCCCTGGGAGGCTTTTGGGATCTCAGTTCCCTTACCAGGAATTGAACCCGGGCCCTGTCAGTGATAGCCTGGAATCCTAACCACTGGACCAGCAGGGAACTCCCAAGCCCTGCTTCTTCTTAAATTCATTATGTGTGCAAACTAGTTTTGCATGTGTCATTGACATTGCTTAAAATAATTCATAATGTAAATATCATATCATTTGTTATGAAAGCAATAAAATTCTATTATAGACATGTAAAATACAGAAAATCAGAAAAAACACCCGCATTTTCACATCCTACAGTTGATGGTTGTTGACATGTTGGGGTGTATTCCCTTTCTGATTTTTAAGGCTCCTAAAGTGAGGTGGTGCTATGTTTGTGTTTTTGTTTTTGCATTTACTTTGACTTTAGATTTATTCTTATGTTTTCCAGGCATCAATTTTTTTCTTTTTTAAGAAGAAAGTGCCCAAGTTAGTCTTCAGGGTGTAATTTAAATGCCAGCACAGCCCCCTCTCCCGCCGTCCCGGTGCTCTGCGAGGGCTGCCCCGTCGCCATTACTGTCTGTCTGGAGTGCTCCCTTCCAGGCCTCCCCTGCTCTTCGCTGCCTGTCTCATCAACTGAGTCACGTCCAGCCCGGCTCCCTTGAGGCAGAGAAGCCCGTTTCCTGGCTCCTGTGACTGACGCGTTTGTCCTCAGGCATGGCTGGTCCCAGAGCCCTTGCCCCTGCTGCCGTTGTGGCTTCCGTCCTGCGAGCGCTTCTCTGTCTCCTTTGGGGTGGCGGGCTGTCCGTTATCCACTTAGAGCTTGTCCTCTCTCAGCGACAGTTTACCACCATCCCGCACCCCAAAGACGCTTCAAGCATGGGCCCCAGGGCGAGCCCCGGCGGCATTGGTTGGATCCCAGCTCCCTCCTGCGGCCGGAGTGCACGCAGAGCTCCGAGCCCGTCCTGGGCGCGGCCCTCGGAGCGCAGGGCTGGGCAGGGTCGCTGGCACTTGCATGGCCGATGGAAGGGGGCTTCCCCGTACCTTCGCCCGTCGTGTGTGGGCCGTCCGTGTGCCCCCCAGTTCTCTTTACAAAGACGAGCGACGCGAAGGATGAGAGTCTCAGGGGTGGCCCATGCTGGCTGTGACCACCCCTCCTGTGTAGACTTTTAGTTACTTCCGCATCTTCACAACTATAACATCGTTGCTGTTACTTGAAACAGTATGTTACTTCTATTTTTTGTTTCCCTGATTACTGATGAAATTGACAGTTGGATTCAGTTACTACTAATCATTGAAACTTTCATACCTACGGGTTTCTTCTCCTTCAGTTAATCAGCTTTTATTCTTCAGCCAGTCAGCTGGACTTTCATTTCCCTTTTGATTTTCCAGAATTACTACATATTCTGAACAGTAATACTTAGTCTGAATGTATTTTCTTCAGGAATTTCTCATGGATCTTTTTTGCTTGTAGTTTCTTTTGTCTTCATTAGCCATTATGGCATTTCCTGTGAAAACACCCCGTGAAGCCGTGGTCGGGGGGTCACAGGACACCCTCCCCCTGCCGGGGCAGTTCATAGTCCTCGGTGGGGGGGGGTCCAAGTTTTCACTGTTGTATAAACAACGCCGTGTCGCTCATCTCCATAAAGCTTTGCTAGCGTTTGTTTTTGGTTTTTAAGTTACGATAGATTCCTTCTAAGCGCTGGTTTAAAAGGGGTGTCGTGTGTGGCCCCGTTCCTAGTGGGGCGGAGTGCCTGTCTCCTGGCGTTTTCAGGAACACGCATGCTCTGTTCCTGCGTAGCGCTGTGTGGGGTGGAGGCGTGAGTGTGACTGAGGGGAACCCGGCTAAGCTGATGAATTCTTTCTTCCAGCACTTCCTCCTCCACGAAAGACACGCGCCGAGCTCATGAAGGCAATCGACTTTGAGTACTACGGGTACCTCGATGAGGACGACGGCGTCATTGTGCCCTTGGAGCAGGAGTATGAGAAGAAGTGTAGGTGTGCGGGCATCGCTGCGTGACTGCTGGCGGCTGGTTTCTGCTCTCGCCTTTGAAAAAGGAGGTTTTATTTTTCTGAGGAATTTATTTTCTATTAGGACTTTGGAAAGAATTGAAGTATAGTTGATGTACAACATTATATACAGGTGCTCCGTATGATGATTCACAATTTTTAAAGGTATATTCCACTAGCAAGTTATTGGAAGAATATTTTCTATATTCCCTGTGTTGCACAATATATCCCGTTGTATTCTTTAGATTCCACAAGTAAGTGATAGCTTTCAGTGTCTGTCTTTCTCTGGCTTGCGTCACTTAGTACGATAATCTCTAGGCCCGTCCTCGTTGCTGCGAGTGGCACAGCGTCATTCCTTGTTGAGCAGGGTTCCCTGATGCGTCTATCTTCATTCATCTGTTGGTGGACCCTTCTGTTGCTTCCACACCTTGGCTGTTGTAAATGGTGCTGCTCGGGACGTTGGGATGCTGTATCTTTTCTAATTAGTACCTCTGTTTATTTCGTGTGTGAACTCAGGAATGGAATTGCTGGATCATGTGTTAGTCCTGATTTTGTTTTTTTGAGGAACCTCAGGGTGTTGAACCAGGGATGATCTGGGCGTGTCCCCCTGCCAGCCTCCCTGGAGCTCCCGTGGGACCCTGCCCTTCCGTCTGATGCCTGCCTGCTGGGGCCGGAGCAGGGTCACCCTTTGCAGGGGGGCAGGCGTTGGTCACCTTTGCCCCGCGTGGCATGTAGCTTTCTCGGAGGCCAGAGTGACTGACGCCTGCTGTCCCTCGTCTGCAGACAGAGCCGAACTAGTGGAGAAGTGGAAAGCGGAGCGAGAGGCCCGCCTGGCCAGAGGAGAGAAGGAGGAGGAGGAGGAGGAGGAGGAGGTGAACATCTACGCCGTGGCTGAGGAGGAGGTACGGGCGGCCACCGCTGCGCCGTGGGGGGCGGTGGGGGAGGGCGCCCAGGCCGGGGTCGGGGTCAAGGTCTGGTCTGCCCCGGACGGAGGGTGAAGGTCCCCTCGGGGTCCCAGTGAGGACCGCTGAGGGCACTCGGGGGCCTGCGCTCCACGTCGGGGTGGCTTACCTGCGCTTCAGAGCTGGGCCCTCTGGACCTGCTGGGCCTGGATTTGTAGGCACCTTTGAAGCCCCTGACCTCACTGAGCTTCAGCGGCGGAGCCGGTAACGCGTCTGTGGGTCCTAACCCCCCACGCCCACCTTACCGTGGGAAACCGGAGCAGAGGCTCCCTCGGGAGTCCCCGGGGGGGTGGAGCTGCGGCCCCGCAGGCAGAGCCCCCTGCTCCCAGCTCCCCCGTCGGGCCGGCCCAGGGTGAAGTGGATTTCTGGACTGGGCCGAGGGAGGGCGGTCAGCCAGGCCGGGGCGACGGGTGAGTCCCCGCGAGATGCCGCGTGGCATGCCCGCACAGCAGCGGCAAGGACGGGGCTCAGAGGAGCTTGGCGACTCGGGCACGGTTGCACGGGATCCGGCAGAGCTGCGGGGCGTTCCCTCGGGCAGGCGTTTGAAGCAGGATGGCAGCGTGCCCTGCC
Organism: Dama dama; assembly: GCF_033118175.1. Taxonomy (NCBI): domain Eukaryota; kingdom Metazoa; phylum Chordata; class Mammalia; order Artiodactyla; family Cervidae; genus Dama; species Dama dama. Next base: position 63,020,586 of record NC_083704.1, on the reverse strand, counting down.
AGGATTTCTCTGGGTGCAAACGACCCGTTCACTTTTTCAAGGGACGTTGGCTTACTTGGTGGCCAGTAATGAGTGAGTGAGGCCCACTCGAGGGGCCTCGCAGCGACACGCTCCGTCGGTAGCTCAAGATCCCAGGGCCAGCCAGGTCAGCAGGCCCTGTAGGAAAACGGCAGGTGTGACAGGAACTCTGGGGAGTGACACGGGGCGGGCGGGGCCGTGAGCGCTTGCTGGGGAGGTGGCCCTCCAGTGGAGCTCAGAAGCCGGGGCAGCGGCAGGGGACAGCGCGTCCGGACGGCCCGGGGGAGCGTCGGGCGGAGGACCGGCTGCGGCTAGAGCCCAGAGCGGCTCGGCGTGAGCAGGGACTGCGGGAGGCGAGCTGGGGCCAGCAGGGGCCCCGACCCCCGGGGACTGCCCGCTGTGACCGGTGTGTGCGGGGCTGCGTCTGCCATCACTGGTGTGGATCCCGGGGCCACAGCGGCCTTTCTTGTTTGCGTCCACCCACTGGTGGGGTGGGGGTGGATGGGACAGTCCGGCCCTGAGACTGGTGGCCAGCGGACCCAGCTCTGCATGGGCCTCCTCTGCCCTCGGGCCCCCAGGGCCGTTCCTTAGTCGTGAGTGAGCGCTGCTGACTCAGGCAGCTTCTGAGTGATGCTTCTGTGCATGTGGTCTGTTTTTACGAGTTTAGTTTTAAAAATAGATAATATATTCGGGGCTTCCCTGGTGACTCAGATGGTAAAGAATCTACCTGCAAGTTGGATCCCTGGGTCAGGAAGATCCCCTGGAGAAGGAAATGGCAACCCACTCCAGTATTCTGGCCTGGAGAATCCCACAGACAGAGGAGCCTGGAGGGCTACAGTCCACGGGGTCACAAAGATAATATGTTCACATGACTCACAACCCGAGAAACACATAAAGGTTTCACACAGCTCCCCGTTCGCAGCCTCGGCCTCCGGGCCCGGCTCTCGCTGAGGTTGCCGGCCTCTGTGCTGCTTTTCCTCCTCGGGCGGGAGGCCGCACGGCCCACGGTGCTGTGTTTGCTCTTGCACTTGGCGCTGCTGAGGAGAGCGCGTCCCGGGCCTGTTTCCCCTGTTACACGGCTGCCGGCGGGGGCCTCTCGCAGTCCCCTCCGCACAGCCTCTGGTTGCCGCCTCTTGCAGTCTGATGAGGAGGGCGGCCCGGAGAACGGCGGGGAGGACGGGCAGCAGAAGTTCATCGCGCACGTGCCGGTGCCGTCGCAGCAGGAGGTAGGACGCCGGGCCGCCACGTGCTTTTCTGGGTTTTTCCCGTCCCTGCGGGCAGCTCTGACTTGGGGAGGAGGGGGCCGGGGCCGTGGACGCAGGGCCGGCCGCTGCCCCAGCCCACCCCTGCCGCCCGCAGATCGAGGAGGCGCTGGTGCGCAGAAAGAAGATGGAGCTGCTGCAGAAGTACGCCAGCGAGACGCTGCAGGCCCAGAGCGAGGAGGCCCGGCGGCTCCTGGGCTGCTAGGCGCCCTGCCGCGGCCTCCCCGCCCTGCTCACTCACACCTGCGCCCCCGAGGGCCGCTGGCTGGACCCCTTGGCGTCGCCCCGGCCACGTGCAGCTGACATGAGAGCCCGCGCACGCGTGTCCTGAGCATGTAGGACAGGCTGCTCCCGCGGCCTGCGAGTGTCAGTGGCCGCCCCCCTGTTGGTAGTGGGGGTGGCCAGCCGGGGATGCCCCTGAGAGCACAGATGTCTGTGACGCCTCCTGCGCGCTGGGAAGATGCCCCCGCCACCCTCGGGCCACCCTGCCACCCGTCTCGCCCCCAGCCGGCAGGAGGGCGCGTTTGCTGCTTCCGTCTGGGAGTGGTTTTGCACAGAGCTATTTTTATTAAAGACTTTTGTACGAAAGGCAGCCTCGGGTTTCGGGCTTTCTGTGTGAGTCCTCGTCCACGGTAGGAGCTGAGGGGGCTCGCCGGGTGGGGACCATGTGGGGGGCTGGGCACGTCTGGGTGTTGAGGGTGCGGGGCGTCCGGCCCAGCCCGAGCCTACGGCCCTGGGTCAGCGCTGAGGTGGGGCCCACGTTTCCGGCCCGTGGGAGCGCCGAGGGTGCCCCAGGGTGGTCCAGATCTGTCGATCCCGCCTAGTCTCTCCTTCCCAGTGGGGAGAACCCACCACAAGGGCCCCAGCTTGCGGCAGGTGAACCTGGGGGGGGTCCCCACCCTCAGGAGGGGTCCTGGGCATGTCGGCAGAGCCCTGTGGGCCTCGTGAAGCAGGCTGTGCCAGCCTGAGTGAGGGGCGGCCTTCAGCCTGGGACCTGCCTGACAGAAGTTCTGAGCCGGGGACGGGGGACGGAGGGCGTTGGGCGGGTGGGCAGCGACCATAGGGAGACTGCCCAGGGCTTCAGGGCTGTGAGGAGGTGGGGAGGGACCGCCCTGGGAGCCCCTCAGCCGAGCCCCTGGACAGGTGTGTGCGGAGAGCTGGGAGGGGTCGAGGCCGGAGGGCTGGGGGCCGGGGGATGTACAAGGCCAGACCTGGCCCCGGGGACCCAGCTCCCACCCGGGCCTGGCCCGGACGGGGCTCAGAAGCGAACGCGGGGTGCTTGGAACAGGCCTTTCTGGGCCCGGGGTTCCGCGTCCCCATCTGAAAGGCTGGACTGGACCTGCTGCCTGTGCGTTCACCCCACGACGGGCAGCCCCACGGGGCAGGCAGAGGGGCAGCAAGCCCCAAGACCGCCTGGCCTGGGTCCCAGCCAGGCGGCAGGTGGGGCCCAGCACAGATGGCCCAGCGAGGGGTTTCCCTCCCCACCCCTGGATGCCCAGGGCCTCGCAGTGGCTCCCAGGACGGGTGCAGACAGCGTGGGCACCAGCGTCCCTGGTGAGAGCACCGGGCCCTGATGTGGATGCGGCTTGCCGAGGACCCACAGGCATCCCCGGTGGAGACGGGCCCAGCCCAGGTTTCTTCCTGCCCCGCGGGCCCTGGCGCTTTTGTCCGGGAGCACTCCGCAGGGGTCCCCCCAGGCCTGGACCTTCGGGGCGTGGTCACTGTGGTCACGGAAGCTCATGCCCAGAGGCAGCAGAACCCGTCCCAGGAAACGTTGGTTGATGAAATCTCTCTTGTGGCTCAGACAAGCTTTGGCTCTGCCCGCAATTTCCAAAACAGATGTGTCCACCTTGCTCTCCGCTCTCCCCTCCTCCCCACGCCCGCCCCAGCCACCCGCCCAGTGCCCTCCCCCCCGAGCCGCTGCCCCCGACACCGTGGGCCAGCCTGCAGTGAGCAGGCACTGGGGTCAGCCTTGTTTGCCCGAGAAGGCCGCACCCCATTTCTGCCGGCATCAGCGTCTCGCTGCTTCCTCCTAGAGCCCTGCAAGAGGACGGTGGGGATGCCCCTCACTCTCTTCGAAGCTCTGACAGCAGCATCCACCTGGGGCTTGGGCGGTGTCAGGGCCCCCAAAGAGCAGATGGTCCACAGCGGGGGTCACAGCTGCCCCACCCACTGCCTCACCATCTGGTTCCCTCCCTCACAAATAGAGCAGCCTGTGGAGGGAAGGTCCCCTGAGGGCTGCCTGGCTCTTCTCTGCACCAAGCCTGGGCTTCCGTCCTGGAAGGATGAACTATTCCCCCCGCCCCCGGTCCCCCTGTGGGGCCAGACAGCCGTGAGGGGCCTCAGGGCAGGGGAGCAGGGCAGGGGGAGAGGTGCGTGGGGGTCCCCAGCGTCTAGCTTGTCCTGGCATCTGTCTGGCAGGCCCGCTAGGCGGGGACTGGGGGCGGTGAGAAGCTGCGAGGGGAGGAAGCCAGGGCGGTTCTCCCCGGGGGGCACAGCCTGGGGTGGGGCCGCAGCGGCTGTCCTGAAGTTGCCCTGGCCACCAGGGGCTGCCCTGAGGGGCCCTCCCAGCCCTCAGCCAGCACCAGCCCAGGGCTCCTCGGTCAGCAGCTGCTGCTGCTGCAGCATATTATTGCGTTCTTGCAGCTCTTATTTTCTGGTGTTCTGCAGCAGGCACGCTTCGGCATTAGGAGGACGGTGTCATGGCTGGTGTCGGGTCTTCGTGGTGTTTTTCCACCTTTATTTCTGATCCGGGGCACATTTTCAACCCTAGCCTGGTCTCTGCCCATGAAAGAAAACTCGGATGGTGTTGTTCGAGGCTGTATATTTTAACAGCGGTGACTGTAAACGGGAAAAGGTGGGAAAAGAAGGGAGGAAGGAAGGGGAGAAAGGCTGCCTCTCCTCTTGGCGGAGTTCTGAACCCGGGGACGCGGGGGTCACAACAGATGCTTCCGTCTGCCGGCGAGCCTGGCGCCCCCGTGTGGCAGGGCACACACAGTGCCGGTTCATCCCGCCAACCCTCCGCTCGCTTGTAAGAATATTAAATTCTTTTCGGCTCTGCGGGTCTTCGTTGCTGCCGCGGCTTGTCTGCAGTCGCGGTGCACGAGCTTCTCATCGCGGTGGGGAGCAGAGGCTGTGCGGTTGAGGCACGTGTGCTGAGTGGCTGTGGAGCACACGCCTAGTTGCTCCACAGCACGTGGGATCTTCCTGGACCAGGGATCAAACCCGTGTCTCCTGCATTGACAGGCAGACTCTTTACCGCTGAGCCACCATGGAAGCCCAAGAATGTTAAATTCCTGACACATTTTTAAAAAATACATTTTTATTGATTGATTTGCTGCATTGAGTCTTAGCTGCGTCACGTGAGGGCTTTCATTACTGTACATGGGCCCTCTAGCATGGCGCAGTAGTTGGAGCAGGCAGACTTAGTTGCTCCGTGGCATGTGGAATCTTAGTTCCTGGACCAGCCTCCCCTGCATTGCAAGATGGATTCTTAACTACTGAACCACCAGCGAAGTCTCTCGACACATTGTGAAAAATTTGGGGGATGTGCGTTACTTATCTAAGATTTGGGGCATTAGGTGAGATCAAGATTTTTGCATTACTGCAGTTCAAAGGAGTATAATTCAGATAAAATGCCACTCAGGAATTTGCCTCCAAAGAGAGGAAATGCAGGCATTTTTTTTAACAACATGACTGAGATACACTTGACAGACCTTAAAAAACCTATTGCTAGCGTACAACTGAATGATTTTAATAAACCTGGGTCATGCAGCCCTCTCGACAGTCCAGTTTTACAACCGCCTCATCACACCACAAATGCAAATGGTGGCTGGGTTTTCTGGCAAAATCCATACCCTGGTCAGCGTTCCTCCCCCTGCAAACCAGTTCCAGGAAAGGCCAGTTCAGCTAGCCAGCCGCGTGTCCAGGGCACCCACAGCTGTCCAGCTTCCTTCCTTCCTCTCCCCCTGCCTCCAGTGGCAGGACCTTGGCCTGGCCTGTCTCCTGGACACACCTTTCCCTCTCCTCTCTCCACCTGGTGCTGTGGGAGGCCACTCAGCTGAAGGCAGATGTTGCTTTCTGGGGCCCGGGGCTGTGAGTGTCCCAGAGCTAGCCGGAGCTAGCCCAGTGCGTGGAAGCCTTCTGTCCCAGGCCCTTCAGTCTGCTTCTGCCCTGGGTAGAGGCTGTGTCCTGTGGCCCCAACCTGATGCACCAGAGCCGGGCCCCCAGACCTGCTCTCCCTGGCACCTGGGGGGCCTGCCTGGTGCCGCTGGGCGTCTCCCATGGGACTGGAGCGTGTAGCTCTTGCCCCTCCTCTGTGGGCCTGCCTCGTCTCCTGGCCTGGGCCCTTTTACCAGCTCAGCCAGTGAAGGTGGTCCGGGCGTCCTGGTGGACTTCCTCTCTGTGGTCTCCGTAAGCTACAGGAAGTCCCTCTTCCTTTGTCTGCTGGGGAGGGCATGGATGTTTCTCTGCCTTCTTCACTTAAATATTCCAAAGTCTTAGAAGCATACCTGACCCATAACAGGCATTAACCAAAATGTAAAATTCCATGGATTTGGAGTTCTGTAGGAGGCCCTGACAAAGGCCAGGAGTGTTCTCAGTTCCTTTCCATCCGGATGACTGTGGAGACTCTGGGGGAATGGGTCCCACTTGATCTAGGAGCCCCATGGACAGCAAAGACATCCAACCAGTCAATCCTAAAGGAAATCAGTCCTGGGTGTTCATTGGAAGGACTGATGCTGAAGCTGAAGCTCCAATACTTTGGCCATCTGATGCAAAGAACTGACTCATTGGAAAAGACCCTGATGCTGGGAAAGATTGAAGGCAGGAGGAGAAGGGGACAGGGATGAGATGGGTGGATGGCATCACCGACTCAATGGACATGAGTTTGAGCAAACTCTGGGAGATAGTGAAGGACAGGGAGGCCTGGTATGTTGCAGTCCATGGGGTTGCAGAGTCAGAAACGACTGGGCAACTAACAACAAAGCCCCTTATAGACAATTGGGTCTCATTTCTCTGAAGAGCCCTGTTGGACCAGACCATCTGAGGAGCTGGTCCGCCCTTCCACAGAACTCCCCACAACCCTCCCTCGTTCCTCAGCTCAGGTAAGTCTTATCAGGTGGGTCAGTTCCCTCAACTGGACTCAAGTTCCCAACTGAGCCAGCCCATTTGGGCAGCTGCTTCCACCACTGTAAAGCATCTGCCTACAATGTGGGAGACCCGAGTTCAATCCCTGGGTCGGGAAGCTCTCCTGGAGAAGGAAACAGCAACCCACTCCAGTATTCTTGCCTGGAAAATCCCACGGACGGAGGAGCCTGGTGGGCTACAGTCCACTGGGTCGCAAAGAGTCGGACACGACTGAGCAACTTTCACTTTTCACTTTCCACCACTGCTACGCAGCCTTTTGCGCTGGGATCACCCAGCCCTTTGGCTCCCCCAAAACTAGCCCCCACCAAACAGGCCTCCCCAATCCCACTGTCCCAGCTTTCTGGGGCTCACCTTGAGCACATGTTCCCACAAGTTCTCCTCTCAGTTCTGTAGCCAGCTTGGATTTGGGGCCCTTTTCTCTCTCCCTCCTCGCAGCGTGTCGCAGGCCTCTCCCTTTTCCAATACAGGGAAATGCACTGTCGGCCGCCCTGCTGTGAGCCCCGCAGTGACACTGCCGAGCGCGTCCACGCTAGATCCATTCTGGAGGAGGCCATTCTGGGCCCAGGGGCTGAATCAACAGTCCCGGAGACCCTCCCCTGCCCTCGAAGCCGCTCCAGACTGAGTTTGGGACGGCCCAGGTAGGAGATCCCTGGGCGTCAATAGGCGGTGGGGGTGCGGCGGGTGTGGGGGCGCTGTGGGCGGGCTTAGGGGCGGGGCCGGGTGCTGACCTACCGAGGGCTGCTCTCAGGGACTGGGCGGGGCCGAGGACAGTGCTGGGGGCGGGGCCCGGCCGGGGCGGGCCTGAGGTTGGATTCTGATTGGGTCCAGCCTGGGGGCGGGGCCTCGATGGGCGGGGCCGAGGGGGTCGCGCAGGGGGCGGGGCCCGGCCGGGGGCGGGGCCCGGCGCGGGCCGCAGGGCCGGACTGGCCTGGCGCGGCGCGGAGGGCCGGACCCGGCGCGTCCCGGGCGGAGTCGCGGCCCCGGGGCCTGGCCGGCGGGGCGGGCCGGGGCGGGGCGGCCGGCGGGCGGTGGCGCCCCTTCCCCAGGTGTTGCGGCCCTTCCACGTCGCCAGGCGGCCCGCGGCTTGCGCGAGCCCAGGCCGCCCCAGCGTCCGGAGCGCCGGCCTTTGGGCTCCCGCGCCATGGCCGGGCCGGGCCCCGGGGACCCGGACGAGCAGTACGACTTCCTGTTCAAGCTGGTGCTGGTGGGCGACGCGAGCGTGGGCAAGACGTGCGTGGTGCAGCGCTTCAAGACCGGCGCCTTCTCGGAGCGCCAGGGCAGCACCATCGGCGTGGACTTCACCATGAAGACGCTGGAGATCCAGGGCCAACGAGTCAAGGTGGGAGGCCGGGCCCGGGGCCCCCACGGCTCTAGGGGTCGGCCCCCGCCCTGGAGGGTCTCCCCTGCGGCGGCGGGGGCCGCGGCGAGCGCCTGACCGCTCCGCGGCGGCTGGGCCCCCTGCCCTTCCTCCGGTCGGAGCAGGCCTGGGCCTTGGCGTCGGGGCCGGCCTCCGTGCGCAGATCGCGGGCCTCGGGGCGTAGGGGTGTGCGTGCTTGGGGGTGCGGAGAGAAGGCCCTGCCCTCCGAGCTACACCCCCACCCCCGGGGACTTTGCTCCAGTCTCCAGTCCCCGGCGGTGGGGAGCCTCGGGTACAGGCCCCGGGGGTGTCGGGCCGGCTTGTCCCTGCCCCACCGCGGTCGAGCCCCCCAGCTCGACCCTCAGTGGGGACCCCAGGCCACAAGGGACACCCTCCCCCCCTCAACCCCGCACGGCTAGGAGGGAGCAGGAAGTAGTTGATTCTGGGACCGGAGGGCCAAAACTTTTTTGTCAGAATTTCCGGCCTGGCCACGCCTCCCTGCAGTGTCTTTGTGGACCGGGTGGTGGAACTTGACTCGGCCGGGCGGCCCGGGTCCCCTCCCCCAGCTGCCGCCCGACGGGAACTGAAAACTCGGCCCGGAAGGTGGGGGCGAGCCCCGGGCCTCTTCGGTGGCTCCCCAGAACCGGCAGGATGTAGTTGCCCAAGCGTCCTGGCGTTGGTCTGACGACTAGCGTTTGTCATTCGCCCGTCAGTCTCTTAACCTGGGTGTCAGCCCTCCCTGGTGGATTGAGAGACCATTATTCTTGCTCGGTAGCTTCGCTGAACCGCGCCGGACTGACATCCTTTCCTCTCTTTCATGGTTTTGCATTCCCACTGGCTCTGGCCTGGCTCCCAGGAGCCCTGGGCAGGGGCTCCCCGCCTTACCTCCGTGTTTTCTGGTTGAGCCCCCATACCGTGGGCCCGGCTTTGCTGGACTGCCTGGGTCTGCTACTGGTTGCCTTTTGCCAGAAAGCTCAGCTCTTTGTTTCTGCAAAATAGGGATGATTTCTGGGTGTCTCCTCCCGCTTGCCTCACCATGGAGAAGTCAGCCAACTGCGGTTACAAGCCCTCAGCAAGCCTTTGGAGTAGAGACAGGGAAAGCAGAAACTCCCTGCCCCCAGGGTTCCCTTCTCTTTTTTTAATAGTCTTTTGAGTTTGTGTATGATGGATCTCCTTAGGATAGAAAAAAGAACGAGGTGTGGCAGGCAGCTCTGAGTCATTCTTCAGGACCACCCTGTGGGGCAGGTGGAGGGAAGAGCTGTGGGCTGGGTGGAGTGTGTCCGGGATGAGTTGTGCCTTGAGGCGCCGCCAGCAGCCCGGGACGTGGCCAGCTGAAGGATGGGTGTGAAGGATCCCGTGCTGACTGTGGTCAGGGAGGGGGGCAGGGTGTCCTGTTTACCTGGCGAGATTACAGCCTGGGCAGAGCCCCGGGTGCCCCGTGTACCTGTGCAGGTTGTGCAATGCAGGGCAGAGCTCCGCAGTTCCCTTTCCTGCTGGTCACCACCAGGGTGTTCTTCCCAGGGGGCAAGCGGGTGTGGGTCTGGGATGGGGAAGCGGTGTAGGCAAGGCAGCCCCCCTTGGGTCACGGCGGCTGACCCTCCCCAGAGCCTGCGGTGTACCAGCAGTTGCACAGATGTGCCCTGGTGCTCAGCCCCACCTCACACGGGCCGGGCCTCCCCAGGCACACAGCTGGGAGGCAACAGACAAGGAAGTTTTCTTCCAGTGTTTCTGACTCCACCGCACTGGGGTCTTTCCCATACACTCGACTGCTGCTTCCGTTTGCGTGCAGTGGGAAAGCATGTTGTAAAAACAGGCAATGTAAAAATAGGCAATTATTTACATTTTGCAGCCAGAGAAACCTGAAGCCTCAGCACTGAAGACTGTGACCCGAATCTGGGAGGTGGGGGTTGGCGGCGGGGAGACAGTCTTCCGATTCCTGGATTCTGGGCTCTTGGACTCAGCAGGTCCTTTCTCCTCACCCATAGATATCTTTGGGGTGTCTTCAAGCCATGTGACTTTAAAAAAAAAAATCAAAAGTTTATCGAAGTTCCGCTTACACACAGCAAGCTTCCCTCCCTTCGGGTGCCCAGGTCTGTGATCTTGACAAATGCGGGCAGCCGTCAGAAGCACCAGCACGTACGGGGGGCCGATTCCTCCCATCCACCCAGAACGTTCCTGGGTGTCCCTTTGTGTCAGCGTCCTCCCCGACCCTGGGCCCTGGCAGCTGCCCATCCGTTTTCTCTCTGGTTTCAGCAGTGTGACTTTAACTGAAACCCTTGACGAGCCAGATTTCATGGTTGTTTCTGCAGAAGGCTCTTCCACATCAGAGATTTAGTTTAAAACCTTCCCAGGCCTGTCTGGGGTCCAGCGAGTATCCAGTGTGATCTCCTAAGCTGCCTCGCCTGTGCTGGCCGGCTCTCGTTAGCACTCAAGGAGCCTCAGAGAGAGGTCACCCAGTGCTCTTCTAGCTCCTTTGGGCCGCAGTGTTTGGGGGTGCTGTGGGCTGAAGCGGGGAGGCCAAGAGGCTGCCGGGTCAGAAGGGCCTTAACTCTTTTCTCACCCAGTAGAGCAATGCTAGTACTTGTGTCTAGTTTTATATTTAGGTTCTACTTGTCTTTATTTGGATAAAGAGTTCTGCTTTCCAAGAAATAGAAAGTCAGGACCATCACAGATTGAATTCAATCCCTTTATTTCAATAGTCACTTTCTCTTGCAACCATAATGCCATCCCAGCTCCTTTCCGAGAGGGCTGGGCCTCTGTCTGCCTCGCCCACGTCATCTCCCTGCCTCAAACAAACTCTCCAGCCTCACTAGCCCTCTCGGTCCCCCCAACATGCCTGCCTCAGGCCTTTTGCACCTGCTGCCTCGCCTGCCCACATTCTGCCCCCAGATCTCCGTGTAACAGCTGCTTCATCATTCGGTTGCCGTTGCCCCGGGCGCCTCTTTAGAGAGGCCTTTCCTGACCTCCGAGGCCCTCCACCCCACTGCAGGGTAAGTTCAAGGGTATGTTCACATCACTTACCAGGACTTGACCTTGCCTTGTTCGTGGATCCAGTCTGCCCTGCGTGCCCCACACCTGCCACAGTGTTAGGTGTACAGTGCTCGCTACATGCGTGGCCCTTAGTTTTTATTTAATGGGAGGAAGCTGAGGCCAAAATAAGGGAAGTGACCAGCACGTCCAAGGCCCCACACACATCAATGGCAGAACCAGGCTTTGGGCCCAGGATCTCCCTGGCTCCAAGTCCAGCGCCCACTTTTACACTTGACTGCCCCTCAGCCCTTCTGAGTCCATGACGATGCCCCCGAGATTCCGGGGCATCACTAGTGACTAGTGAAGAGGCAGTTGTGGCCACCACACTTGGAGAGTAGCGTGTGGACTTGGGCATGTCTGAGATTTTTAGGAATGAGGGCTGAAGTTGAAACCCCAAGGACTTCTCAGGGTGTTGTCAGCTAACAGAACAGCAGCGCCCAGGGCTCCTGGAGCGCTCTGCTCGGGGGAGGCTCTGGCCATGGATGCATTCACCAGGCCCCGGCCTGCATGCTGAACCTGGAGGGGGGCTCTGGGGGCTGCAGGCCTCTAAGCAGTGAGGGTCTAGAGGTCTGGGTCTCTCGTCTGGCTCCGTTCAGCCTCTTCCCAACCCTGGCCAGTTCAATGCCCTGCTTGGAGCCCTGGGCCTCCTCCTTCCTGAAACAGGACGACTCGCTCTGCCTACCTGTCAGGGGTGCTGGACAACAATGAACCCACTCAACATAGTTAAAAATTCCCCTTGTGTTTCTTTGGATAATCCATCCCCATGGGTCAGAATTCCATAGACATAAAAGGCTATGCAGTTAAAAACTCTCTTCCATTTCTGTGCCCCTTCAAGAAGGCAGGCAGGGTAGCCCGTCTCTTGTCTATCCTGAAGGTGCTGTTGTGGATAAACCAAGGAACTCCGAACATGAGGGATTATATTATTGTTGCTGCTGTTAGCATTTTCCTCCGTAGGATTATTATTAAGACTATTTCTTAACCAGCCCGGCCCCCCCACCTCACGTCCCTCAGGAGATCTCGGCCGGTTCTAAATCCCGGACGCAGCCCGAGCGCCGCTCTCCCAGCTTATCTGGGACGACACAGAGGCCTGTTACGTAAACCGGTCTGCACCTCACCGGGGATGCGCAGGCGGGCCGGCCCCGGGGGGCTGCGCCCCTGTATTGGGCTCTGCCGGGGTCACTGTCCGCGTGCACCGCGGAGCTCAATCTCTGCCCCGGGGCCCCGGGCCCCACGCCTAGGACCTTGAGCCCGGCAGCAGTCCTAATCTGCGAGGGGCAGGGCTGGGGTGGAAGGCACAGGCTTCTGTTTGAAGTTTGCTTCCTCAGCCCTTCCCGCCAGTGGTCTGGCCTTGCTCACGTGCTTTTTCCTATTTGGATAAAATTAGTGACTTTGGTAATTTTGATCACAAATAGCAAAAGGACTGTTGGGTAAGAGAGGAGTTCTGGGCCCTGCTGGTGGTCTGAGGAAGTGTGTTCCGGGCGCTGTGACGGCCACCCTCAAGGCAGAGTGACCTTGCCTCCCAGGGGTCCACCAGTCCTGAGGCAGCAGGTCTGGTGGGGAGACGCCAGAAGGGGGGCTTTGCTGCCTGGTCTGTTCCCCGGTCACCCCAGAGCTGAAGGACCCAACGCACAGCAGAGCGTCAGCGGTGGGAGCTCAGGCCGGCTTGGGTCAGCTGTGAGGCGTGGTTTCAGCCCGTCCGGGTCTTCTCTGCTCCCCTCGCCCCGTGTGACCCTCACAGAGCTGGTTCTCTTCAGAGGCTCTGGGCGTGAGGGATCGTGGGGTGCCCGGCAGCCCTCCTCCCCTGCCCCCATCTCCCCAGCGCCCACCTCTGTTCTCATGCTCTGCTCCACGTGGTCCTTGCCACCCTGTGAGACCCCATTTCGCAGACGGGGAGACGAAGGCCGTGCGGGCAGGCCTGAACCAGAAGCTCGTCTGACACCTTCTCCTCATTGCTGTTTGCACGCCCTGTACCGCTGCCAAAGACACTCAGCACCACAAAAAGCTTTGGGACCAGTGGAACATCTAGGCCGCCGCGCATCACTTGCGTTTTACGTTTTCTTAGATTTTGATCAGCGGTGTCACGTCGGCATCCTGATGCCTTCTGCTTGTTAAACCAATCCTGATGAATTCAGATGAGCTGGGAGAAGGGGCGCCCATGGCCAGTGTGGACAGAAGAACGTGCCTGCCTTCTAGCACGGCCTGCGAGATGCTGTCGTGTTGAACGCGCAGCAGCAGAACCGAGCCAGTGCTGGGAGTCAGGGGCCTCTCAGCATGCTTTGCGGGCAGTGAGCCAGGCCCATCTCTGCGTCACAGACTTGTCACCTCCCTGCCTGGCCTCGCTGGCCTCCTCTGCTACCCCGGGCAGAGGCCAGAGTAGCCGCGGACCAGGTGTGTGACTCTGCACACAGCTTGTGTAAAAGGCGGCAACCGGGGACTTAGGTGTGTCTCCAGGATCGGCCCCGCTTGAAGTGGTCTCCTGGGGAAACCGTGCCCGTGTCTCCCGATGTTGGGTCACGGGGTGGGTCTGATGACCCTGGAGGGTCAGAAGCCGCTGGAGCGGAGCCTCCCGTGCCGTCAGGAGGCCTTTGGTCCCAGAAGAGGCCCGACTGGAAAAGCAGAGTCCTGGCTCTCGGCAGGCTGGGCCCTCACGAGGACACGAGGGCAGTCGCTGTGTGTAGGGGACAAGGTTCATCCCCGAGGCCTGCAGAAGCGGCCTCTGGCAGATGGTGGGCGGATCACTTCCGGCGCCCAAGTCAGTTCCCTGGGCCCCTGTGTGAGGAGGCTGGACCAGATCACTGAGGGGTTCCTTTTGCTTTTTTAAATTTATTTGGCCGCACCAGGACTTAGTTGCGGCGTGTGGGGTCTTTAGTTGCAGCATGCGAACTCTTAGTGTGGCCCATGGACCTAGTTCCCTGACCAGGGATGGAACCTGGGCCGCCTGCGCTGAGGTCGTGGAGTCCCAGCCACTGGGCCACCAGGGAAGTCCCCGTCTTCCTCGAGGCCACGAGCTCCTGGCCGTGCACCTGCTCTGGGCTGAGGTCTGTTTTCGAGCCGGGGCCGAGTTCTGCCTTGGGGACTGAGGCAGGAGAAGGTCAGCGGCCGGCTGGGGGGGCCTGCAGACCGCCCCCTGGCTCAGGCCCCCAGCGGCCCGAGACGCCACGGCCAGCAGCGCGGGGACTCGCGTTTGGGTCCGTCTGACCAGTTTTCAGAGTTTTGGCTTGAGAACTAATTTTTCCAAGGTCGCCTTCTGCTGTGAAGCAGCAAGGAACTTCCCCCTGCCCGCCTCGTCCTGCAGGGGAAAGCCTGTCGGGATAGAGCCCTCCTGCGTGTCCACCGGGAGGCACGGCGCTGGACACGGGCTCCGGTGCAGCTGACTTTGCTCTTAGGTTTCTGTAACCTCGTAGGTGGAGCTGACGTCCCCCCGCAGCTCGTGGGAAGCCTCCCTGGAGGGCAGCACCTGGCCCGCCGGCTTGACCACAGGACCTGCCTGCAGAGGGCTTCCTTCTCGGCCGGGCACCAGCTCTGTGCCAGGTTAGAGGGATGAGACGGGTCCGTCCTCTCCAGAACCCGTTCTCGGTGGCGAGGGGCAGACTGGCAAACAGGAGCCCGCGCACTCAGCCCTGTCCTGTTCGTCCGCCATGAGGCCCATTTCGTTTGGCCTGTACAGTGGCGATTTGCTGACTCTTTTATTGAATGTGCGTTAGGCAGGGTATCCTTTTTGGTCATCTTACTGCATTTCACGGTCCCTGCCTGGCCCCCAGGGGCAACCGAATTTTCGGCAGTCAGCATCCTCCGTGTTGTGTGCTGTTACTGAGTCGAGAGCAGAGGGCTGAGGACCATGGAGAAGACAGGTCCGCTCGGCGGGGGGCCCAGGGGGAGCTCCGCTGACCAGGGGACCCTGAACCGGGGCCCAGAAGGTTCGGTAGGAGTTCACCAAAGGTCAAGGTGAATGCAGTCTCTCCTGGAAAAGGAAATATGACAATGATAATTCTCATCACGGGAGTGCGGACCCAGAGGGACAGTGGGAACCGGGAGTCCTTAGAGGTGGTGCTTCGAAGGGAAAATAGGCTGATCCCTCACCTTGAGGCTGTCCTTTCCCTTGAATTCCCCACCTGCCTGTTTGAGACTCTCTGACTGGCCCCTGGTGACCTGGAGTGGGCAACTCCCCCGCCCGGGGCTGTCTTCCATCCTGAGCCGGCCTCACTCCAACCCTCTGTGCCTCGGAGATGCCTCTGGCCTTCACTCCGGGTATCAGCAACCCAGAGAAGTCCCCCGAAGTCAGCTGGGAGACTGGCTGGGAGGGTGGGGATGGGGGCTCGCTGTGACTCACAGCCCGAGGCGTTGGTCCATGCGTCCAGTGAGCGCAGGTGGAGGACGCCCGGCGGGTGGGGGTGCCCGGCGGGTGGTTTCAGCTCGGCAGGTGCTTCTCAGTAGCTTAGCTCTGGCTCTGCACTCTGAGTAGTGAAACTCTCCGTGGTCGTGAGGATGCAAACGACCCGACTGGGAGCTGGGCTGCTGGAGGGGGCGAGGCTCGAAGGGCAGACAGGTGCCCCTCAGCCGACGGGCTGTGTTTATCCAGCACCTTCTGCATGCCAGGTGCTGGGCACACGCAGGAAGCCAGGCAGACACGGCGCCGGCCCCCAGGAGACCCACGTGCAGGAGGGCCAGAGACTGTGGCGGAGGGCTGAGTGCCTGTGTCAGGGCGGCAGTGGAGACACTGAGGAGGGGGTGCGGGGCGCGGGGTGGGTGGCGAGGGTCTGGAGAGGAGCGTTTCAGGCGGGGATCTGGACGCGGGCGGATGCTGCGGGCGTTAGGGCCAGTGGGGCACAGACACGCCAGGTGGGCACGGCCTGCGGGCGATGGGGAGGCCTGGGTGCCCTCGGGGGTGGAGGGCCTGCAGGGCCTTCACCGGGTTCATCTGGCTCCCTGGTAGCGCTGCGTGGGCAGTGGACCGGGCGCCGGCAGGTCCAGGCCATCGTCTGCAGGGAGCCTGGCGCCTGCCCCGTGGGGGACCCCCGTGAAGGGGCAGGAGCTGCCAAGGCAGAGGGGACCCCGCTCCCAGAGTGCCTTCGTGCTGGGCCCTGCGGAGGGCTGGGCGGACGGGCCCAGACTCAGCGCGAGGCTGAGATGCCTCCCCTGGCCGGCTGCTGCACCCGCAGAGCCGCCCGTGTCCTCTGAGCCATGGGGCTGGGGTCTCTGCCCACGCCCCCGAGGCCCCATGTGATGTCCCCCACACGCCCCCCCAGGTACCCCCGCGCTGCATCCAGGAGGCGCGTCTCGTCTGGCCTCAGGCCACCTGGTGGCTCAGACCCATGACCCTTCTCACAGCCCCCCGGGGCCGGCCTGCCGGGCTGTACTTCGCTGTCTGGAGGGCAGGGCACTCTGGGCCTGGCTTCTCCCAGCTCCTGGAGCGCCGAGGGTGCTGGGGCCCAGTGATGGATCGGGCGCCTCCGCCATCCCACTGCAGAGCCTCGGGGCACCTTTTCTGATGCCGAAGCCTGAGACTCCAAGCTGGGGAGGGCGGGGCTGGCCCTGCTGCGTCCTGACCTGGCTCTTCCCTCCCGCGGCTCTGATGCGGAGAACTAGGATGGCAAGATCACCACGGCGGGAAGGACCTACTTTCCAAAAATACCTCCTCCAGCCCTGCCCAGGTTTCACGAGTGGGCTGACCCAGATCCCGTGACCTGTAGCTGGTTGTGCTGGTTTTTCACTCATTTGTAATTGTCGTCAGTCATACCTGCATGTGATGCTTCCAAAGGCTTCTTACGAAAAGGTCTCTGATCACTTCTGGCTCGTCTCCCTCTCGCTTCTGTTGCTGCCCCTCCTCCCCCACGCACAGGCGTCTTCTATTGACTTCCTGCTTTGGGACACGAGGCTTTAACTCCCAGCACAGCCCTTGCCCCCATCTCACATACTCACACACACTCACACACACACACACTTTGCATCCTCCCAGTAGAGGCGTGTGGCAGCGTTGATTACATCAGCATTAAGTTCCTTTCAGTTCTCTTCTCAAAGTATAGCCCAAATTGACCACTTCTCCCTACCTTCACTGCTACCCGAATTACGGCCACAACCTCCCAGCTGTCCCCCATCCCTGTTCTCTCTCTCTCTCTTCATCTGAGCTGCACAGATGCTTGTGGGACCTTGGTGGCCCAACCAGGGATCGAACCCAGACCATTGGCAGTAAAAGCCCCAAATTCCTAACCCCTGGACCACCAGGGACGTCCCATATCCGTGCTCTCCTCTGATCTGCCTCCATGCAGTAATCAGAGTGATCTTGTTAAAAAGCAGGTCTGATTGCCTTCAGAGCCGCTGGCTGTCCCCGACCCGCAGGGGAGGCCAGAGTCCTTGCTCCGCACACGCCAGCCCCTCACGCTTCTCGGTCATGCCGTTTTCCCTCCCTCTTCACTCTGCTCCAGACACTGATGTTCTTGCTTCTCACACCAGTCATGCCCCCGCCTCAGGGCCTTTGCACTCACCGCGCTCTCCCTGGAATGCGTGTCTCCCAGGCATCCGCACAGCTAGCTAACTTTCTTCAGATCTTGACTCAACAGCTATCTCAATGAGGGCTTTCCTCCCTAAAAGGCCATTCCTCATTGCATTTCATGACTTCTTCCCCTGCTTCTTTCCCTCTTATCACTGTCTGGCATACTGATTATTTTATTACTCATTTTATAATAACTGTTTTGTTTACATTCTGTGTTTCTGTGTAAGCAACAGCGTCTGTCTCCTGCACGAGACGGCAGGCTTGACCACAGGAATCTGCGTCTGCTTCCGGTGGCACCTAGGGCAGAGAGCAGGTGTCTGCTCAGTGCTTGCTGGAACGACTGAGTGCACGCACTTTAATTAGTCGGAGCCGTTCAGGGCTAGGCCGTGTGGCGTGTGGACTGTGCCGTGATGATTTTCTGCTTCCCGGGTTCACGAGCTCTCCCTGGCAGCCCCGATCGTCTTGTTTTGGCTTGGGTGTCTGTTTACCACTAATTCAGCTCCAGACTCTCCCCTCATTGGTGTGACTCTCCTCCCCTCATCTGTCCAACACACTGTGTGATTTTTCTCCTCACTGTCTCGCTTCCTCTCAGTTCCATCTTCTGGAAGAAGTCTGTCCCAGAGCGTTCTTGATTTCTGTTTTAGATTGTTTGTGGTTAGAGGAATATTCTATGAGAATACAGTCTTTGGAGATTTAGTGAGGCTTATCTTATGGCCCAACATATCATTTTATCTTGGTCAATATTCTGTTCATTTTTCTTCCATTTTTTTTCTCTTTGCTCTTCAGAGTAAGTAGTTTCTGTTGATATTTCTTCAAGCCCACTGATTCTCTTTTGTGTCCATCCTGCTGTTACATTCAGCAGATGAATTTTCCACTTCACTTACTGTACTTTTAAGCTCTAGAATTTTGACCCTTTTAAAATATGTTTTTACAAATATTTTGTAAAATAGTTCATTTCTGTACTGAAACCCCCTGTTTGCCCACTCAGACTGATATTTTCCTTTAATTCTCAGATTACACCGAAAATAATGGCTTTAATTCTTTGTGTACCCAACCCAATATGGGGTCCATTTTGGCCTCAATTTATATTGACCACTCTTCTCTTTAGGGAGTCCAATCTCCCTTATGATTTATTTATTTTTGCACATTTAGTAATTTTTTTTTTACTGTATATTAGAGATACTGGTTTACACCTTGTTTGACTCTGGGTTGTGTCATCTTCTTTTGAAGAGCACGGATTCTGGTCCTTGTAGTCAACTCAGCGACTGGCTGATCACCTAGAACGTGTGTCTGGCCTTGTCTTTGGTTAGGGCCGATGGTGCAAGCCCGATGGTATTTCTCTAGCCTCTTACCTTGGTGGAATTTGGCCTCCAAACCTCGAGCTTAGCTTTAGGCTTTGTTGGGCAGCTGTCAGAAGGCCAGCCTCTCGCCGTGGTCCTCACGTCGGCTGCAGGCTTCCTGACGTCTCAGCTTCACACCTCGGTCACTCCGAGGGGCCAAGGTGGCCGCCTCCCCGCGGCTGTGTCGGAAGGCCCCCCAGCACGGCTCAGCCTCCACGTCTGGTCTGTTTTTACCCCTGGAGGAGCCGCTGTCTGGTTAGAGCCGGTGCACGGGGCCGCGGGCCAGGACCCCCCAGGGACGCCCCTCCCCTGACACAGGCTCTGGGCTCCCACCCCCGCATCACTCTTCATCCCAGTGACGTCAGCCGCTTGGCACTGCGCTCTGCCTCCCGGGCTCAGCAGGACCACCGTGTTCTGCTTGGACGCTCACCCCTGTCCTGCGGCCAGTCAGCCACCAGGACAGCCCCGCGAAGGTTCCCTGGTGGTCAAGGCGGGCTCCGTGAGCTTCGCTTCTTTCAGGGATCATGGACTCGTGCTGCTTGCTGTTTATGGCCTGAGAACCAGCCTCTGCATTTTCTCTGTCTGCCGGTTGTCTAGGGAGTGGGGCTTCGTCTGCCACTAGTGACCCTGCCCGCACTGGGGGCCCTGGGGAGCTCCCTCCCGCCGTGGGGGCCCTCCACCTCTCTTTCTTTTGTGTTCAGTCCTCTGTTTGCTGGGTCCCCGTTTTCTTCATTCTGGTTGGTTTCAGCAGCTTCCTGAGAAAGGGTGGCAGGTAAATTTTCTGTGTGTCTGAAAACACCTTTGTTAAACCATCGCACTTGACTCGTAGGGATTAGGGGAGAATTCTGGACTGGAGGTCATCTCCCTCCATAATTCTAGGCATCATTTCATTGAATGTCTAATGGGATGTGGCTCTTTTGTGCAAAACCTCGAGACCCGTTTTTCCTTCCTTTTTCTTCCCTTAAGTGTAAGGGTCGCGGAGTTCCCGCAGCCAAGATTTTGTGTGGGTCCATCTTCCTCCACTGTGTCTGCGTGGGGGGCCCTTTCAATCAGTTCCAAGGAGATTTCTTGAAGTATTTTTTTTAATTTACTGTTCTTTTTTTTTTCCCCCAAACCTCTTACTATCTTGATGGTGGACCATCTAGGCGCTTCCACAACTTCTTTTCTCTCTTTTCCATCTCTTTGCATTTTTTTGTTTTTCCTTTACTTGGAAGGAGTTCTTCTGGTTTGTCTTCCAACCCTTACATCACATTTTTCATTAATATTTTTAACTTTCAAGATCTCTTTCTTTCCTTTCCAAATGCTCCGTCTACTGAAAATAAAGGTGTTCTCTTAGCGTTTCATGGATCTTTTCTAATGAAAACACTGCTGATTGCTTCTGAGACTGTGAGACACTCTGCCGGGTCTTCCGCCCAGGTTGCTTTTCCCGTGTCTCCTTGGCCCCTGTCTTTGTGATCTGCGCTCGCCTCTGGGGTGTGGAGGGGAGTCCTTGACCATCTGGGTCCTGGGCTGGCGTGGTGCTGAGGGTCCTGCCTTTTGCTTCACCCCCACGTGAGCTGTGCCCGGGGTCTGCTTCCTGGAGCCCCTCACCCTGCGGAACACACGGCAGGTCTCGGACGGGGGGTCTGGTTTGGCGAGTCGCGGCCCAGAGCGGGCGCATCAGCTGCCAGACGACCCTCGTGGGGCCAGGACGAGGTGGTCATTGCACAGTGCCCGGGCTAGGGGCGCTGCCCGCAGGGCTGTGCCAGGCCTCAGGGTCTGCCCTGCCCGGGACACGCCTTGAGAACCCGGCAGAGAGGCCCCAGCGTGCCTGTGCCTGCCGAGGACAGCAGATGGCCTGCGGCTCGGGAAAGACCAGAGCCGGTGTGTTCCTCAGGGCCCGGGGCCTGTGGTTTGTGCAGCAGGGAAGACCCCCGCCCTGGGGTCCCTCCTACCAGCCCGCTGCTCCTGCTGGGAGCCAGAGATGATCTTGCCACGTGGGCCCCTGTCCTGCAGCGCTGCGGGGTGCTGGGGCAGCGAGGACCTGCACGGGAGGGGCGTTGCGCTTGGCGTTGCGGTTAGAATTGGGATTGGGGTTAACAGGCTGGGTCAGCTGATGACCGAGGCTCCAGGAGCAGACTCTGCCCAGCGCCTCCCCCAGCCCCCCACCCCAGTGTCGGCCTCTTCCCCAGCCCCGCTGAGGCCGAGCAGAGAGCCTCAGGGCTGGGGGCCTCCCCACAGTGGGGGAGGCGCTGGACGTGGCCCCACAGCAAGCCCGGTGTCCAGGGCAGAGGGGGCGTGACGTGGGTCCAGCATACGTCCTGCCTCCGCGTGGAGCCCACCCTTTCACCCCCGGGGACGCTCCTTGGTCCCCCCGTCCTGCTCAGGCTGCGGAGCTGCCTTCCAAGAGGTCAGGAGGCCTCTGCGCCCTGCCCACCTCCCGGCCCGTCCTGTCTGGTACCTGCTGGCGGTCTGCCCTGCAGAAGCAGCGCTTTGGGTGTGGGGCTGGGGGCCCGGCCTCGCAGTCCCCTGCACCCCCAGGTTCACAGGGCCCCTGTTCCTCCAGCTGCAGATCTGGGACACGGCCGGCCAGGAGCGCTTCCGCACCATCACGCAGAGCTACTACCGCAGCGCCAACGGGGCCATCCTGGCCTACGACATCACCAAGAGGAGCTCCTTCCTGTCGGTGCCCCACTGGATCGAGGACGTGCGCAAGTACGCGGGCTCCAACATCGTGCAGCTGCTCATCGGTGAGGCCGGCCGCACGGCCGTCTGTCCCTCTCCTTTGTGAACGGAGGGTGGGCGGGGCTTGGCCAGGCCGGCGCAGAGCCAGGACCTGAATGTGATCTTGGAAGGCGCAGTTGCTGCTGGTCACCTGTAAAGTTGCATATCCCAAAGCGGGAACCAGGGGCGGGGCCTGGAGGCAGTCACCACGTGGCCGCACCCTGGCCGACGCTGGTTCCCTCTTCGTCAGGAGTCTTCTCAGAACCCTGCCCACTCCTCCTGTGTCAGGGTCGGGCTGAGAAATAAGAAGTAACTTCTCCCTAATCCACGCAGCCCCTGAGCACCTGAAGGAGGCTGGTCATGACTCAGGGGCTCACTCTGTCATCCGCCGCAGAGGGGCATCTCACGCGTCTGTCCACCTCCAGGCCTCTCTGAAGTCGGACACCCCTCAGGCGTCTGACTGGGACGTCTGGGTGGGCGTCTGTCCACCTCCAGGCCTCTCTGAAGTCGGACACCCTCGGGCATCTGGCTGGGACGTCTGGGTGGGCGTCTGACTGGGAGGTCCAGGTGGGCCCGTGAGTGTGTTTCTAGCAGGTTCCAGGTGACGGTGGCGAGCCCACCGTGAAGCACTGCTGCAGGGCGCACTCTGACCCCCTTCTGCCTTTTCCTCCTGCATCAGCTTCCCAGACCTGGACTCAGGAAGCTGTGGCCTACACGTGTGCCCCGGGGCCCTTGTCACAGGCCTCAGGCTGGTTCCTCTTAGCGGGCTTGTACAGATGGGCCTGGGCTGGAGCATGGGTGCGCTGGGCCAGACGGTTCCCCACCCCCCGGCCGGAAGGGAGCCCTCCCCACCTGCCCGGACGCCTCCCTTTCATCCGGGACTTAGAACAAAACCTTCCCCGGAGAGCGTCTCACACAAGCAGGAGAAGGGGCTAGCAGGACGAGCCCAGGTCAGCAGACACCACAGGTCCACCCGCAAGTCCCATCTGCAGTCATCTCAGCCCTCTGTCCCTGCCCCGCACAGTCCTCTGGGGCAGACCCAACACACCCATTTCACTTCCGGGTGTTGTAGCACAGAGCTACAAGACACACATGCTTTAAAACGTATGATAATGGTGCTGTTTTCACGTCTGAAAAGTACTGACCTCTCCTACCAGTGAGCTAGCCAATCTGGGTCAGGTCATATACGTCACATGTGCTTTTCGTTCCAGTCTGTTGAAATCAGGAGCCAAGTTGCGCCCCCCCCCCCCGCCCCCGGGAAACTGGCTGCCGCACTGTTTACAGTTCCCAAATGAGTCGTAGGGCTTTCCTTCAAGGCGTCTGTGTGTGTTTTTTGGCCATACCATGCAGCTTGGAGGATCTTAGTCCCCCGACCTGGAGCTGAACCCTGGCCCCAGCAGTGAAAGCGCTGAGCCCTAACCACTGGCCCGCCAGGGAGTTCCCTAGAACTTTATGATGCCTCTCTTTGTCATTGTCCCCATGAACACATTATGAAAGTCAATCACTTGCTTTAGTCGCTAAGTCGTGTCCAACCCTTGCGACCCCACGGACTGGAGCCTACGAGGCTCCTCTGTCCATTGGATTTTCCAAGCGAGAATACTGGAGGGGGTTGCCCTTTCCTTCTCCAAGATGCATTAAAAAAGTCTAGCATAAAGTGGGCCAAGGAGCAGCTGACCAGATTACCTAAAATATAACGAATCCCCTTACACCTCAGAGGAGAAGCCGAGGCGTGCTCTCAGAGCAGCTGTGGACTACACTGTTCTTATCAGAAGAGCAAAATCATCAAAACCCATGATCTTACAGAGAATTAAAAAATCCCCCTCTAAAATAGGAGAGGGTTAATAATAAACATAATAACAAGATTTTATCAAAAAAAAAAAAAGCAAGACCAGATTTCTTTGACTTCATGCCCGCAGTAGACAATCTGTCTGCAATGAGGGAGGCCTGGGTTCCATCCCTGGGTCGGGAAGATCCCCTGGAGGAGGCAACCCACACCAGTGTTCTTGCCTGGAGGGTCCCACGGACAGAGGGGCCTGGCGGGCTACAGTCCACGGGGTCACAGAGTTGACGGAGGGCCTGCCAGGGGCCAGCTCACCGTGTCCGTCCTCCTGCTCTGCAGAAGGCGGCGTCCCGGGTGGGCAGGCCGAGTCTCAGAGACGGACTGAGTCACCCCAGGGTCACACAGCAGGCGGCTGGAAGCCAGGGTCTCTACCCGCGGCTGTTTCCAGCTCTAAGGGCCCCCGTTCTCTTTGCCCAACTCTGCTGTTTCTATTTCGTAGAGAAAATTCAGTAAAATAGACAAGCCTCTGGCACAGAGAAGGAAGAGGTTAGATGAGGGAGTGTGAAAGCGATAGTTGCTCTGTTGTGTCTGATTCTTTGAGACCTCGTGGACCATAGCCCGCCAGGCCCCTCTGTCCATGGCATTCTCCAGGCAAGAACACTGGAGTGGGGAGCCTTTCCCTTCTCCAGGGGATCTTCCCAGCCCAGGGATCGAACCTGGGCTTCGCATTGCAGGCAGATTCTTTACCATTGAGCCCCAAGGATGGGGTAAGGGAATTAAAATCGAGAGGGAGCCCCAGGCTCGCGTGCCTCACCGCTGCCCCCGCTTGCCCGCAGGGAACAAGTCGGACCTCGGGGAGCTGCGGGAGGTGCCGCTGGCGGAGGCGCAGGGCCTGGCGAAGCACTACGACATCCTGTGCGCCATCGAGACGTCGGCCAAGGACTCGAGCAACGTGGAGGAGGCCTTCGTGAGGGTGGCCACCGAGCTGGTCGTGCGGCACGGCGGCCCGCGGCTCAGCGAGAAGGGTGCCGACCACATCCAGCTGGACAGCAAGGACGTCGCGGAGAGCTGGGGCTGCGGCTGCTGACGGGGCGCCCGCGGGGGAGGCCGGGTCACCGTCCGCAGGCCTGGGCGTGCGACGGCAGCGCCAGCCTCCGCGGGGGAAGAGGCAGGGGAGGCCTGGTGGCCTGAGTCCGGGTGTGGACCCTGGCGGGCGTCCCCCCAGCTCTGCGCTTCCTGGTTTGGCCCGTGTCACCCCGAGGCTGCTGCACCTGGCAGTGGCCCCGGGTCCTCCCAGGTCCCTCCAGGGCCTCCTGTGCGGCCACGGACCAGGGGTGATGGCCTGAGTTCGGCCCAGGGCCGCCGGGCTGCCTTCCCTCCCTCGCTGCCAGCCCTCACCTGGCTCTGGCCAGCTCCTCCCCAGAGGGCCCTGCCTCTCCCATACCCCCAGGACCAGTGGGGGCACAGAACCCAGCCACTGGTCTGGGGGCCGGAGCGTCTCCACTCAGGCTACTGAAGCCGAGGCTCCTCTGGCCCTGGCTCTCAGCAGGTCGGGGGAGCGGGCGCGAGGTGGGGGGACGGGCATTTCAGGGGCGAGTGGAGGCCACCCCGGCTCACCCTCTGTGCGGAGATCCCCACTGCCACGGTCAGAGCACCAGCGGCCCTGCCCTGCCAGTCTAGCTTAGGGAAAGGGCCCAGCCGCCCGGGGTCTGGGCCCAGCACCCTCGTGGCCTTCGGCTGGGGCTGAGGTCAGAGCGACAGCGGGGCCCTCGGAAGGAGCACCGTCCCCTGGGCTGGGGGGCGAGTGGTCTCCCCTGGCGGCCCCCAGCCCCTCCCCCCTCCCTCCTGCCAAGCGTGTCCTCTCTGCGGTCAGGCTGCCGGCTCTGGTCCCTGAGGAACGGATACTGGCTCGGTCGGGCCGGGAGCTGCTGGCAGGGGTCTTCCCTGGGGGGTCAGCCCACTATCAGCCGGGTGGGCTGGGAACTGGGAGTGAGAAGGCTGCCCACTTCCCTCCTCTGTCCCGCTGCTGGGTGGGGCCTGGCCCCTCGGCCTGTGCCAGAGAAAGCGCCTGCGCTGAGGTCTCAGAAGGGCCCCTCGGGCCAAGGGCGGAGGTCCTCCAACCCCAGGACCGCTCTGCTCAGGGCTGATGTTTGGGCGGAGAGAGAAGGCTGCCTTGCAGAGGGCAGCTGCTCCGCTCCGGGGGCAGGCAGGGCAGCCCAGTTCCGGGAAGCACAGGTGCTGAGCCCGGGCCCAGGGCTGCCTCAGCGTGGGCTGCAGGGACCACCCAGGGGGACAGCTGTCTGGCGCCGCGGGCCATGCCCGCTGCAGCCTGGAACACGGGGTCGCCTCGGGCTCCCCGCTTTCTTTCCCCACCCCACTGCCACGTCCCTGCTGCCCCCTCCGCCCAGAGCGGCCCTCCCTCCCCGGACGCCTCCCTGAGCTCCTTGGCCTGAGCTTCCGCTGCAGGCGGACACCCCCGCATCCCCCCCACCGCTGATGTCAGGGGCGCTGTGAAAGGTCCTTCCCCCACCCGACACCTTCCGGCCCCGGCACCCTGGGATGCAGTCCACCCTCACGTCTGCCCCAGGAGCAGCCTCTGCAGGTGGGCCCCGCCCCGCCCCCTGCTAGCCCCGCTCCCCCGCCCCGCCCTTGAGTCGGTGTCAGTCAGCCCACGGTGAGAATGCGTTCCTGCGAGGTTCCCGGTCCTCGGACGCCCATGCCGGTGCTCCGGGTGTGGCCTGGGCATGCTGCTGGGGGCCTGCTTGGGGGTGCCCGGCAGGTGGGGCCCTCACTGCCTCTGGGCCCTGGGCCTCTGTAAGAAGGCCCTGGACTTGGATGAGAGTTAATGGGGAAGTGTCTGAGACCACACGGCCCGCCTCTTCCCAACAGTGCAATCACTTCCTTTGTTTATAAATTACCCGAGATCGGGAGCAGGTGGGGTCCCCCCACCCCCCACCCCCCGGGGCTGCAGGAGAGGAAGTGTCCCAGCCGCCAGCCACCCCCGCGGAGGAGGCGGTCTGTGGTCTGGGCTGAAGGAGGACCAGGGGATGGTGGGGTTTATATTCACGGGAGGAGGGCTGGCAGGCCAGGGACCCCCGAGCCAGAGCGGTGGGTCCCTGTCCCAGAAGCAGGGTGGGGATTGACCCCAAGGACACAGGCCCCAGCCGGCCCGGAGCTGGAGGAAGCTCCTAATTCATATTGAATTCAGTTACTTCTCCAGGGAAGGCAGCGGGGCTGGGGCCTCAGGGACCCCGGAGCCTGCATTGGATTGGGGCTGGGGAGGGCCTGAGCCCAAGGATGCTGTTGCATTTGGAAATTTTTCTCATTGCCTATTTATGAATATATGAATCTTTATAGCAAATCTATTTTTTAAAACATGGAAAAAAGTTGCCTTTATGGAGACTTATCAGAGCCAGAGTGTACACATTCCTAAACCATTAAACGTTTCTCTAACGAGCCATCCGTGCCCAGATTGGTTCTCTTGCTTGAAACTTGGAGATGGCCCAGCGGCCACACGCCCAGAGACCCCTGGCGGCCCTTGCTGGCCAGAGGGCATGGCTGCTGAGCCACGCTGCCCCTACCTGCCCTGGCTCCCCTCTGAGACACACTGGGGGCCACATGGGCCTCCACTCACACCCCATTCAGCCTGGGCTGGTTCTGACCTTGGACGAGGCAGCCTCTGTCGGAGCCCTGGTTTCCTCCGATGGGGGACGCGTGCTTCAAGCATCCATCCCAGTGTGTGCTGTCACGTGGCCCGTGTGGGGCGAGGGTGCCAGCAGCCAGGAGGGCGTGAGAACCGGGTGGGACCTGGGAAAGGGCCCTGGGGTGTCCAGAGACGGTGGGGTTGCGGTATATGGAGGGCGGGAGGTGGAGGTGGACCCAGCCATTTTACTAGGAACTTGGGGGATAGGGGAGCCCGGATCAGCGTCTGTCCGAACACAGGGACGCGGGTTTGCAGGACGCCAAGAGGGAAGCATCTCCGAGCCTGGATAAGGGCTGGCTGGGCGGCGGGTTTCTTCTGAGCTACCGGGGACTGGCCCGGGGCACCGGGACGGTGCACAGCAGGCTCACCAGGAGAGCCAGGCCCAGAGCGGCCACGACGACCAGCGCCGCGTCCCCCCAGGGCCGCGGGTGGGCCCAGGACTCGCGCAGACTCCAGCCGCAGCCGCCCAGCTCGGAGCCGCTGAGCAGGGCGGGCGCGCGGCCCGCGGCGTGGGCGGGGCCGGCGCAGCGCAGGCGCCGCAGCTGCTCGGGCGCGCGGTCCTCCAGCCAGAGGCGCAGGTAGACGAGCCCGCAGTCGCAGCGCCAGGGGTTGTGCTCCAGGTCCAGGTCCTGCAGCTGCGGCAGGTGGTCGAAGGCGCCGGGGGGCACGGTCCGCAGGCTGTTGTTGGTCAGCAGGAGCTGGCGCGTGGGCGCCGGCAGGGCGGGGAGCGCCTCGAGCCCGCGGCCGCTGCAGTCCACCTGCAGCCCCATGGTGTTCAGCGCGCGGCAGGCGCAGGCGGCCGGGCAGTCCTCGGAGGCCTCGGCGGCCGCCCAGAGCAACAGCAGCAGCATCCACGCGGGCATCGGGCGGGAGGGCTGCGGGGACAGTGGCAGTGAGGTCCCGGCCGCCTGCCCCCCGCCCCGGCCCGAGGGCCAGCGGGGCCGACTGGACAAGGGACCGCTCACCTCCGTCTCAGGCCTCCGCTTTCTCCTCCGTGAAATGGGTGGTGGGGAGGTGGGCGTGAAGCTCCCTGGACCCAGGCCCGCTGGCCCTCCCCGATGCTCAGAAGGCCTGACAGCTACTGTGAGGGGGGTGAGGAGTGGACTCAGTCCCTTCTTAGGAGGGGTGGGCCCACCTGCCCCCTGGGAGAGACACCAGCCCCTGCTCAGGGCCGGGGGCAGCAGGTGCCAGCTGAATGACGGCAGGCCAGGTTAGGACCTCTCCCCAAGGCTCCACACACCTGAGCCTGGGTCTGGTGGATGGCGTGCACACCACCGACCACCCCTTGGCCCATGAGTTCAAACCCCTCTGCCCAGTTCACGGCAGAGTGAACTTTCTCAGGGTCCCTGGTATGCAGAGCAGCTGGCTGAGGTTGCTTGGTTGGGGGTAGGGTGGGGAAGGGGGCCCAGACCGGGCTCCATCTGGAAAGCCCTAGATCGAGGCTCATGCTTGGAGTTGGGAGAGAGGCCCAGAGAAGGAGACTGCCTTCTCCAGGGCTGCCCAGCGCTGTCAGAGACCAGGCTTGCGCTCGGTTCTTAGGAACCCCAGTCCTCTGCCCGGCTCACTGCCCCTCCAGGACCTGGTGGAAGCTACCTCCCCTTCCGAAGGTGGGCTCCCACCAGGGCCCGTGGCAGGCTTCCAGGGAATGTCTGTTTAATAAACCAATGAATCTTGACTCAACCAAGCACCCGGTGTCTCAGAGGGAATGCCTGGCTGTGCCCCTGCCCCCCACCCCAGCCAGGAGGGGCAGAGGCTGGACTCGCCACAAGTCTGCCTCTCTCTGCCAGGCCTGGACGCAGAGCCCCCCAACCCCCAGGAGGGGCCCGCGCGGTGGGAGGTGGTGCTGGGTGATGAGGGCCACTTACCTGACCGGCCTGCCCTCGGGGCGCCCCGTCTGTGGCCTGAAGGGTCCTGGCTGAAGCCACGGTGGCTGGCCGCGCTGTGTGAGGCAGCCGACGGTGGCCCCTGCCTCAGTGGGAGGAAGGAAACGGTGAAAACAGCCTGGCTTATCCCCGTGTGCAGCCCCGGAGGGCCTCTCTCCAGAAGCGGCGGCCCTCGGGGTTCCCGGAAGTTGTACCCAGAACCGCGGGTCAGCCCCAGTTTATCAGAGGGTGCAGTGCATCCCGGGGCTTCCTGGTGGCTCAGCTGGTAAAGAATCCGCCTGCAACGCGGGAGACCCCGGTTCCATTCCTAGGTCGGGAGGATCGCCTGGAGAAGGGATAGGCTACCCCCTCCAGTATTCTCAGGCTTCCCTGGGGCTCAGACAGTAAAGAATCTGCCTGCAGTGCGGGAGACTCAGGTTCGATCCCTGTGTTGGGAAGATCCCCTGGAGGAAGGCATGGCAACCCAGTCCAGTATTCTTACCTGGAGAGTCCCCATGGGCAGAGGAGCCTGGTGGGCTACAGTCCACAGGGTCACAGAGTCGGACATGACTGAATGACTAACACACACTTTATTATGTTACAAAAATGTCAGTAATATGAAATATCAACTTAGTACGGGGTTTGCAGAGATGGGAAAACGTATACCCGTGGCGGTGGGGGAGCTGGGGTGTGGTAACCGCGGGGTACAGCAGTGCTTGGGAACGGGTGGAAGGGGTCCCAGCAACCAGAGGGATGCAGGAGAAGAGCCCAGAGTGGGGGCGGCCGGGAGAGGTGCCGCCGGCCTCCCACGTGGCCGTGGTCAGCGTCAGCCAAGGACGGCGGGCTGAGGCGGGTCTCAGGCCCCCAGTTTGGGGGGCGTTCCAAACCCTCTCAAACCCAGATAGTGCGGGCTCGAAAGGAACACTGAGGCCCAGAGCAGCCAGGCTGCTGGCCGAGGGGCCACTGGACAGTGAGCAGGGGTCGCCCCGGCGGGGAGGCAAGGAGCCGCACCCCCTGCAGCTGAGCCTGTTCTCAAAGCAGGTGACGCGGCACCAAGGCCGTGGGTAGGAGTCGTCAAGGGCGGGGGCCGGGGGCACTCGACCCCGCTGCCCCCAGACCCACAGGAGCGTCCCTCCGGTTGGGGGGGGGGGCCGGTGTGCATCCTGACCTGACCCCCCGGTCAGGCCCACGCTCTCTCCTCTCGTGCCTCTGAGGCTTCCTTCTTGCTGGGGTCCAGCCTCGGCAGGATCCAGGGGGTACCCTCGGGATGAAGGGCGTTGGCGAAAGAGAGAGAGAAGACATGTGAGACCAGCCTTGATGGGGCCAAGTCTGCGAGGGAGAGAGAGAGAGAGAGAGAGTGACCAGACGGGGGTGCGGAGAGTCTGGAAGAGTCTGGCAATGCTTTATTTTTTACCGTGGCTTTTATACCCTAAATTAGTACATTTCTGAGGGGCGGATAGTTTAACATTACATCAGCTTGTCCTTCACGAAACCAGGGTGTTTTCTGCATACTTCTTTGTTTATGAGGGTCTTGTACATTATCTTCTGGCCTTGGAGCCTATTAACATTTTATGCAGGTCAGGTGAATGTAAACCTATTTTATCTTTCTATGGTGACCTTAACTGGAAGGTAGCAGTCTCACAGGGCAACAGTGCAGAGTAGAAGTATAACCTTGTTAACATAAAAATTAATCCTTCTGCAGAAGTTGTCAGTTGCGTTTATCTAAGAAGTTTACCCCACACAGACTCTGCGGCTTCGGTGAGGCAGCTTCTGCCTAGCCCTCCTGGCTGACAATTAGCAACCATCTCATTGTTACCACACTAGGGCTGAGTTCTTATTTCTCTAGATCTTCAACTATATTAACAATGGTTTCTATAACACAACCTTAGCACATTAAAAACAAAAACACAGCAAGCAAATGTTAACCCAATAGCTACTTTTAAAATAATTTTTCTTGTGTTTTCTAATAGGGCTTCCTCACCCCCCGAAGGGCTCTATGTCTATTAGGGGCTTTATATGATCAGGTTCTTTATGCTGTTTTATAATTAGGGTATTATAAGCAATCATGCATATTAGTACCAAGGGCATAAATGCATTTGCCAAACAAACTAAAATACCAGCAAAGGAGTTTAAATTAAAACACTCCTTTCACCCTGGATAATCTCATAAAATACCACCACCCGGGAAACTTATTGACTAAAGTTCTAAATTGATTCTTATTTGGAAAGAGATCGGGGAAGGCCTTCTGCCTGTGTCACAGAAATTAGGGAGTAGTCTACTGAAGCAGGCATCAGAAAGACAGATATCATCTTTAAGGTGAGCGCCGGGGCAGCTTTTTGGAATCCTTGAAAACCTGATCCGCCTTGCCCGTCAGGTTTTCTCCCTCGTGACCTTGTCATGGGTCGGATCTCGTGTGCCGGCTCCCGGCACCTTCTTATCTCAACACGGACGGCTTAAAAAAGGACAGAGACAAATAATTCCCGTGGAAAAACCGGACTCTGCCGATGATCAGGAAGATGATAAACACGGTCCTCAATCCCAATATCCAGCAAGACTGCCTTTCCTTTCCTCCTGTGAGCATAGTTTTCTCACCCACACAGGGCCAGACGGGGCCCACGCCCTTGGGGGTCCACCCACAGGTCACCAGCATCTGCGGGCTCCATTGTGGTGTGGCGTCTTTCATTCGGGGATCCCAGACGTGAAGGGCCCCTAGGCCACCCGTTATCTCCCCACAACAGGCCTCCGTGGACTCAGGGCGGGGGCACCCCTGGGCTTCCTGAGGGCCTCCCCCTTCCAGAGCTGCCTGGGCGGCCAGCCCAGCTGACCACAGGCTTTTCCTGGGGGGAGACGGGGGCATTTTGCTCCCCGACCCGTCAGGCTCCCTGCCAGGCCCCCAACCCGTGCCCACAGAGGCCCCTCTCGGGCTCCTTCCATCTGTGAATGTGCTCATGCCCGCTTTACCCTGTAAAATCCCCGTGTGCGTGCGAGTGCGTGCGTGTGAGTGTGTGTGTCTGTGCATGTGTGTGACTGCGTGCACGTGTGTGACTGCATGTGTGCATGTGTGTGCATGTGTGTGACTGTGTGTGTGTGTGTGAGTGCATGTGAGTGTGTGCATGTGTGTGCGCGCACATGTGCGAGTGTGAGTGCATATGTGTATATGTGAGTGCGTGTGTGATTGCATGTGTGTGTGCAAGTGCACACATGCGAGTGCCTGTGTGAGCACGTGTGCGTGTGTGTGCGTGTGAGTGTGTGTGTGAGTGTGTGTGAGTGTGTGTGTGTGAGTGCGTGTGTGCATGCATCAGCCCTGCTACTGCACAAGGGCTTCCTGCTCCTGGAGGAATTCCTAGGACGGCCCCCACCAGCCCGCAGCCCGATCCCTGGACCTGGGGAGCCCACTGCGCCCGTGCCGGCTTTCACGGACAGCTGACCCTGCAAGAGCCAGGTTTCCCGGGAGGCCCGAGGGGCACATGGGAGCCTGTAAGTTGCTGTCGCCCCTACTTTTGCAGGGTTTCGTGACAGCAGCGAGAGGAAACCTGAGCTCTGAACCAGTTCACGGTCACGGCTCCTGCAGCCAGCTACCCCCATCCCTCTGCCCCTTTCTCCCGACCCTCTCCATAGGTGACAGATGCCTAGAACCAGCCCTTTTGGAAAGCCCACCCCACGTCCACAACTGCCCACACGTGCCATCGCTCTTTCTGCCTCTTCCACCAGGACGCACTTTGCAGGACCTAAAATAATGTTCACGTTTTGTCTGCAACCTAGACAGCGTATTAAAAAGCAGAGACATTACTTTGCTAACAAAGGTCCGTCTAGTGAAGGCTATGGTTTTTCCAGTGGTCATGGATGGATGTGAGAGTTGGACTATAAAGAGAGCTGAGCGCCGAAGAATGGATGCTTTTGAACTGTGGTGTTGGAGAAGACTCTTGAGAGTCCCTTGGACTGCAAGGAGATCCAACCAGTCCATCCTAAAGGAGATCAGTCCTGAATATTCATTGGAAGGACTGATGTTGAAGCTCAAACTCCACCTTTGGCCACCTGATGTGAAGAGTTGGCTCATTGGAAAAGACCCTGATGCTGGGAAAGACTGAAGGCGGGAGGAGAAGGGGAAGACAGAGGATGAGATGGTTGGATGGCATCACCGACTCCATGGAGATGAGTTTGAGTCAACTCCAGGAGTTGGTGATGGACAGGGAGGCCTGGCGTGCTGCAGTCCATGGAGCCGCAAAGAGTTGGACACGCCTGAGCGACTGAACTGAACCGAACGGATGACATGTCTCCTTGCAGGTCGGTAGGAACTTCTGAAGGGCGGGGGCTGGGTGCTGTTGACGCTGCTAAGACACAGCTGCGCTTGCTCGTCGCAGGTGCAGGAAGCGTCTGCAAGGTTTGCAGTCCAGCTCTCCTCCCGCCCCGGTCAGTCCCCTCCTCTCTGGACCGTCCTCTCCCAGGCACCCGCTTCTGCCTCTGGCGACAAAGGTCTGACCGCCTCCTGGAGTCTTGAGGTTAAAGCGTCGCCCTCTGCAGCACGCCGCCGCCACCTCGTGACCACTGGCTTTACGGTGGGTCAGCCTCGGCCCCTCTCCCCACCGCACGCCTCTCCTTCTGGCGCCTCCATCCTTCCAGGTCCGCCCAGGGCAGGGCCTCTTCCAGGAAGCCCTCCTGGAACGGCTCCCCCACTTCCAGCAGACCGAGAGGCACTGCTGTCTGCCATGTGTCTGCCCCCTTGCCCCCCAGGCTAAGTGTCCTGGGCGCTGTTTGCAGAGCAGGCGTGGCTGAAACTTGAGCAGGGCTGTTAGGTGGCTCCAAGCCTGGTGGGAGAGCCTTCGTTTTTTCACTTTCGTAAGGCAGGGTGCTTAGGAAGCCCTTTATCTTGCGGCCCAGGACCCTGCGTTATCACCTGGAGCAGTCTTCCCGTCTCTGGAAGCAGGGATTAAGGCGCTGTGACCCCCAGCTTCTCAGCTGTCACTTTTAGCCTGTGCGCCCCACCCCAGAAGCCCTCCTAGAGTCCCAGGGCGATCTTCACCTAAACCCATCACACCTGTGACCTGCGCCCACGGATTCACCGGAACCCTGACGCGTCCTCCAGGCCGCTAGAAGCCTTAACAGGGGTCACCTGAGTTGTTTGGCAGGAACTTGTAATCAGGGACTCAATGGACATGAGTCTGAGTAAACTCGGGGAGCTGGTGATGGACAGGGAGGCCTGGCGTGCTGCAGTCCATGGGCTTGCAGACAGTCGGACACGACTGAGCCACTGAACTGAACTGAACTGGAGTCACTTAAGGCTGGCTGGGACCTTAGACCCTCCAACAGGGCTTCCCCGAAGGTCCGCTCAGTGACCTTTGACATCAGAGGCCCCCAAACCCCATCCTCCGAAGATGCTGACTAGGCCTAAAGAAGCCTGGAGCGGAAGTCTTGTCTGCAATCCCAGTTCTCTCCTCCGCGTCTCGGGCTTCAGCGGGTGAATCCCCCCGACCTTCGCGTTCGCGGAGCCGGTCGGAAACTTGCTCTCCCGCGGCGTCTAAGCATTGCGCTGGTTGCGTGGCAGGGCGCACGCCCTTCTACCCACGCGGGTGTGTGTCGCGGGCCGCGCGGGGCTTCGGCGTCCGGCTTGCTTCGTGCTGGCTCTGCGGCCCGGGGCGGGGGTAGTCTTAGCCCCGCTCTGCCTCAGTTTGCTCGTCTGTAAAATGGGGGAGAATGAAGCGTGGGCTCGGAGTGTGGCTGGCGTGGACCGAGGGCGCCGCCCTCCGGCTCAGCAGACACACCTGGTCGGAACCCGTCTCTGCAGGGCAGGTAGGGCTGCCGCCTCCGCTAACTTAGAACGGGCATTTCCTTTTCAAAGTCCTTGACATAGACTCTAGAAGGGAGCTGATTCCAAGGAAAGGGTAGAGCCGCTCTGAGTACCGGAGGTGGGGAGACCCCGTGCATCCCCGAGGAGGGGCTGGGCCGGGGCTTTGGACGCCTGGGCTCCGCACCTCAGCGTCGCCATCTGCTGCCCAGACTGTGAAATACGCGCTGTTCCCTTGGCCTGGCGGGTGCGTGGGTGGGGGCAATTCAGGCCAACAGGGTGCTTTTTGTTGCCAGGAGGTGAGAGAGAGCGTTAGTCAGAATTTCCTAGAAAACCTTTTTTAAGGAGTCGCAGACCATTTGAAGAATCCCAAAGAAGCTTTGCTAGAAAAAGGCAAAAGGAAAGTGGTGGACGCGGATGCCGTTTATAAATATCCCTTCCTCCTGTTTTTCCTGAAGTCAAGGCTGTGGTTTTTCCAGTGGTCATGTATGGGTGTGAGAGTTGGACCGTAAAGAAAGCTGAGCACCGAAAAATTGATGCTTTTGAACTGTGGTGTTGGAGAAGACTCTTGAGAGTCCCGTGGACTGCAAGGAGATCCAACCAGTCCATCCTGAAGGAAATCAGTCCTGAGTGTTCCTTGGAAGGACTGGTGTTGAAGCTCAAACTCCAATCCTTTGGTCACCTGATGTGAAGAGCTGACTCACTGGAAAAGACCCTGATGCTGGGAGGGATTGGGGGCAGGAGGAGAAGGGGACGACAGAGGATGAGATGGTTGGATGGCATCACCGACTCAATGGGCATGAATCTGAGTAAGCTCTGGGAGTTGGTGATGGACAGGGAGGCCTGGCGTGCTGCAGTCCATGGGGTCACAAAGATCGGACACGACTGAGCGACTGAACTGACCTGTCCAGCCCCTTCCCGCCTCTGCCCACCCAGGGCAGCTTCAGGGCCTGCCGCCAGGGCCGCTGCCCAGGGCCTGCTCAGAGCCGCCCTGCGCTTGGGCCGCTGCTCTCCGGCCCTGAAACTCTCAATGGTGGTGCCTTCCACTGTCCTCTCAGTGACGTCCGGGCGGACAGTGGCCCCACTGGCCCTCAGGGCCTTGGCTGCGCACCGTCACCCCTGAGCCCTGGCTGCCTGCCCCTCCGGCCCCAGGCTGCCCTCGGCCGGGTGTCGCGTCAGCCCGCGGCTGCTGGCCGGGGACTCCGTCAGGCCTGCTGCTTCCCGAAGCACGGCGGTGCTGGAGCGACCCTCCAGTTTGCTGAGAGTCCCGGGCCTTGTCCTCCTTCCAGCCTGCTGGCTGTTGTTGTCAGGCCTCAGATGGTTGCTCGTAGACCTCAACACCCTCCAGCACACTCCTGAGTCACCCTGTGAATGGGGCAGCGTGATTTTTCACTAGAAATGTTTTTGTTAGCTGCTGAGCAAAACCGCGTTCCCCAAGCTGGCAGCTTTAAGCAGTAACGTGCATTCACTTATTCTCTCAGTTGCTGGGGGGTCAGGACCTTGGGAGTAGCTTTGCTGAGCGGGTCCGGTTCCGGATACTGCAGTCAGATCGGCCTGAAGACCTGACCCAGGCTGCGGCTCCTGATTCTGAGGTGTGAGCCGGGCTGATGGCTGGAGGCCTTGGTTCTTGCTGGCCCTTGACGGGGGGACGCTGTCACATGGCCTTTGTTGTAGGGAGCCTGGATGTCCTCCTGGCTTGGGGAGGAAGGCGGCCGCCCACGCCTTTCACGACTCGCGTCCGGGGTCACATCATCAAGTCCTCTGTTCTCTGTTAGACCTGAGTGGCTAAGTGTAGCTCACACTCAGAGCAAAGGGAACTGGCTTTATATCTCAAAGGGAGAGTATTGAAGACTGTGTGCATTTTACAAGGAAATTTTCAAATAGCTGCAAGGCCTCTGTCAGGAAACTTTACAGCCTTATTGCGAGGCATCGGCAAAAGGATTAATTGGTTAATAGAGTTCCCAGGAGCCTCAGGGAAGGAGAAACTTCTGGGTCGGGATCATGGCTTGAGTGTCAGGCCCGGATATCAGGGAGGCTCTGCTTTTGGTGAAGCAGTGGCAGCCCACTCCAGTACTCTTGCCTGGAAAATCCCATGGATGGAGGAGCCTGGTAGGCTGCAGTCCATGGGGTCGCGAAGAGTCAGACACGACTGAGTGACTTCACTTTCACTTTTCACTTTTATGCATTGGAGAAGGAAATGGCAACCCACTCCAGTGTTCTTGCCTGGAGAATCCCAGGGACGGGGTCGCACAGAGTCGGACACGACTGAAGTGACTTAGCAGCAGCAGTAGCTGCTTTTGGTGAGGGCTTCCTTGAAACTGCACTTTTCTGCTTCTTCCTCTTTTTAAAAAAGAATATGTATTTGGCTTTGCCAGGTCTTAGTTGTGGCATGTGGGATCCAGTTCCCCAAGCAGGGATCAAACCCGGGCCCCCTGCGTTGGAGCCTGGAGTCTTAGCCTCTGGACCCCCAGGAAGTTCCCCAGCCTGAGGTTTATATACGGCAATCTGTATATGTGTGATGAAGTTGCTGGTCTTTTTTAAAAAATTACTTGCTTTTGGCCCTGCTGGGTCTTCGTTGCCGGGTGGGCTTTTTCTGTGGAGGATGGGGGCAGCTCTCTAGGTGATGGATTCCCCTGCCACCAGCCACGGACAGACACAAGACGCCCAGGCCAAGGGCAGCTGGCTTCTTGCTGCGGTGACTTCTCTCGTGGAGCACAGGCCGTCGGGCAAGTGGGTTCAGTAGTTGTGACTCGCAGACTCTGGAGGCTCAATAGTTGGCGCACAGTCTTGGTTGTTCTGCTGCGTGTGGAATTTTCCCAGGCCGGGGATCGAACCCGGGTCTCCTGCGTTGGCAGGCCGACCCACCTAGGAAGCCCTGTTGCTGCTCTCTTAATTTCAAACACATGTTAACATCCCTGCATTTTTGCTCCCCTCCCCTGATAACGACTGTGATGTTTCTGACAGCACCTTTGATGTCTTTTGTGTATCCCTTAACTGCGTATTGTGGATACCGATTTTCTCCTTCTGTCTTTTAATCTGCCTGCTAGCTTTGTGTGTGGTTAACCTGCTCCCTTTAGTGGGTATTTGCTTTACCAATGAGTGTTTTCCTTTCATAATTTTCAAGTTTCTGGTTGTAGCCGCTGGTTTTTTTTTTTTTTTTTTTTTGCTTAGAGACATCTCTTGAACATCTCTTATAAAGCTGGTTTGGTGGTGCTGTAAAACTTTTGCTCTCTCCATCATATCTGAATGAGAGTCTTGCCAGGAAAAGTATCCTTGGGTGGGTGTAGGTTTTTCCCTTTCATCACTTGCTGAGAAGCCAGCCTTTGTATGTAACTCGTTGCTTTT
Source organism: Dama dama (assembly GCF_033118175.1). NCBI lineage: Eukaryota > Metazoa > Chordata > Mammalia > Artiodactyla > Cervidae > Dama > Dama dama. The sequence continues at coordinate 62,982,766 of NC_083704.1, read as the reverse complement.
CCCTTGCTTTTTCTTTGTGTGTGTGTGTGTGTGTTTCGTCGCATCATGTGGCGTGAGGGGTCCTAGTTCTCCAACCAGGGGTCAAACCCACGCCCCCTGCAGTGCGAACCACGGGGCCGCCAGGGACGTCCCTCCCTTGCTGTTTTTAATGTTCTCTCTTCATCTTTAGTTTTTGCCATTTTACTTACAGTGTGTCTTGGGGTTGCTCCCGTTGGAATTCTCTGTGCTTCCAGCACCTGAATGTCTGCTTGCTTTCCCAGATTAGGGGAGTTTTCAGCTACAATATCTTCAAAGAAATTCTCTGTCCCTTTTCTTTCTTTTCTTCTAGGACCCCTACAGTGCTAACGTGAGAATACTTGATGTGATCGCAGAGATCTCTGAGACTGTCCTCGTTTCTCTTTTTTCTTTTCAGTTCAGTGATTTCCACTTCTGTCTGCCGGTTCACTGATCCACCTCTCTGCATCATTCAGCCTACTGTTGATTCCTTCCAGTGTCTTTTTAAATATTCAGTTACTACATTTTTCACCTGTGTCTGGGGGTTCTTTTACATTTTCTAACTCTTGTTTAAAATGTCTTAACTGCTCACTCTGTTTCTCTCTTCTTTTCATGAGTTCTTTGATCGTCTTTATGATCATTACCTTGAACTCTTTCTGGGGTAGGTTGCCTGTTTCTGCTTCTCTTCGCTCTCCTGGGCTGTATCTTCTCTTGGTGGGGAAACGGGGAGCGGCTGTTTTCGTTTTTCGCTTGCTTTTGCTCTGACTGTGCCGGGTCTTTGCTGCGGCACGCGTGGGCTTTCTCTAGTTGCAGTGTGTGGGCTTCTCCAGCTGTCTCACGGGCCCAGCTGCCAGCCAGGTCCTGACCCTGCACTGGAAGGCAGAGTCTCTCCCGCTAGGCCATCGGGGAGGTCCGACCTGGGATTCCGTCTTGTTCCTTTGTGCGAACATGCTGCTCTGCCACCTCATCTGCCTCATTTGCGCTTCTTGCTGTCTTGTGGGTTGGTTGTTAGCCGACCTTGGAGACGTGGCCTTTTGTAGGAGAAGGGCCGTGGGTCCTCCAGCAGGGTGCTCTCCTCCGGCCGTGGTGTGCGCTGTAGGGGTGCCCCGTACGTGGGCCGCTCGGCCCCTTCTGCTGGGGCAGGCTGACCACTGTGAGTGGCCTGGTGGGTGTGGCTGGCCCCCGGTCCAGTTGGTCACCCTCTTTCTTTTAATGATGTTAACATTAGCTGGTCCCATGGTTGCCCAGCTACAGATGACATTTCCCAGCATCCCTTGCAGCTAGGTACGGCCAATGGGATGAGCTTAGAGGACCTGGGAGCCTCCCCTCCCTGTCTCCTCCTTCCTGGGGGCCGGAGGGCAGACGCGATGCTGGTCATTAGCTTCTGCCAGGGACGGCGCCTTAGGGGATAACAGAGCAACACGGGGAAGGAACCTGGGCCCCTGGGTGACCACGTGGAGCAGAGCTGCTGTCATCCACTCCCCTCTAAACCGCTACAGGACAGAAAGTTCTGTCTTTGACCCAGAGTATTGTGGGAGCTCGTTTATCAAGGCGGTTTAGCCTGTGCTGTAACTGACCCAGACCCCAAGCCCTGGGGTCCCTAATCAGACACAGGTGGCAGCGGTGTGAGACGTGGGCTCGGGAAGCAGGCCTCAGCCCAGGCGTGGGTGCTGATCTGCCGTGTGGTGCTGGGTCGTCCCCGCGCCTGTCTGGGCAGCGCTGCATGCTAGGCCATCTCATAAATTCGCCTCCAGTGAGATGAGGGCCGTACAAGCGAAGATGCACCTTTGCTTGCCAGGCTGAGGTCAGAGAAGAGTTTTATTAGGAAGCTCCCGAGGGTGAACCTTAGTGTGGTTGGAATCTACAGGAACCCTGCCCGCCTGCTGTCGGCCGATTCCAGGGGCCAGAGCAGGGGCGGGGGCTGCTTCAGGAACGTCTCTTCTGGTCCCGTTTAGTATCACTATCATTATTTTTAAAATATGTGTTTCTCTGCTTGCTTTGGGTCTCAGCGGCGGCACGCAGGGTCTTCACCGTGTCACGCGGGCTCTTTGGCTGCGGTTTATGAACTCACTGGTTTGCGGCTCGTGGGCTTAGCTGTGGCATTTGGGATCTTAGTTCCCCAACCAGGGATTGAACCCACGTCCCCAGTGTTGGAAGGCAGATTCTTCACCACTGGACTGCAGGGAAGTCCCTGCCCCTTTTATTTTTCGTTGACATACAGTAAAGCTGAGGTTTTGAGGGGAACGCCCACTTCCATGATCTTACTCCACAGAGTAGACTCCTGCGGCCCCACACGCAGCGGCTCTTGTCCTGCAGCCCTCCCTGTGGCCCCGCCCGGGACTGCCTGCTGGACCCCCGGGTCCTCCTTTCCCCGTGGTCTCTCTTCTGTGTCCCCCAGGTGGCCCTTGTTCCCGAGTCCTGCATCCTCCCGTCTGCTACCTCCCCCTCACCTCCGGGAGGCAGGTCAGCACCCCTGCAAGGCGCCCATTGCCTGGGAGATGGCGTCATCAGGGCCCCATCCCCTGCCCGTCCCTGCCGGGCACCTGCCCTCACTCTGCCCTCTGCAGGGCTCCATCCTCCTAGGCTCGGACTGGCCCCTCTCGTCTGGACTCTGGCCCCTCTCGTCGGCCGCAGTTTAGCACTGATTCCACATGCCCTGTGGTGCTCGCCAGCGTGTCTTTCTCTCCCACGAGGGTTTAAGGTTGATGAACCAGGCGGCTTGTCTTGCTCCTGCCTGTGACCCGTGGGGCCCGGTACCTACTGGGTGCTCAGGAAAAAGGGGCTCTGGGGTCTGTACTCATGGGGCGCTTTACGGCAGCACACTTGGGCGCTCCCTGTTCCCTTGGATTAAATGCCCTTCCCTCCTCTCTGCCCGTCTAAATCTAACCGCTCTTCTAGAGCTAGTTCAAGGCCACCTCCACCAGGAAGCCTGCTGTGATCACTGGCTCCTCCCTGGGAGTTCCCCCAGGCCAGTGTCCAGCCGTCAGCACTTCCGGGGGCAGGGGTGGTGTCCTCAGCGGAGTGTGGGGCATGAGGTTCCTGGAGCAGTCACGCTGTGTGGACAGGGAGGACACTGCTCGGAAGGGGAGAGATCCTGGGAGCCCAGGGAAGGGATTCTGGGCTGAAGTGGGCAGAAAAGCGGGCATCTCGACGCCAAGGGCAGGGGGCGGGCAGCAGGTACAGGCTGATCCAGCAACCGTCGGCCACGTGGATGCTGGCCGCAGGAACGTAGGCCAGGAATGAGGAGCCCAGGGAAGGCGTGGCTGCCGGGCTCTGAGCTTGGACCCGTCTGAGAAGGAGCCGGTGACCCCAGGGTTCTGAGGATGTGATGGTGGCCAGGCTGCCCACAGGCCGGGCCAGCAGCCTCAGCAGGAGATGAGGCAGGAGTGGGTGAGGGCCGGGCCTGCGGAGGCAGGGGCCGCGGGCTCTCTGTGCAGGAGCTCACAGCCAGCCAGAGCTCGGTGCAGCGTGTCCAGCACGGCCGAGGAGCCAGACTTCCCCTCTGGAGAGAGACAGTGGGCAGCAGGGAGGGTCATTCTGTTCCCCGTGGCCCACAGGGCTGCCTGCCCTCCTCCCGGGCCCTCCGCAGCCCTGCCCACGCCTCTCCCTCTGAGGACCCCGGGGAAGGCAGCTTCTAGTGCCCAGTTTCTGAACTCCTCCTTGATGCCTGGGGCCAGTCAGGGCACTAGACGCACCCGAGCCCTGCCCAGCGGTGCCTGGCGAGGCCAGTGAGCACAGGCTCATCACCAGTGAGTCTCCCCTCCTGATTTCACCAGGCGCGAGCTGGCCCTGATGCAATTGTGCTGCCTGAACTTGTCTGAACAATGGGGCCACGTGACCTAGTGCTTAAGGGAGAGAGCTGAGGTCTAAGTGCGGCTGACCCTTGGCCTCTCTGTGCCTCAGTCTCCCCATCTGTGGAATGGGTGTGATAACAGTCCTTCCTCCGCAGTAAGCCTGGGGCTAAACTGGCAGCAGGGAGCTGCCTGGCTTCCTCCGAGTCTGGCCACACCTGCTTTTATTTGGCCTTTTCCCTGAAGTCTCTGCTCCCTGTCCTTCTCAAATAGCACCTTCAGCTTCCTGAAGCCTGTTCCTGACTGTACCCTTTGCAGGTGGGCTGGGCAGGACTGCGTGTTAGTCACTCAGTCGTGTCCGGCTCTTTGCGACCCCATGGACTGTAGCCTGCCAGGCTTCTCTATCCATGGAATTCTCCAGGCAAGAATACTGGAGGGGATTGCCATGCCCTCCTCTAGAGGAACTTCCCAACCCAGGGATGGAACCCTGGTCTCCTGCCTCGCAGGCAGATTCCTTACTGTTTGAGCTACCGGGCAGTCTCCTGACTGTACCCTTTGCAGCTGGGCTGGGAATGAGGCAGCATTTTGCAGGCAAGACACTCAGGATGGAGAAGCTGGGTCAGGATGCTGCCCAGGCCTGGGAAGATGGGTCGGGGAGGGGGGCTCACCTACCGTGTGCGATGTCCCTGCAAGCGTCCAGTGTGCTCAGCAAAATCTTCCCCAGGGCTTTTTTGGATATGTTCTTAAAAAAAGAAATGAGACAGGGCTGGACTGGCCATGGTTGCTGTATCTTCAAGCAGTGGGTGGGGCGTGGTGGCCCCTACAGGCTTCTGTGTGGCTCCCTGGGGGCAGGTAGAGGCCGTTCCCCCCGCCCCGCACCCCCAGCCCAGGGTCCTCTCCCGGCTCCCGTCCCAGGGGTGACTGCACTGCCCAGACTCTTGGTGGGTACCGCAGCTGCAGGACCCATGTGATCCAAGATCACGTCCTGACAGACCGCTGTCCCTGCGCCCAAGGAGGCACCTGGGAAAGGACCATGAAAAAGAGCATTTTGACGTGTTCGCTCCTTTAATCCTCACAAAAGCTTATTTTATTCTCATTTTAACCAGTGAAAAAGCAGTGCCGAAAAAATGAGGACTCTGCCTGAAGCCACCAGCTGGGAGGTGGAGGAATCAGGTGGTCTGTATTAATAGATGCTTGATCTTGAACCATCTTTGAATTCCTGGGATAAACCCAACTAATCACCTTGTGTTTCTTTAAACACTGCCAGGTTTGGTTTGCTAATATGCTGGTTAATATTTCTGCATCCGTATTTAAGTGTGACACGAGCTTATAATTTTCTTTTCTTACATGAGTTGTCGTCTGGTTTTGAGATCAAAGTTACATTAGCTTCATAAAATGAGTGAGAGACCCTCCCCTTCTTTTTGATGACTTTCCCTGCGCTCGTTCTATGTCTGGAAGTAGAGGTGACACCTGCCTACGTGGGGACGCAGGTGGGCCCCAGCCCTGCGGGCCCCTCCCCAGCCCTGGGTGTGCCAGCTCCCGTAGGCCCACCAGGTCGCGGAGCCTCTGCAGGAGTCCCAGCACGTCCTCCAGCTTCTCCTCCAGCAGGGACAGCCGCACCCTTTCTGTCTCCACCATCTGCAGCTCCTGCCGCAGGTCCTCGTTCTCGCCCACCTTCCGCTGCAGCTCCGCCTGCGGGGACACCAGGGGCTCAGCGGCCGCCCTGCCACCCTCGGCCCCATGCACAGAGCACCAGCCCCGGGCGGGGCCCACAGCCTGCCCTGACCCTCCCACGGGGGTCATCTCGTCTGGCCCCTGGGCCTACAGACAGAACCGCCCTGTCTCCCCGGGGAAGGGACCGAGCCCCTGAGAAGCTGCGTGCCTGGCCCAAGGCCACATGGTCAGTCAGGCTGATGCAAGAACGTACGTGCTCCCTTTTATGGTGGAAGGACTCCATCCTTCCTTCTCTTCTCAATCCACCTGCTTGTCCTTTCCAAATGTTTTTGGTTGCAAGCAGCAAGCTAGTCTGGCCAGTTTGAGCCAAGGAGGAATTCACTGCCAGGCTAGTGGGTTGTCCCCAGAATGGGTCGCTGGCTGGAGAATGTCGAGGGGTGGGGGCATGGAGGGTGAGGCACGAGAAGCAGCTGGAGACTCCTGTCTGGGGGCTGCAGCTGAGAGCACTCGCCCGCCATTCCCCACCTCCCTTGAGACAGGAGCGCCAGGAGAGGGGCCCGGCTGGCCCAGCCTCGGTCACCAGCCCAGCCCTGGCCAGGCGGCATGGACGCTGCTGCTCCCTGCAGAATACCAGGGGGGAGAGGGTGGCGAGCTGCAGAATGCCACGTGGACACCTGCCTTCTAAAGCAGGGGTGGGAGGAATGAGGCAGCCCCCGCTCCTGACAGCGATGGAGACAAAGAGAAGCAGCTGAAGGTGTGGTGTCCTTGGGCAGGAGAGAGAGCGCGGGGCCTGTGGACTTGGCAATGTGGTCTGTGGGTCTCAGGGACTGAGCTCCCCAGACTCCTGTTTGAGATTTAACTAGAAAGGGGTGGGTGCTCTGCCATTTGGAACTGCATCAGACCACAGATATGTTAAAAAAAAAAAAAAGCACCCCCAAAAAGCCCTTAAAAACCCCCCACAGTACAGATTTAGAGTTTCAGGAATATCAATATAACACTCTTTTTTATCAAAATCAGTTTGCAAAAGTGGCATTGTGCTGAGGGCTTAGTGAAATGAAAACTGTCCGTAGCATTCCACATTTGATGACTGTGATGCCATGGAGTAGACAGGAAAAAATGCCCAATGGTCTTATTGAAATGCGGACACCGCTCTTGGTGTTGCCTCACGCCACGCTCCTCCCCTCCACAGCCAGCTCTCCTGGGGGCAGGTGTCTCTCTTCCATTTCATCTGGCTTTGATGGAGCTGCCAATCACGGGACCCTGCCCACCTACCACAGAGATTGGTCCAGGTATGGGCATGTGACTGAGGCCGACCATTGGCGTTATTCCCTGAGATTTACTGTACGGAGCTATTATTGTTCCTCTGGGGGTTTCTAAGTAGGCTGATGGGAGCCTAGAGCTGCCTGGGATCCTGCTTTCCCTCACCCTACCACATGGAGAAAGCCCCTCCATAGCAGGGGAAAGTGAGGCCAGCACCCATGAGGAAAAACGGAGCAGAAAGATGGGGGTGATATAATCTGAGCCCCTGGATCCAGCTGTGCCTGAAGCTCATCTCAGCTATTCCTTTGAAACCATTCTCCCAGCCGCATATGGTAATAAATTCCTGTTTTTTTTCCCCTTGAGCTGATCTGAGATGGATCCTTTAATGTGCAGCCAAAGTATGCTTCATTAGATCTAAATCATCTCCTCTCAGAGCCTTGGTTTACCCATCTGTGAAGGGGGCCCAGGACTTGGCTGAGATGGCTCACAGTCCTTCCACCTGTAAGAGACTAGCTCTTGGTCTGGCTCCCAGCCTCTGGGGCTCTGCTGACCTCCTCCTCAGGCGTCCTCAGAGTCTTTGGATCGCAGCCCTGGGACCCCAGCTGCTCCACTAGCATGGTGACACAGGCCTCCAGCTCCCCCAGGGCGCGGGCGTGGTTGGCACCGCCCAAGTGGCTGAAGTGAGTCATGAGCTTCTTGGCCATCCGGTCATCACACCTGCAGCAGGGGAGAGTACTGGCAGAGAGCGGGCTGCTTTCCAAAGGCTGTTCCAGCCTGGGCGGGGGGTGTGCTCTTACCGAGTCTGTGTCCCCTGAAAGCTGGGTGGGGCCATGGCACCCCCTGCCCACACCCTCCCCCGGTTCCCCGTGTCATCAGAGCAAACGCCAGAGGCCTCACCCAGTCTGCCCGTTACCTCCCCGCCTCCTTCCCACTCACCTTCGCTTTCTGCTCCAACCACAGCAGCCTCCTCCAGGCCCCTCCCACGTGCCCCAGGGCCTTTGCACCTGCTGTCCCCTCTGCCCGAAAGGCCTTCCCCTCATTTCCTTCAGATCTCTGCTCAAACAGCCCCTTCTCAGCGGCCCCCCGGCATGTCCTGCCCCCTCCTCCTCCTCACGCTTGTCACCACTCAGGAGAACAGAGGCTCCTGGGTGGGGGGCGGGACAGGGAGCTGTCCGGGTTAGTGCTGTTTGGCAGGAGCCCTCAAACTTGCCTGGCACATCGTAGGTGCTTCATATGCTTGTTGACTTAACGGGTTGGTGATAACAGTGACCCAAGAAAATCGGCAGAACTTTATAGTAAAAAAGTCAGTGCTGCCCCCACCACCCCCATGGAGTACCTGCTGGTATCCGGCCTCATGGGGGCATTTTATATCCTCGATGGCCAATCCTCACAAATCCTCTGCCAGGCAAGTGTTAGAGTCCCATCTTAGAGACGGGAAGACTGAGGCTCAGAAGTCAGGTGACTTGACTGGGGTGGGGGGGGCGGGCTTAGGCGTCAAGAGCAGTGGGTTAGGAAAGGGTCTGACACGTGGCGGGTCACACTCGAGCTGTGGGGTGGGTCTGGGGACTGTGGTCACCGGAGTGAGGATCAGGGGGAATTAAGCCACCAGGAAGTGTGCCCTTGCTCAGCTAATTTCTCCCGGACACGTGCCCAGGGCTTCGCCTCGACCGATGGATCAGGGGGCCGAGCGTGAAACAGCAGGGAGGGGACCCAGCCTGGGTGTGAATCAGGAGGTCAGCCTCCACGTTCCAGGCCCGTCACTGCATAGAGGGGCCGCCCTGTGCTCCCAGGAGGACCGTGGGGGCCCGGCCCCGGGTATGCCCCATCCTGGACCTCCTCGCCAGAGCACATACCCCCTCCCGCAGCCGGAGAGAACAGACAGCAGCGCCGTGACCTCGGCCGGCGGCCGCTGCGCCTCCTGCCACTTCTCGCGGTCGTCGTCCTCGTCAGAGGCGGCCTGGCCCTCCACCGAGCGGAACAGCTGCTCGTCCAGCCCTGGAGAAGCACGGGCTGCGGACAGGGACAGAGGCGGGGGGGAGCCCCCTCTTTGGGGGCCGCCCGACTCCCCTCAGGAGCCCTCCCGCCTCCGCTCCGCCCAGGCTGGGGGGACATGTGAGCCCAATCCGGCAGTCAGAGTGCAGCCGCCTGGCCGCGTGACTGGGGCAGGCAGGCCTGGGGACCCCGCGGGGGCCGGGGACCGTCCGGCCAAACCCTGACTCAGACTTCCAGGGAGGAGGGATGCCCCTGCTCCTCCCGCCAGGGCCTGGAGGGCGTGGGCCTGGCTGCTGGGGGTGAGGGGCGCGCCTTCCGCACAGTGAGCCTCGCAGAGGCTGGTGGGCGAGGCCAGGGGAATGGGGCTCTGCCGACTCGGGGCCGTGCTGGAAGCCTGCTGGGGCTTTTAGGTGAGCTAGGTGAACCAGAAAGTTCCCTCGAACTAGAGCGGCTCAGGCCAAATGGGCAATGTCCCGACCGGCACGGCCCCCGGCCCCAGAGGACCGCGTGCTCAGGGGTGGGCCCCGGGCACCTGTGTTTTATGAGGCTCCTGGGTGGTCCTGATGGACTGGCAGTTTGGGCACCCTGGCTCGGGTGTCCTGATTTTGGACACCCAGCCGGGTGGCTGCGGGGCCCTTCTGTCCTCAATAAAAAGTGTTCCAGACCCAGTAGAACTGGAATTGAGGGGACTGGGCAATAATTTTTTGATCTTGTTATGTTTCCAGTATTGACAGTTTGGTTTCCTTCCTGGGGATTTCCTGCTGCTGTGTGTGTGTGTGTGTGTGTGTGTGTGTGTGTGTGTGTGTGTGGTCACTATAGTCACAGTTGTCCTGGTACCCAAGGCCGGGGCCGCGTAGGGCCTCTGAAGTTGTGTGAGAGGGCTGGCACCTAGCAGCCTGTCCACACCTGCCCGTAGCCCAGCCGGGAGAGCCCTGGGGCACCGCTCAGACAGCTTCTCTCTCCTTTCCTTTGCTCCTGACGCTGCACACCCAGCAGACCAGGTTCTTAACATGATGGGCCTCTTTGTGGCCTTCTCGAGGGGTGACCAGCCAGCCCTGCTTACATACCCCTGATGACGGGGAGCTTACTCTCACTCCGGCTCCATGGGTGCCCTCCCCACCCCTGCACGGCATTGGCAGGAGACGTGTTTCCACATGCTGAGCCAGAGCCTGCCCCCCCAGAACCCACCCTCCCCTACAGGGTGTCTGCCCTCAGGCCTGCGGAGGGGGGGCCCTGGGGAAGCCCAACCTCAGCAGGTAGAGAGTGGGGCTCTGTCTGGAGGCCGGATGGCGGCATCAGCGCAGACAGGACCCTGGGTGTGCAGGACAAACCTTGGTCCGGGGGTCTGCTCGCCGGGCTGCTGTTGGACCCCCAGGCTCCCTCTGGAGGGGGGTCTGGGCCTCTGGTCCCACCATCCTCAGCTTCACTACTCTTGGTGTCTGGCTCTGGGCTGGCTCGTGGTGAGCTTGGGAGCTGGGTGCCCTCTGACCTGTGGGAGAGGGAGACACAGATGTTGAGAGGCGGGGGCTCCGCCAGTTTCCTGCGGGAGACTGTGGGGTGTGGGCCCACCCTCCCCACTAAGGCTAAGCTGCCTGTGACATGCCTGCCAAAGCCCGCGGTGGTCTCTGCGGCTGACCCCACCGGCCCCTACCTGATGGCCAGCACGGCGGAGTCAGCTTTCCATGGCGGACAGTCACCCAGCTTCCCTTGCAGCTGAGACATAGGCTTGTGATGCGATTTTAGCCAATGGGACTAGAGGCAAAACCCTCTGAGGAGCCTCTGTGTCAGAAGGGCGGGGGTCCTTGGTTCCCACCCCAGCACTGCCATCAGGGACTGGCGGGGTAACTGGGAGCCCCCTTTGCAGGCGGATCACTGGGGCCGACGCCTCCGAGGTCCTCCCAGCTCCCGTTGGATTCTCGCCCTGTGCCGGCGGGCAGAGGGGCAGGAAGCCATCGGGGTGGCCAGGAGCGCCAACCTCCTGTGTTTTATGAGCCACTAACTCTGCCTGATGACGCCCTGCATTCAGGCTCCCCCAGTACAAGGTGAGGATGGGGAGGTGCTCAGCGGTCATCAGTGTGAGACCCCCTGGATGCGGATTCTTGGTTCAGAGAGAAACTGGAGCTTAGGGCAGATGATTTGAGGTCTAACTGGGGAGGGGACAGTCGGTCTCAACTCCAGAGGCTCAGATCACAGCCAGAAGAGAAGACACAGCAGTCTAGGCTACAGGATCGCTTTCTCACAAAAACCGCTGACCGAGAATGGAACAGGCTTCCTTGGGAGGTGGTGAGCTTCCTGGCAGAGGAGGTGTGTAAACAGTAAGGGGCTTCAATGGGTAGAATTTTGAATAGCATCGGGATGGGCTTCCCTGGTGGTTCAGAGGTAAAGAATCCACCTGCCAATGCAGGAGACACAGGGTCGATCCCTGGGTTGGGAAGATCTCCTGGAGGAGGGCATGGCAGCCCACTCCAGTACTCTTGCCTGGAGACTCCCATGGACAGAGGAGCCTGGCGGGCTACAGTCCACGGGGTTGCAAAGAGTCAGACACGACTGAGCGACTAAACAACAACCATGGAGAGTATCTAAGTCTTCCCACCGTGAGAAACTTCTGTTTCCCCTAAATTATTTAAGGGCTCCAACAAGCAAAATGAGATGGCGGGGACAGCCCATATGGACAGTTTCCTAGCAGAGGCTGGCCCACGTTCCCCATACCCACTCAGACACCGGGGTCTTCGAAGCTGGTTCCAAGGGCGACTTCCTGCGTCAACACCGCAACAGCTAAATCTCTCAGCATCCCTGTGAGGTGCCAGGCGCTGCTCGGTGCTTTGAACATGTCCTCCCAAGACCCTGCCTGGATGGAGGCAGGGACTGTCCTGACCCCCGCTTCCCAGAGTGGCCGGCCCAAGCCGCACAGCTGAGAAACAAAGGAGCTGGGTTTACGCTCCGGCCCCGCCAGGCGCAGAGAACACTTGCGCAGCAAGCTCGGCGGCCCAGCCCAGCTGCTGCCCTGGTTAGGGGACCGCAGGTCAGCTGCAGCAGAGTCAGGAAGGGGAAGCCCGCGGGGCCCGAGCTGGGAGAGAGAGCGCCACAGATGAGGACACACTCTGCAACTTTCCAAGAGGAGAGACGCGGCTGTGGAGAAACATGGGGTGTTCCTCTTGTCCAGCAGCTGGCCCTCCCGGCCTGCACGGCCGGCCCCTCTCTGTGGGGTCCGTCTGCAGCCGCAGGCCCCTTCGCATGTCACGTGGGCAGGCTGAACCATCGCCACCTTGGAACAGAGACAGCGAGCCTCCCAGCCCGTCCTCTGCCTGCCCCACTGACATCCCACCAGCCACCCCGCTCCCTGGCTGGACACCTCCGGCCCTCGGCTTCCGGGAGGCGCCTGTCCTCCCCAGCGCCCTTTCCCTTGCTCATCCTCGGCATCCTGACCCTAAACCCGAGGATCTCGTATCTCTTCCACATGCACGCTCGCTCTGCGAGGGCTCAGCCAGCACCCCGGCTTCCAAACCTGCCTGCAGCCCTGGCCCCTCAGATCCTGTTTCCTCATGAACCCTGCCCGCCCCACCCCACCCCGCCCCGCGGCTGCTGCCTGGTCACCTCCTCCTGGAAGCCCCGTGCAATCCCCGAGGCCTCCTTATCTTCCTGCATCTGCTCTTCCCACTCCCCGTGCCCCCCAGGGAGGGGTGCCATCTTGGCCCTCCAAGCAGTGGCCATTGGCTTTGGCCACCTGGAGGTCATGCAAAGAGGCCAGCTTGGGGCGGGGGGGTCCTGCCCGCCAGGCTCCTCTGTCCGTGGGGTTCTCCAGCAAGAATACTGGAGTGGGTTGCCATTTCCTCCTCCAGGTGATCTTCCTGACCCAGGGATCGAACCTCGTCTCCTGCATCTCCTGCATCGGCAGGCGGGTTCTTTACCGCTGAGCCGCCAGGGAAGCCCATGCATGTGTCAGGCTGACACAGATGGAATTGCTGATGTTTCCCACCTCGACCTGTGGGAGGGCACTCGCGAGTGGCTCAGTTAAGAGGATGCGTCTGTCTGTGTAGTATTCCTGGACGGACTGGCTGCAAACCCTCCCTGCAGTGGCTTGTGGAAAGCTCCCCTGGAACGTTCTGGGCCTAGAAACTTGGTGGTTCTTGGCCCTGGGACTGGACCCCGGGGCCCGTGATTTAACGGGGGTCTCCCATAAGAATGAGATCCGTGGGGTTGGTCCAGGGAGCGGACCTGGGCGCAGGCGGAGGTCACCTGTGGCCCCCTGACTTGCACCTCTGGCTTCCTGGAAGGTGCCAGCCCCAAGGTCACTGAGAGGGGATCTGTGACCTGTGAGGGGTGTCTGTCTCTGCCCCACGCCCAGGCTGTTAGCACTTGCTGTCCTGGCCATTTTCTGGAAGACAGCTCCAACCCCGTCCCTCTCTCCCTTCGAAATGGTTCAGCGGCTCCAACGGCCCAGAGAAGGGATGCCGGTATCCTTAAGAGAGCATCTGTTGGGGGGCCTCCGAGGTCCAGCCTGGTCTCCGGCTCATGGCTGGTGGTGACCTCGGGGCATGGGACGGCCAGACTCACTGACCGTCCAGTCGGTTTTGCCCTCTGGATCCTTGATGAGCACGGCCAACACCTTACTGGGTACCGGCTCCTGCTCTGTTCTTCCCCTTAGACATGCACATTTGATTCTAAATCTAAGTCTAGTGAATGTATAGTATTATGGTCGTTTCAGGTGTATAGCAAAGTGACTCAGTTGTATGTGTGTATATATATATGAAATATACATATATGAAAAGGAACATGAAAAAGCTGAGAAGGAACATGTGTGTGTGCACACACATACGTATTCTTCTTCAGTCCCTTTTCTATCACAGGTCATTACAGTCCTGAGTGTAGTTGCCTGTGCTGCATAGTCGGTCCTTGCTGTTTACCTGTTTTATAGACGGCAGTGAGTGTGCTGAGTGTTTTAATGGAAAAACTCATCTGCTCCTCCCAGTAGCCCCAAGAAAGAAAGACGCTCCTTCCTGCCATTTCACAGATGAGCATCCTGAGGTGCAGAGCAGGAGGAGCTTGCCGAGAGCCCACGGCTCCCTCTGCCCGCGGGTGCAGGCCACCAGGCTGGTCCCCAGCGCCCCCTCCCTCGTCTCGCCTCCCCGCCTGGATGCCCTGAGCTCCCGTGGTCTTCAGCGACTGTTGGTGTTTCCTGGAGGGACCCAGCACAGGATGGAGCGGCCAGTCGAGGTCTGTCGAATGGATGATGAATGGATGAATGGATGAATGAGGGCATGGGTGAATGACATCGTTGGCGGCAGGTCAGGCGATGAGAGGAAGGGAGGGTCAGGTGGGCACAGGCCCCGCGCCCGACAGGATTCCAGCTCCTCCCGTCCCTCTGTTCTTGGATTGTTCCAGAAAGACAGTGAGAAAGGGCATCGGCGTTGGAGCCACAGACCCCGGGGCCGTCCCAGGCCTGTGGATGTGGCTGAGCCCCTGCCCAGCCCACAGAGGGTTGGACCCTCCAGGCGAGAGAGTGAGCAGGACCTCCCCTAACCACAGGCATTTCGGGTCCCTGGCTGAACTGTTGACTGAAACAGATTTCCTTTCATAGGAAACATTATCACCAAGAGCAAAAAGCCAGTATCTCTTGCCAAAGATAGGAAGTAACCAGGAAAACACAGAAAATGACAACAGAACCGCCAGCGCTAGCCAGGTCTTGTTTTCCGTCTGCCTCTGAACCAGGCTGTTGCTTCTTTGTTGAAAAGAGAGGTTGGCACTGCTAAGGACAGGCGGAGAGGCACCAGATCCAGCCCGGGACCCGAGCCAACAGGACTGAAAAGGCTGGTGGAGGCCCTCCCTGGCTGGCGACCCCCACCCCCGCCCACGCGGGCTGCTCTCCCCGGGGAGACACAGAGGGGCTGGGGATGCTTCTGCAGAGAGGCCGTTTGCCCCATAGGAGTCATCAAATACCTCCTGCTCAGGCCCTCCCGGGGAGCGGCGGGCCCTCGCTGCCCGCTGCCCCCGGATGCCCTCACGCCTGGCAGACCCCAGTCCTCGTCCTGGGGGTGTCCCCTCCAGCTGCGCACATCTGCACACCACCCGAAGCCCCTGCCGGATGTCTTCCTCCTGCTGGAGGCGGCGGCCACCTCTGGCCCCCGGCCCAGCCTCCGACATGGCCTGACAAGGGCCAGATGCTCCTGAGTTCTCCTTCCGGTTCTGGCAGCTCCCAGCTCCAGGCCTCCAGGGGACGGACCCTCCTTGGGTTCTGGGGTGCAGAGAGGGCTTCTGCAGAGCTGCCAAATCTGCCTTCTGCCCCAGCACCCTGGCGTGGCCGAGTGACCCTCCACGACTGCCCCTGCCCCCAGCCCCCAGCTCAATCCCCTGTTCATCCACCAGTAAACGCCGATGGCCCTGAAAGGAAATATGGTGCTTCTGAACACAGGGGGGCCTGCCCTCACTCAGTATTCTGGGGGACCTTAGGCGGCACTCCCGTGAACAGGAGGGGCGTGTGTGTGTGTGTGAACCTGAATTATTTAGTCTAATGTGTACTAAAAACAACTAATGATCACATCAAACCATCTTAGTCCTATGTTTCTGACAATGATACAACTTCCCTCTAAATGCTCAGTCGCTCAGTTGTATCCAACTCTTGAGACCCCATGGACTATAGTCCACCAGCCTCCTCTGTCCCTGGGATTCTCCAGGCAAGAATACTGGAGGGGGTTGCCATTTCCTTCTCCAGAGGATCTTCCCAACCCAGTTATTGAACTGGGTCTCCTGCATTGCAGGCAGATTCTTTACCACCCAAGCCACCAGGGGCTATCCCTTTAAATCTATTAAGTAAAAAGAGTGAGATGATTTAAGGAAAAATAGTAACTAAAGAATAATAATACAGGTTTGATGCAGAGATAGCAAAAATGACACGGATCCTTGGAGTGTCTGAACTTTGGCAAGTGCCTGGAGAGCAGCACGTCGTGAGACCTGGGCGCTGTTGGAGCCAGACCCTTTCCCTGTGCCTCAGACACTCATTCTGTCCCCTTACAGCAGAGGACCCCACCTCTGACAAACTGCCACCCTCTTTTTATAATGGTTATGTTGGAAGATCCCAAAATGAGCTGAATAAGGGATAGACCCTGTTTTTACATATACTTTGAAAAAACTTAGGGTGATGCTTTTGAACTGTGATGCTGGAGAAGACTCTTGAGGGTCCCTTGCAATGATCCAACCAGTCAATCCTAAAGGAAATCAGTCTTGAATATTCACTGAAGGACTGATGCTGAAGCTGAAACTCCAATACTTTGGCCACCTGATGTGAAGACCTGACTCATTAGAAAAGGCCCTGATGCTGGGAAAGATTGAAGGTGGGAGGAGGAGGGGACAACAGAGGATGAGATGGTTGGATGGCATCACTGACTCAATGGAGATGAGTTTGAGTAAACTCTGGGAGATGGTGATGGACAGGGAGGCCTGGCATGCTGCATGCAGTCCATGGAGTCACAAAGAGTTGGACGCGACTGAATTGAACTGATGCTTTGAGATTTAAAGGAGAGAGAAATTAATTTTACAGTACATATTTCAATATGTAAATACTCAGGGATAAATGAGTTTTAGGTGATTAAACCTATTTAATAATGGCTTAGTTTGAATTTCAGAGAGGTTAAGGTAATACTCAATTAGATGTTTGTGACACTTTTTGCCTGTATTTGACATCTTGATATAAGGCCTAGGGAAAGGTATTCAGATAGGTGGGTGGATGGACAGATGGACACAGAGACAGATAGATATGCAGACTCCCTGGGACACGGAGTCACGAATGCCAGTGGACTCAGGAGCTCTGTACCAGCTGGTTAAGCTTCACAAGTGTTGTTATCATCTGTGATAACAAGATAACAAAACACATCTGTGATGTGTTTATGAAATGATGAGCAACGCTTGGAAAATTCTAAACAAACCATAACCTTTCCTCAATTGACACAGCATTGCATTCTAAGACTCTGTGTATTAAAACTGTACAAAAAAAATTGTGTTTATAAGTAAAGCAGAGTTAGATGGTCATCTCAGATAGTTGCAGTGAAAAGCACTTTTCTTCGTGGAATGAGCACCTAGCTGGGCATTTGGAAGTCGGGGCACAAGGGGACCCTGGTGGGCAGTCCAGGACCTGCCCAAAGGCCTGTGTCCCTGGGAACCACCCACCCCCATCAAGTGCCAGGAACACCGCCCGCCTGGTCATCGAGACACCAGGCCCTCCGAGTGAATGTCCGGGATGTCCTCTGGGAATGACCCCCCAAGACCCCACACCCTAACTCCTGCAACCTGTGAATGTGGCAAGGTGTCACTCCCGGGATGGTGTTATGTTATACGGGACAGCTGACCTTAAGCCTGGGTATTATCTCCACCTCATCACAGTTTTAAAACAGAGAACTGTCTTGGCTGGTGCAGAAGAGGAAGTCAGGGAGATGTGGAAAGTGAAAAGGACTTGGGTCATTGCTGGCTGGAGGATGAACAGGGCCACGGGAGGTGGTATGTAGAGAGCGACCCTGCCGACAGCCAGCCAGCAAAGGATGCGGATTATAGTCATACAACCATCACGACCTGAATTCGACTCCCCTTGGGTGAGCTTGGAAGCAGATTCTTCTCTTGAGTCCCAGGTCAGCGGCACCTTAATTTCAGCCTTGTGGGAGTCCAGGCAGAGAAACTAGGCAAGCCTGCCTGGACTTCTGGCCTGCAGAATATGAGATCATAAATGGATGTTGTTTTGAGTGCCTAAGTTGGTGGTAATCTGTTATGGTTGCATGGAAACCAAATACAACAAACCAAACAGGCACACCCATCTGTCTTGTTGGCACAATCTCAGTTATTCCATCAGGCACTAATTGGCCAAGCGCCTCCAGACAGGAGATCTGATTGGTCTAAGCTGATTACGGTGATTCCTTCTTTTTGCCAAAGGTTTGTTTAGGAATAAGCATATTCTGTGATCCTGGCCAGTGAAAGGAAGAAGATGTCTTCCAGGAGAATCTCTGGGAACAGAGGAGTTGGCGGAGGAAGTTATTTTTCTGTCTCTGGATGTGGCAGTGATGCCTGGGGCCATGGCAGCCATCTTGTGACCATGAGGGGCCTTTGCTGATAGACCAAGATGACAAGCTGAGGAAGACAGGGTCGGAGATGGAGAGTTGGGTACCCGCAAACATCACTGAGCTGCTCTCCCTTGGGCTCCTCATGCAGGGTCATCAATGTTATGGTGGTTTAAGCCGTTCTGAGCAGAGTTTTCTGCTACTTGCAGCTGATAGCACGACCAGTGATGAACGGAGCACTGCTTGGGTCTGCACGAGGCTGTGTATGTGGAGTTGTCAGCGCGCTGCCTGGTGCCACAAGTGCAGCAAGGCGGGCTCCGCTCCCCTCCTGCCTCCTGCCTCCGCCCCTGCGTGGGTCAGGGCTCAACAGAGACAGCAGGCCAGCACGGGAGGCCCGTCAATGTTCACGTCTGTGCCTGCAGAGCTGTTGCAAGAGCTTTACCACCAGGAAGTGGCCCCTATGATTGGCGGACCAGCCCAGCAAGTCTGAAAGCCAGAGGAGGGGCTCGGAGGCGTCTGGAACCCTGGATGCAGTGGAACCCCCTTGTTTCAGGGAAGCCCTCAGCCTCGCTTAAAGGCCTCTCGAGTGATTAAATCGGCTTCACCCAGATTATCCAGCATCATCGGCCTCACTTAGTCCAGTGCAACTGGTTATGAACTTGAGTTACATCCGCAAAACACCCACGGCAGCCGTGGGTTAGCGTTTGAATGACTTGGGCTGTAACCAAATGGCTCAGCAAGGCGGTCCAGTCGGAAACCATCGAACACCCCGGGATTCAGCTTTTTCTGAGCTGGATGGAAAACGTCACCAAGTTTACTTCCCTCCCTGTGTTCATGCCCCTGACACCCAGCGGCCCCTAAGCTTCAGGAAGCTCCCGGGCAGAGTGGACACGCAGGGCCTGGCCAGGAGCGGGGGCGCCAGGCAGCCGGCAGCCCAGAGGCTCACAGGCCGGCTGCCTTTCCTGAGCGAAGGCTCACAGGAAACAGACTCGCGAGTGCAAACAAGAGGACAACAGTAGGAAGACGGGCTCAGCGGGGGGCCTCGGAGGAAGAGCTGAAAATAAACCCGTGGAGTGGAGTGTGCAGACACTGCTCGGGGCCGGGGCACCCTTCCTGACTGTTCCTTGTTTCTGCTCCCCAGCTGAACGCGGGGCGCTGCGTTTACTGGGGGCCAGGTGCAAGGGGGTGCCCGAGCAAGCCTCCTCCAGCCTGGGCTGTTCATTCTGCTCTGTAATGCATCCGACAGATGCCGTGTGGCGGCCACCGTGTATGCCGGAAACAGTGCATGTAGTGAGCGGCCCCAGCGCGGGAGCCTGCCTTCCTCGGGCCACCCAGAGCGGGTGAAGTCACGGCAGAAGTCACGGCAGAAACAAATGAAAGCTGGGAAGGCCAGGGGCTATGACAGGTGACGGAGCAGAGGCCAGGGCCTCTGAAGACGTCACGGGATGTAGCTCAGATGGCTGGATGGATGTGAATTTGGCAGGAGTCCTCCAGTGTGGTCAGAGCGCCTGAAGTAGACAGGGAGAGCTTTGGGGTGTGAGAAGCAGAGAGGCTGGCACAGCTGGAGGTGTGCACGTGGGCAGAGTGGAGGACGCTGGGGCCAGAGGGGGACCCCACCTCCCAGGACCACTGTCATGGCCAAAGGCAACTGACTGGTCTGGCAGCCAGGCCACCCGGGTCCTGGGAGGCTGCCCCTGGCCTGGGGGACCAACCACGGTCTGCTTGTCCCCCATCTGCGTGCCCGAAGCCCCCCGCCTGGCCTGGAACTGGAAAGCAGGGTTCCTGAACGTGGGGTCACAGAGCATCCCCAGCATAACCCCAGAGGCTCAGAGCTGAGGCTGTTCCCAAGCCCCACCCTGACGGAAGCAGGAGGAGGGCCCAGGACTCCTGAGCCCCTGAGGACTGAGTCCCTCCTGGGCTGTGCCCTGACTGCCTGGGTGACCTTGGCCAGACTGCCACCCCTTTCTGAAGGACACATTTACTGCACAGATTGTTGTTCAGTTGCTGAGTGTGCCCGACTCTGTGACCCCATGAATCGCAGCACACCAGGCCTCCCTGTCCATCACCAACTCCTGGAGCTTACCCAAACTCATGTCCATGGAGTCGGTGATGCCATCCAGCCATCTCATCCTCTGTCGTCCCCTTCTCCTCCTGCCCCCAATCCCTCCCAGCATCAGAGTCTTTTCCAATGAGTCAGTTCTTCACATCAGGTGGCCAAATTATGAGTTTCAGCTTCAGCATCAGTCCTTCCAATGACTATTCAGGACTGATGTCCTTTAGGATGGACTGGTTGGATCTCCTTGCAGTCCAAGGGACTCAAGAGTCTTCTCCAACACCACAGTTCAAAAGCATCAGTTCTTCGGCACTTAAGCTTTCTTTATAGTCCAACTCTCACATCTGTACATGACTATTGCGTGCATTAGCTTTAATCAAGACCCTTCTCCTGGCAGGAGCCCACCACCCAGACCCTAGGCTGTCAGTGGGAAGTGTGGGCCCAGGCTGTGCCCTGAGGAAGTCCAGCCGGGGACACACGCTTGCCTGGGGGTGGACGTCTCTGGGGACACTGCCCATCAGACAGCCCAGAGGCCGGCTCCTTCTCCCCCGCGGTCTCCGCTCGTCCCCGGCTCCCGGCCCGTGGGCCCTGCCTTGGCTGATGCTCTCTCTTGGCCATGAGCATGTGGTTTTGGGGGCAGGCCTTGCTTTTCTGGGTAGAAGAGGACGGATGTCCGCCTACTTTTGGCCTTTAATAGTGTGGTGAAGGCTGCATGTCTGAGGGACATTGCTGAAGATGCGTCACATGACCACAGCTTTGACCAGATGGACGTTTGTTGGCAAAGTAATGTCTCTGCTTTTTAATATGCTGTCTAGGTTGGTCATAGCTTTTCTTCCAAGGAGCGAGTGTCTTTTGATTTCATGGCTCCAGTCACCATCTGCAGTGATTTTGGAGCCCAAGAAAATAAAGTCTTTCATTGTTTCCACTGTTTCCCCATCTATTTCCCATGAAGTGATGGGACCAGATGCCATGATCTTAGTTTTCTGAATGTTGAGTTTTAAGCCAACTTTTTCACTCTCCTCTTTCACTTTCATCAAGAGGCTCTTTAGTTCTTCATTTTCTGCCATAAGGGTGGTGTCATCTGCATATCTGAGGTTGTTGATATTTCTCCTGGCAATCTTGATTCCAGCTTGTGCTTCATCCAGCCCAGCCTTTCTCATGATGTGCTCTGCATAGAAGTTAAATAAGCAGTCCAATAACCCCCAACTTGGGGCTTCCGTGGTGGCTCAGACTGTAAAGAATCTGCTTGCAATGCAGAGACCTGGCTTCAATCCCTGGGTCAGGAAGATCCCTGGGAGGAGGAAATGGCAACCCACTCCAGTGTTCCTGCCTGGAGAACCCCATGGACAGAGGAGCCTGGCGGGCTACAGTCCATGGGGTCGCAAAGAGTTGGACTAGACTGAGCAACTCACCCTTCACACTTTGACTTAACCGCCCACTGAGGGCTTCTCGTGTTCCAGCAGGACCCCCTGGAGTCGGGAGGAGCCGCAGTCTCCTGACCACCCCTCCTCAGCCTCTGCCCAGTGGGACCCTTGGCTGAGCTTGCTCCCGGGGCCTGTGACTGTGAACACGACCGTGTGTGAGTCCCGAGGCACGGCGTGCACCCCCCTGGCCCCCGAGGTCCTGGCTCAGCATCAGGCCTGTGTTGCCCTGACACCCAAGGGTCATCGGCGCGCTCTGCTGGCACTGGGGTGACGCCCGCTCCCTGACCCAGCGGGTGGACGTGAAGACTCGCTCTGGGTGACCCCTTGCTGGCTCCTCCACCCAGAGGAAGGGTCCCCTCGTCCACGCTTCTGCTGCCTCCCGCCCTACTGTCTGTCTTATCCTACAGATCCTAAGGTTCCGCCCTTGAGGAAGCGTCTTAGGACAGAGAGGCTCCGCCCAGCTCCGGGTGAGGCCTCGGGGTGTGGGCTGGTGACCCGTCCCTTCTCGGGCACTGCACCCAGGAACAGCGCCCTCACCGGCCTCCTCGTCCTGCGTCTCCCCGTCTGCCCGTCTCTCTCCACAGCCTGAGGAGCCGCCGGGAAGCTCAGGGCAGCCACTGCCCTCCCGGTGTGTCTGTCTTGCTCGTTCTCTGGGGCGAAGGCCTCGTGCCTCAGCCCGACTCAGGGCCTTTCACCATCCCCACCTGCACTCCCAGCACCCTCTCTGCCACCTCCCACCTCCCACCCACCCGCCACAGCCCGTCTCCCTGCTCCCTCGAGGCACCAGGCCTTCGTTTGGACTCACAGCAACCTGCATCTGCCGTGCCTGAGAAAACTGCTATTCATCCTTCAGCACCCAGCTCAAGTGACGGCTTTCCCCCGAGAGACGCCCCATCACGCATGCCTCCTCTGTGCTTGCCCACACTCTGCAACTCCGGCAGGCCCCGACGCTCAGCTTGTGGTGGTCCCCGCGCACCAGGGCTCTCAGGGGCCAGACTCCAGTTCATACCAACAACACTGACCCCTATTACCATTCCTGTTTATGGGGGATGCTGTGAGCAGGGATAGATGTAATAGTCATCTCCAGCTTTATCAGGGACCTTCTCAGTGCTAAGCAGCATTCTAGGTGCTTCGTATGTATTGTGACTTTATCTTCAAGTTCCCTGTGAAGTGGGTGTCAGAATAGTTACTGTTCTTGCCCCGTTTTACCGATGAGGATACGGAGGCTCGCAGCGGCAAGAATGATGTAGACAGGTCAGCACCCCAGAGCTGCACCCCCCTGCCCCCACCTCACTGATCACCCACACCCAGCGCGGGGCGCAGGGTCCCCCCACTTCACAGTGAGGAAAGGGAGGCTCACAGAGGGTAGAGCTCAAGAGCCCGGGTAAGCGTCTGGGAAAGCTGGGATTCAGGCCTAGACCGGGCTGGGCCTCCCAAGCCTGCCCCCGCCCCCTGCCCCGAACCGGGTGGTCTGGTGGGGCAGGCGCCCGGCCAGCACTGTCCCTTTGTGAGCTGGGGTATTGTCCCCGGGAAAGGCCTTGCCACCCGCACGCTGGTTTCTCAGGATACTGGGAGCTGTAACCCCCCTCTGCCCCAGATGGAGCCCCCGCCCCGCCGCCTGCCCCCCACCCGTCTGCCTCCCTCCTGACCCCCTGACGTTGCCCCCCACCCCCCACCCCAGGCCTGGCCACTCTGGTTGGGGCGGGAGAAAGGGGGTGGCCCGCAAGGCCCTCATCTTTGTGGAGGGCAGCTCAGTGGGCGGCCCCCTGCCTCCCTCTGTCTCCGCCCCCACCCGGGTCTTTGCATCCTTCCGGCAAACACAACAAAGCCGGCAAACACAACAAAGCCGCAGAGGCCCTTTCTTCAGCCCCACTGAGCTGGCTTCTCTGTCTCCCTTCTGAAGGCAGAGCCCGGCCCCTGCCCAGCAGGCGGCCTGGCCAGGTGTCTTAAAGGGCCAGCTTCTCCTCGACAGCGTGGGGCGGGGGCGGCGGGGCAGACAGGTGGCTGAGACTTGAAGCTTTGAGAGAATCCGTGGTCACCAAGAGCAGGGCGGCTCCGCTGGAGGCAGGGTCATGCCCTGGGACAGCTAGGCGCCCGCCGGGCGCTGGATGCCTGTGTCCTTGCTGCCAAGACGTTTCCGAGGCTGCTTCTGTCCACATGCCCGTTGGTCCCGTCCACACACCCGTTGGTCCCATCATTTGCTCCTTCACTGTTTTCCTTGGGGCCCTGGGCTGGGTGCTGGGCCTAAGAACCGCAAGTTCTCCTGCTTCCTCGCAGGGTTCACAGGCTGGGCCTGGACACCGGTAAGAAGCCCATCCTTATTGGGCTGATTGGCCCACCCTCCCTGCAACTTCTGAGGCACAGGACAGGCAGGTTGGTGAGGGTGCAGACGGCCCCCAAATACCGTGAAGCGTTTGGCGGCCTGGGAGAGCTGACTTTGAGGTGTGTATTGTTCAACATTTCTGGGACATGCACTTCTGTGATTCTCCTGGGAGGGGCTCAGACAGAGTTCCACAGGGTTAACTGTGGGTATGTGTACGTTCGGAGGGTCAGTCACTAAATTTTGGCCAGTCAGAGCATCACGTGATCCTGACTCCTGGTGGGTTCAGGGATGAATGTGCTTCCAAGTTGGTCCACCGAGGCTGAGCCTGGCATTCCAGCAGGCTAGCTCAGACGAGAGATGATCTTTCTACTGGACTTGGAGTTTTGTAGATGTCAGTGCCCCAAAGGCTGCCAGGGGAGAGACCTTGCCTGGGAGTGAAGCCCAGAGCTTCTGTATGCTGGTGACATTGTTTGAGTACCCGGATCCAGCCATGCCTGAAGCTGACCTCGCCTAAACTTTAGTAAAAGCCAGCTTCTTTTTTAAGCGAGTCAGACTTTCTGGCACTCATTAAGAGACCTGGCTGATGGAAAGAGACAACAGAGGAGGGAAAGCTGGAGTGTTTGGGTGTAGCTTGGGAGGAGTGTTTGGAGGGCTAGATGATATCCTATAAATCGTGGTGCTAAATATTCCATGTGAGACTGCATCACTGCATCGTAATCTGCGTCTTCCTCTTGGGATCCTCAGCCATGCCTGCTCTGATCACACGCGTGCCGGGAGGAGGAACTGTCTTGTGGGATTCGGGGGAGCCGAGTCTGCTGTCTGGGATGAGGTGGTGTGAGGCTGAGGAGGCCAGCTGTGGGCAGCTGGAGCCCGGAGGTGGATGGGGCCGTGACGGGCCCAGCAGTCGTCTGCAGGCCGGCTGGCTGGGGGAGCTCCAGGAGGCTGTGGACTGCCCTGACGTGCAGAATACTCCTATGAGATCCAGGAGCCTCACGGCTCTGCAAGCAGTGGTCGCTCCCTTGGGCCCCTCTGCACAAAGCGCGCGTGTGTCCCTGCAGGCAAGTTCATGGCCTGCTCTGCTCGGGCCCAGGGGCCCTCAGAGGGCAGTGGGCATGCCTGTGTCTGTCCTGTGTGCCCGAGGTATCCGCACCGGGCTTTGTCCGTGGAAGGTGGTTAGGAAATGTGGGGCAAATACGTGAGTGTCTCCAATGGCTTAAATATCTCCTGTCTGTTCTCCTAGGTTCCTGATCAAGACGGTGGATGGAGGTGCTATGGGAAGCGCCCTTTCTATCTTCAAACACCCAGAAGTGCCGGAGAAAACCTTACCATTTAGGAGAATGCAGAGCCAAGGTCACAGATTAGAAGGGAAGATGCCCGGCTTGAGTGGGGAGCGGGAGGTTGAGCGGAAACGCCCCCAAGGGGTCAGGACTGGGGTCCGAGGCCCAGGTGGCTCAGGGGCAGGGGACCTGGTTGTTGCGTGAAGACAAGGAGGCCCCTGCAGGAGGGGGCATCCCGGGGCCGCCTCATCCACGGATGGAGGCGAGAAAACCCCACCGGCTGCTTCGGGATGCTGCCTAAGGTGTGGGGTCATTTCTCACCAGCTGTGTAGTCAGAAACCTGGAGCTAAGAAACGCATCTAGAAAGCAGCCCAGATTCAGGCCCTGGTGGGGGCAGAGAGAGAACACCCCCCGTGATCGGGGGGCCCTCCAGGGTCCTGACTTCTGTCAAAGCTGGGCTCAGGGTGGCCATCCCCATCATGACGGGAAAACTGGACGGGCTGGGGATAAGCAACGCCAGAGAGATGAGAGGAGGCGGCTTCCCTGAGAGAGAGACGGGGCGAGGCCTGGGGAGGGAGGAGAAGGCCGGCTTTGAGAAAGAACTCACAGCAGTTCCTCCTGAGCAGCAAGCGGCTGAGAGGGCACCTGAGGTGGGGCTCTGCCAGGGAAGGGGTCTGGTCTGGAGTCGGGAAGCTCAGCTGCGTCCTGGGTCCCTCGAGCTTGGTTTTGTGACCAGTGTTCTTGGCTGTTCTGTCCCCTTCCCCTTCCTTGCTTCAAGGACAGAGAGTGTTGGGGGCAAGTCAGCCTGAAAACCTGCAAGCTCTGACTACAGAAAACAGACAGAGGAGGTCTGCTCCCGGGGCTGGGCCGGGACATAAGTGACAGCCATCACCTAAGCACCGTAGGAAGGCCACTGTCTGGCCTCTGGTTTCCTCATTCCCTGGAGGAATGCAGCCTCTGCAGCCTCTGGTCCCTTTTCCCTTCCTAAGGCTGTGGTTTCGTTGCTAAGTCGTGTCCAACTCTTGCAATCCCACGGACTGTAGCCCACCAGGCTCCTCTGTCCACGGGTTTCTCCAGGCAAGAATACTAGAGTGGGTTGCCATTTCCTTCTCCAGAGGATCTTCCCGACCCAGGGATCGAACCAGGAGCCCCAGTTTTGTTTGGGATAGCAGCATCACCTGACTCTCTTGCAGGTAGAGGCAGCCACATGATGCAGTTCTGGCCAAGTTGAAGGAGGTGCAAGTTCCAGAGGGAGAAGCAGGGGTGGAGGGCCTCTCCCTGAATATCAAGGCAAAGCTCACTCTCAGAAAATCCTTCTTGCTCTGAATGTCCCTGGTCCATCTTATGCCTGGATAGCAGACATGAGGTCTGGAGCTGCAGCAGCCATCTTGTAACCATGAGCCAACAACAGAGACGGTGAAGTGGAAAGAAAGAAACAACACAGGCTGTGGGGCCAGACAGACCTTCCTTTTCCACTCTCTGGCTATATGGCCCTGGTATGTCACTTAGCTTCTCAGAGCCTCACTTCCCACAGTCTGTAAGATGGGGCAGAACCTCTCCCTTGCACAGTCTTGAGATGATTAAATTATGCATTGGCTGTGGATCCAAGTTTTGTCCTGTAAAGAGCTATATGAATGTTTGGAGTTACTTTTATAATCATGCTGTAAAGGACAGTTACTTTAGGGCGAAAGGAAGAAGAGACCCTTTATTTCTCTTCTTGGAGAAAGATCCAAGGCTGGACACGGGCCTTAAGCCAATGGGCCCTGCTCCCCAGCCCATCAGCTCTGCAAACAGGAAGTGACTGTCCAAACATTTGGAGCTGCAGGAGGCTAGCTCAGAGTGGGCCTCTTCCCTCCAGCATTGTCCCCACGGAGAGCACCTCGGAACTCAAGGACACGGTCTGCCTGGTGAGGAACGAGGTTCAAAGCCACCCCTTCTGGCTGCCCCGCCCGCCAGTCTGGGCCAGACCCACTTCCTTTCGGGCTGGAGGCAGACAGCAGCCCCTCCCTCCTGCCTTCCCCTCCCTGTCGCAGCTGTATCACAACAGAGTCACTTTTTTTGCAAGTCTGTTCCTGTGACCCCCCTGGCCAGAACCTGTCCATGGCTTCATGCTGTCCCGAGGGAAGGCTGACGTCCTCACCGTGACCTTGGTTGCCCTGGTCCCTGCCTGCCTCTCCCGCCCTCTGCCTCCAGCCACTCTTAGTTTCTGGCCAGAGCCCAGGTCCCTCCTGCCCCGGCGCTCTGCTGTTTCCGTTTTCTGGAGCACCCTCCCCTCCCTGGCCCATCTCGCCGGGTAACACCCCCCCCCCCGGCCCCAGCACCCTCCTCCTGTGGCAGGATCTCAGAACGTCGCCTTCACAGTGATCCCCCTGCAGCCTCCCACAGCTGCTGCAGAGGGCCGGCGCTCAGCACATGTGGAAGGCATGCCCGGCGCCTTAGAATTTGAAACTGTGGGAGCTCTGTTCTCTGAGCACCTAAATGAGCCAGGCAGGCCTCACGGCATCTTCACAGCCACTCGGGTAGGCAGGGACCGCAGTCTCCATTCCGCCCAAGAGGAAACAGGGACTCGGAGGGGACCAGTGACTTTCCCAAGGTGTCACATCAGAGGTCCTGCCGGGATCTGAACCTTGGTCCCAAGCCCAGCGTCCTGCCCTGGTGGAGCGAGCACAAGGGGTCCGTGCCTGTCTGTTTCCTCACCTGGAGAAGGGGGACATCATGGAACCTGCCTCCCAGGGCTGGTGGCTGGGAGGACTCCGTGAGTTAAGTCACCTGAGTGCTCAGAGGCTGGCCGATCGTAGGCGCTCAGGAACTCTTAGCTGTTACCATCATTGGTATTGCACTGATCAGCCAAAAACAGACCCATGGATGGATGGATGGATGAGTGGATCCATGAACACGTGAACAACAGGCAAGCATGAGAACGAGTGGGGAGGAGGAAAGCGCTGGAGAACGGGAGGGGATCCCCGACCCCAGTCCCCGCCCTGCTCACCTGTAGCGCCGCAGCTCCCCCTCCAGCCGCCGCAGCCCGCGCTGCAGGCCGGGCACCTGGCGCGCCAGCGCCTCGAGCTCGCGGACGCGCCCCAGGCTGCGGAGCACCGCCTCCCGGGCCTGCTCCGCGCGCCGCCGCACCTCGGCCTGGCCCCGGCGCAGCCGACCTGCGTCGGCCTCGGCCGCCGCCAGCGCGCCCCGCGCCTGCCGCAGCTCCCGCGCCGCCGCCTCGGGCTCGCCGCGCGCCGCCTCCCGGGCGCCCGCCTGGCTCTTCCAGAGGCCGACCTGCCGGGACAGGGCGGCAGGGCGGGCGGTGAGCTCCTCGCGCGGGACCCCGACCCGGCCCAGAGCGCGCGAGCAAACCCTCTGTGTGAGCTCGGTTAGCCCTCCCCCTAACTCTGCTAAGATGGGAGCTCGCATCGCCCCGTGGTAATGGATGCCCCCGGGTAATGGGTGCGGGCCACCGAGGCCCAAAGCTCGGGCTCTGTTCTTTGCGCGGTTCCAGGGAGTCCCCAGACTCTTCTCCACCCACCTCCCGCCCTTGGGGCGCCCCGCCTCCATCCCACAGAGGTGGTCCTCTCTGCCTGGTCTCAGGTGCCTCTTCCGGGCCCTCCCCACCCCTAGCTGCCAGGTAGCGGCTCCTTAAGGGTGGGGTTTTCTTCCGCTGTGTTTATTGCTGTGTCTTCAGGCGCCTAAAATAGGCCTGGCACACAGTAGGTGTTCAGTAAAGACTTAAAGAACGAATGATCCTGGACGAGCTTACTCCACATAAAAAGAGTACCTCCCCGCCCCACGCTTCGCTTCTGGGATGCCCATCGGCGCGCCCTTGCCTTGGCCACTAAAATCTGCGCCTCGAACCCTGTGCACTCCGGGCCTCTCCCCACCCCTCGGGGCTGTGCCCGGGCCGCGTGGGGAGCAGGCAGCTCCCTCGGAGGCTGTTCCGGGCCTCGTCTGATCCCGCGCCTCCGTCGTCCCCTTTGGCACAAGGCTGGTGCTCACAAGGCTGACTGAATTGCAGATGCCTGCCCTGGGTCCGTGCCTCTGTCGGCGCCTGGCCCCCGCAGCGCTGGGTGGCCTGTGCCTGCCCGATTGACAGTGTGACGCTATTTAGCACCGGGGACGCGAGGCCTGGCCCCGAGGCAGGCCCTGCAATGTCTGCTGAGTTGCCCGTAGACCCGGTTAGGCAGGGAGCTCCTTAAGGGCGGGACAGAGTCTTCCTCACACCTTATCTCCTAGGCCTGCCGGAAGCCTCTAGAGGCCTTTGTGAGACCGTCCGGGTTTCCTGGAAGGGTCCGGGTGTGGCTCAGAGGGCAAGAGGAGACGCGGTGCGGCTGAGGATGGTTTCCTCAGTGGGACTGGGGTTTGGGGGTGGAATGGGGTTGGAGCGGCTGGGAGGCAAGCTCAAGCCAGGCGGGCTGCCCCCTGCTCGTCCCCTCCTGCCCAGGAGGGGCTCTCGGCCCCCCGCGGTCGGCGGCCCTCCGGTCCGGTCCTCACCCGCCACCCCCTTCCGCCCCGGCCGCGGGCGCACCTGCAGCGCCAGGCAGCGCGCGTCACTGCTCTGCAGCGCGGCCCGCAGGTCCTCCACCAGCTCGCGCAGGTTGCTGTTTTCCTCCTCCAGCCGAGCCAGGCGCTCGCCGTCCGGGCCGCCATCGGGGCCGGCCGGCCGGGCAGCTCGGCGGCGGCGGCGGCGCGGGCGGCGCAGGCGGATCTGCGTCTCGATGTGCTCGCTCAGAGCGCCGCGGGGCAGACGGGGCCCGGCGCGGGTGCCGAAGTAGCCGCAGAGGCGCGCGTGGAACTGGCGGAAGGTGAGCTCGGGCGGCTCCGCGCGCAGCGCCAGGCGCGCCTCCTCCTCGGCATCCTCGTCCCCGTCGGCGGCCTCCTCAGCGGCCGCGTCCCCGGCGATCACGTCCCCAGAGTTGGTGTCTCCGGCGGCCGTATTCCCGGAGGCCTCCCCGGGGGCAGTAGCCCCCTCGACGCTCAGCCCCAGCACCGCGCAGAGCGCGCGGAAGTCGGCGCGGGGCAAGCGGCCGGCCCCTCGGCAGTCCAGGTGGTGGAAGACCTCCTGCAGATACTGGTCCAAGCCGGTGGCCAGCACCACGATCTCGTTCTCCACGCCGCGGTCCAGCCCGTAGTGGTGCGCCAGGGCGCTCAGGAGCCACTGCGTGCGCCGCGCGGGCCGCCGGTACGGGTCACTCGCCGCGCCTTCCATGCCGGCTTCCGCGCCCGGGCCGCTGGGCTCCAGCGCGCCGGAGCGCCCCTCCTCCGGTCCCTCCGCCCACCACTTCCAGGGGCGGCCCCCGGCTTTCCCGAAAGGAGGGGCTTAGCGGAGCCGGCGGCGTCTAGCTGCGGCGCCGTGTTTACCCGGGTGGGCTTGGCGGGGGCTGGGGAAGGGGACCCAGCGGCCCCGAGGTCCCCGTGGGGCCGCCACCGCCTGTCCTCTCTCCCGATCTCGGGGCGTTCCTGGCGCCTCCTCTTTTCCTCCCACTCCAGGGTCTGTCCTCTTTCAACTCCCTCCTTGTGCAGAGCGTCCCCCAGGTGGGGGTGGGCGTGGGTGCAGGATGGAAGCTGGGGGGCACTGGAGGGTGGCAGCCGGGTTCTCTTGCTGGGGGCGTGTCCCCACGCCCACGCGCCCCTCCACCCTTCTAGCTGGAAATCCAGGGGAGCCCGGCGAGCTCGCCTGGACCAGCATATCCCCGTAGGTGCGGGGAGGCCCCTCCCCTTCAAGTCAGCTGCTGGGTCCCCAAACCGACTTCTAGCTCCACCAGGGCGGGGGCACGGCCCTCGCGTGGTAATGAGCCGGGAAAACCAACCTGGAGAATGAGGGGATGCCTTAAGGTGGTCCCGGTGGATAGAAACCCATCTGAACCAGAGCCTTGCTCTCTAAGCTCTGGGTGTGTTGGGGCCGGGGCGGGGTGGGAAAGCTGAGGTCTTCTTTCTTCCCAGCCCTTTGTGCCGAAGAATGGTGAGTTGACCAATGAGCTGGGGGGTTAGCCAATCAGGTAGCTGTCTGGCCAGACATTTTCTCTAATGCATTAGAACACCTTTCTGGAAGATAAAAGCAGCCTCCCAGGTAAAGTAAGGCTGCTTTTCCTTTTTTCTTTTCTTTTCTTTTTTTGCGTAGGCGAGGTGTAGACATGTCTTAGTCTGATAGTGGGAACTGTCTTCCAGCCTAAAGGGAGCAAGAAGCAGATTTCTTCAGCTGTCCGTGGCTAAGATGGGCAGCATGTGGCCTCATGTACAGCTCTGGCAATTCAGACGTCAAATCCTGGAGTTTGAAAAAGCACCGGCATTCTGTCTCCTCTGGTGCAGTACCCCAGACTGAGCGCTTTGTCAGTTCGGCAAATTTCTACTTGTCCTTGGAGACTTTGCCCACCGCGTGTCTCTGCCAGGAAGAGGTTCTCCTTCTCAACTGTTTTGTGTGTGCATTAAAAAAAATTATTAAAGTTCCCTGGTGGCTCAGTGGTAAGCAATCCACCTGCCAATGCAAGCAGTGTGGGTCTGACCCCTGGGTCAGGAAGAGCCTCTGGAGGAGGAATGGCAACCCGCTCCAGTATTCTTGCCTGGAGAATCCCACGGACAGAGGAGCCTGGTGGGTTACAGGCCACTGGCCGCAAAGAGTTTGACATGACTGAGTGACTAAGTAACGACAGTTTGACATGTTTTACATCAACTCCACATCTTGGTTTCTACCTTAGAAAAACACGTGCGCAGGGTGTTCATCATACTGTCGTTTGTAACAGTGAGAAACTGGAGACACCGCTCTCCCCAGGATGAACGACCAGACAAGGATGAGTGAGAAAGCGAGTTGTCGCACGTCGTGTACAGGGTAGCCGTGACGTCACGGCGAACCTGCCCAAAGCGGTGCTAAGTATTTTCTCTGTGGTCATGTGTGTGTAAGTGCATAGAAAAACACAGAGGGGTCCGCAGACAGATTCAGTGGTTATTTCCAGGGGTTGGAGGCATTTGGCTTTCACTGTAACATCTTCCTTTTTCACAGGGCAGTGTATTTGCTTTTCTTTTCTTTTTTTTTTTTAAGGGGGAAAGACTTTCTTTACCATTTACAGCCCACGGAGTTCACCCATTTAAGGTATATAAATAAATGGCTTCTGGCATATTTATAGAGCACAGAACCATCATCACAGTTTCACTTTATCTTTGTATTTGGCTGCACCTCCGCGTCCCCTGTACCCTCCTGCACTGCCTCCCTCACCGACCTCCTTGCAGTTTCTCTGACTCACCTCAGGGCCCTTGCATCTGCCTCCCCCAGGTGTTTACAGCCTGCCCCCTCACCTCCAAGTTCCTTGCGGCAAAGTCACCTCCTCTGCCAGGCCTTCGGTGACGTTGCAAGCCCTCTGCATCCCTAACAGACCCTCTCTCCTGCTGTGTCAGTCTCTCTGCCTGTATGACAGACACTGGTGGCCTCGAGGGTAGGGACGTGTGCCTGTCTGTCCACCCATCTCAGCTGCCACCCCACGGCTGTCTCCGGGCATGGTGTGGTGCTTTCTTTGCCTATAGAGGATTTTTTTTTGCCTATAGAGGATTTAAAACTTTTAATTTTGATTTTTTTCTATTTTTTTGGCCACACCGAGAAGTATTCAGGATCTTAGTTTCCCAAACAGGGATCAAACCTGTGCTTCCTGCAGTGGAAGTGCAGTGTCTTAACCAGGGGACCACCAAGGAAGACCCTTTAATTTGTACTTTTAAAAGCAACCATCGCCATTTATTTGCAGGCCTGCCTCAAGGGCTGAGGTTCACAAGGCCAGAGATCCCATATGGCCCCCGTGCCCAACACACGGCCTGGCATTAAGTAGGCACTAGTTACGTTGTTTTGTTTGAACACATTTTTGTAGACGTGAACACACTGCTTCAGAAGGAAATCACAGGCATGCCTCGGATTCGAGCACCCTTTCACCCAGGGATGATGGAGTCCGCGAGATTCCAAATGTTGGTTCTTGGTTGGATCCCCTAACTGGACCGTAGAAACTTCTAGGCTGGGAGTCCCACCGCCCGAGGGGTTGCTGTGCGCCTTTCGAACACTGAGTCTGGAACCTGGCTCTGAACTTCTGAGCCGCGTCTTGCAGACGAATCCGATTCAGTCTCATGTTAGTGCTGAGAGCTGCTGACCTAGACGAGACTACCCCTGTTGTTGCAGCTGGCGACTGCTTTTGGGGAGGGAATCCTTTCAACAGTCAGTATTGAAAGCCTTTAAATAACTTGCCGTAGAGCCGGCGCCTGGCCTCTGCCCCCCGCAGTTCCGCGGGGGCAGGGGAGTATGGGGTGATAATGGGGGGCTGTCAGGCCTGTCTGTCTGTGGGGCTGTGTTACCAGGCGCCTCTGAAATCATTCCGATTGGACCCACTAGGTTTTTGTTTCAGATTCCAAGTGAGCAAACTCGGAAGTCTCCTGCGCTTTTGTCTGGGCTGGGGGATGGGCGTGTGTCTGTGTGCGGGAGAGGCCCTTGGAGAGAAGCGATGTTTCTGAAGTCAGCTCGGTATTGTTTGAGCCATTCCAAATAGTATGTCGTTCACAGGGTCTTCAAACAGCCCAGAAAAATGCTAAAAAGCAAAAACATCCCCCATTGTGCCAACAAGAGAAGAACAGAGTTCTTCTGATGTGCTCTTTTCAGACGTTTTCCATGCATTTGGGCATGAAAGAACTTTGGGAGTGATGGGATATTCTCTGTCTTCACTGGCGTGGAAGTTATTAATACGTGACTGTTACACGTCAATCAAAGTGCTTACAAGGGTGAATTTTACAGGACATTTCAGTTGTACCTCCTTAAACTTGACTTAAAGAAATGAGTTGGGATGCTGCTGTCAGGATCTTTCTTTGCACATCAGCCATCTTCCTAAGCAGCTCTGCCATCATTACCATTCCTGGGCAGCATTCTTCTCGAAGGCTGGTCCACGCACCACTTAGGACTGACCCAGGAGGTAGACATCGCGGTGTTTTCTCTCCATTCCAGTAACACTGTCGATGGTTGGCTCTGTCTCCGGGTGACTTGCTGGCCAGCTGAGGGGCATGGATACTTTACAAGCCCTTGACGCCGTCAAGCTGTTTATCCGAAAGTGTGTGTTATCCTGCCCCGTCCCCTGGAGCATCTGGGATTGTCTGAGAGCTGTCATTTTTGGTGTCGAAGCTTTTACATTTTTAAGAGTCTTGGTTGGGGAGTTTAGCTGGATGTTTAGACATCGTTTTACTTCTGGGCCTGGATTTTCCTGGTGGTCCAGTGGTTAAGCTTCTGCCTGACAATGTAGGAGACACAGGTTGGAACCCTGATCTGGAAAGGATCCCACATGTCTCAGAGCAGCTAAGCCCGCGTGCCACAGCTCCTGAGCGCTGCGACCACTGAAGTCTGCGCTCTGAAGCCTGTGCTCACGACAGGAGAAGCCACCGCAGGGAGGAGCCGGCGCGCTACAGCCAGAGAGGAGCCCCCACTCACCACAACTACAGAAAGCTACAGCCAGAGAGGAGCCCCCACTCACCACAACTACAGAAAGCTCACGCAGCAATGAAGAAATAGCACAGCCACAAATAAATAAATAAAAAGAACTGAGCCCAGAGGAATTCCCCAGTGGTCCAGTGGCTAAGACTTGGTGCTTCCACTGCCACGGGCCTGGGTTCAATCCGTGGTCAGGGAAATAAGGTCCCACAAACTGTGAGACCAACCTAGACAGCATATTAAAAAGCAGAGACATTACTTTTCCTACAAAGCCACGGTTTTTCCAGTAGTCATGTATGGATGTGAGAGATGGATCATAAAGAAAGCTGAGCACCAAAGAATTGATGCTTTTGAACTGTGGTGTTGGAGAAGACTCTTGAGAGTACCTTGGACTGCAAGGAGATCGAGGCAGTCCATTCTAAAGGAAATCAGTCCTGAATATTCATTGGAAGGACTGATGCTGAAGCAGAAACTCCAATACTTTGGCCACCTGATGCGAAGAGCTGACTCATTTGAAAAGACCCTGATGCTGGGAAAGATTGAGGGCAGGAGAAGGGGATGACAGAGGATGAGATGGTTGGATGGCATCACCGACTCGATGGACACGAGTTTGAGTAAGCTCCGGGAGTTGATGATGGACAGGGAGGCCTGGCGTGCTGCAGTGACGGGGTCGCAAGGAGTCAGACACGACTTGATTGACTGAACTGAACTGAACTGAGGAATCTTCACGCCCAGCAGCGGCTGAGGCCGGGAGCCCCGCCCCTAGGAGAGCCCCGCCCCGGGGCCACGTGCGTCTCCTAGCAACCGTCAAACTTAGTTAGGAGGCGGGTCCTGGGGCTTCCCTACCGGCGGGGCGCACCGACAGCGTCTTTCTCGCCGAGGCGGCTGAGCAGCGGCTGTGGGAGCTGACCGACGCCGCGGTCCGAGCCCACGTGACTGCCCAGCGTGCCCCCAAGCAGGTGCCGCAGGTACCCCCTACACACCCCACCCACCCCGGCCCCCAGTGCATCCGGGCAGCCCTCAGCGTCTTCCAGTGGCCTCCGTGGAGGGCGCTTGGGCCCTGAGCCCAGCACTCGATGCCCGGGCGGGTCTGGCCTGGACGGTCCGCGCCCCCTAACCCTAACCCTAACCCTGACACGTTGGTGGCAGCGTGCTGTCCCCGGATGACACGCTCACACTGCCTGGGCACAGCTAACCCGAGACCGGCTCTGCGGGAGCGGAGGGGGCTCCCTGGGGGAGGGGACGCCACCTGGAGCAGGCAGCCGCTGATGAGCTCTGGTGAAAAGAGGGACCGCTGGGAATGGGCGGGCGGGGCCGCCGCTTGGGAAACAGGCTGTGCTCATTAGCATGCTTACTGACGGCGCCATTTTCTGTTTCCTTCCGTCTGTACTGGGTTCTCTCCGCGTGCCGGGCAGTCCGAGGCCTCGGCTGGTCGGTGGGGACGGGGCAGGGCACGCGACGAGGAGGGTGGGCCCCCGGCGGGATGCCGGCTTCCCTTCCGGAGCCCTGGGGTGACCGCGGCGCCTCCCTTTCCTGGCAGCCGCCTGGGCCCCCCTGCAGCATGTCGCTGCAGGCCTGGGAGTGGGAGGATGAGGACCAGGCCAGCACGGGGCCCGTGTCCTCCATGGGCAGCTTTCACCAGTCCGGGAGCGAGTGTGAAGCCGACGAGTACCTGAAGGACAGGGCCTGGGCCCAGGAGTCGGACTCCGACCACCGGTG
This sequence comes from Dama dama, assembly GCF_033118175.1. NCBI lineage: Eukaryota > Metazoa > Chordata > Mammalia > Artiodactyla > Cervidae > Dama > Dama dama. The sequence goes on along the minus strand of NC_083704.1, from coordinate 62,946,791 downwards.
CAGCAGCGAGTCCTCGGAAAGGCCCACCAGTGCCTTCAACTCCGACGTGCCCCACGTCGTCCCCTGCAAGTTCGTCATCTCTCTGGCCTTCCCGCTGACTTCGGGTAAGTGTTAGAGGGCAGAATTCCAACCCGCTCTGCGGAGAGGGGGTGCACCACTGACCTTTTCCCACGAGTTTGAGGCTCCCGTAAGTGGGGTGGCCGATGCCAGGAGCAGAGGTCCAGAGAGAAACCGTCAGCTTAGGGCCCGCGGTGGGCCAGGCAGGGGGTGGTGTCATAGACTGCATAGGCTCAATCCTCTCAAAGTCCCAGGAGGCTCAGCTCGGTCAGTCAGTTCCCTCGCTCAGGCGTGCCCAGTTCTTTGAGACCCCATGAATCGCAGCACACCAGGCCTCCCTGTCCATCACCAACTCCCAGAGTTTACTCAAATTCATGTCCATTGAGTCGGTGATGCCATCCAGCCATCTCATCCTCTGTCAGCCCCTTCTGCTCCTGTCTTCAGTCTTCCCAGCGTCAGGGTCTTTTCCAATGAGTTGGTTCTTCGCATCAGGTGGCCAAAGTATTGGAGTTTCAGCTTCAGCATTAGTCCTTCCAATGAACACTCAGGACTGATCTCCTTCAGGATGGACCGGTTGGATCTCCTTGCAGTCCAAGGGACCCTCAAGAGTCTTCTCCAACACCACAGTTCAAAAGCATCAATTCTTCAGTGCTCAGCTTTCTTTATAGTCCAACTCTCACATCCATACATGACCACTGGAAAAACCATAGCCTTGACCAGACGGACCTTTGTCAGCAAAGTAATGTCTCTGCTTTTTAATATGCTGTCTAGGTTGGTCATACCTTTTCTTTCAAGGAGCGACTGTCTTTTAATTTCATGGCTCCAGTCACCATCTGCAGTGACTTTGGAGCCCCAAAAAATAAAGTCTGATACTGTTTCCACTGTATCCCCATTTATTTGCCATGAAGTGATGGGACCGGATGCCATGATCTTAGTTTTCTGAATGTTGAGCTTTAAGCCAACTTTTTCACTCTCCTCTTTCACTTTCATCAAGAGGCTCTTTAGTTCCTCTTCACTTTCTGCCATAAGGGTGGTGTCACCTGCATATCTGAGGTTATTGATATTTCTCCCAGCAATCTTGATTCCAGCTTGTGCTTCTTCCAGCCCAGCATTTCTCATGATGTACTCTGCATATAAGTTAAATAAGCAGGGTGACAATATATAGCCTTGACTTACTCCTTTCCCGATTTGGAACCAGTCTGTTGTTCCATGTCTATTTCTAACTCTTGCTTCTTGAACTGCATACAGATTTCTCAGGAGGCAGGTCAGATGGTCTGGTATGCCCATCTCTTTAAGAATTTTCCACAGTTTGTGGTGATCCACACAGTCAAAGGTTTTGGCATAGTCAATAAAGCAGAACTAGATGTTTTTCTGGAACGCTCTTGTTTTTTCAGTGATCCAAAGGATGCTGGCAATTTGATCTCTGGTTCCTCTGCCTTTTCTGAATCCAGCCTGGACATCTGGAAATTCATGGTTCACGTACTGTTGAAGTCTGGCTTGGAGAATTTTGAGCAATACTTTGCTAGCATGTGAGATGAGCACAATTGTGTGGTAGTTTGAACATTCTTTGGCATTGCCTTTCTTAGGGATTGGAATGAAAACTGACCTTTTCCAGTCCTGTGGCCACTGCTGCATTTTCCAAATTTGCTGACATATTGAGTGCAGCACTTTCACAGCATCTCTTAGGATTTGAAATAGCTCAACTGGAATTCCATCACCTCCACTAGCTTTGTTGTAGTGACTGGTGATGTTATTTATGCTTTCTGCAGATAAAGAAGAGATTAAGGCACTTCCCCACCCCCCCCAAACTGATTGTGAATCCCCTAATTCTGTGTTTAAATGCAGACTCTCAGAGGTAATGGATCAAAAGCTACTTGTAGATTTTCAGTGATGGCCATTCTGATCAGTGTGAGGTGACTCCACACTGTAGTTTTGATTTTTCATTTCACTAATGATTGTGAATCATGGCATCTGGTCCCGTCACTTCATGGCAAATAGATGGGGAAACAGTGGAAACAGTGGCTGACTTTATTTTTCCGGGCTCCAAAATCACTGCAGATGATGACTGCAGCAATGAAATTAAAAGACGCTTACTCCTTGGAAGGAAAGTTATGACCAACCTAGATAGCATATTAAAAAGCAGAGACATACTTTGCCAACAAAGGTCTGTCTAGTCAAGGCTATGGTTTTTCCAGTGGTTGTGTGTGGATGTGAGAGTTGGACTATCAAGAAAGCTGAGTGCCGAAGAATTGATGGTTTTAAACTGTGGTGTTGTAGAAGACTCTTGAGAGTCCCTTGGACTGCAAGGAGATCCAACCAGTCCATCTTAAAGGAGATCAGTCCTGAGTGTTCTTTGGAAGGACTGAGGCTGAAGCTGAAACTCCAATACTTTGGCCACCCGATGTGAAGAGTTGACTCATTTGAAAAGACCCTGATGCTGGGAAGGATTGAAGGCAGGAGGAGAAGGGGATGACAGAGGATGAGATGGCTGGATGGCATCACTGACTCAGTGGACATGGGTTTGGGTAAACTCTGGGAGCTGATGATGGACAAGGAGGCCTGGTGTGCCGCGGTTCATGGGGTCGCAAAGAGTTGGACACGACTGAGAGACTGAACTGAATGATTGTGATATATTGAGCATCTTTCCATGTGCCTCTTGGCCATCTCTGTGTCTTTTTGGAGAAGTGTCTATGTCTTCTACCCATTTTTTTTTTTTTTTTTTTTTTTCATATTAAGCTGTATGACCTGTTTGTATGTTTTCAAAATGAATTCCTTGTTAGTAGAATTGTTTGCAAATATTTTCTCCCAGACCAAAATATCTGACAAAATATCTGAACCAGTCATCAACAGAACTACAAGGAGATGCTGAAATTAATCATCATGGGGGGATAGGTTGTTTTTTCATTCTGTCTGTGGTTCCCTTTGCTGTGCAAAAGCCTTTAAGTTGAATTAGATTCCATTTGTTTGGTTTCTTTTTTATTTTCATCACTCTAAGAGATGGATCCCAAAAAATATTACTGCAGTTTATATCAGAGAGTGTTCTGCCTATGTTTTTCTCTAGGAATTTTGGAGTATCTGGTCTTATGTTTAGATCTTTAATCCATTTTGAGTGTATTTTTGTGTATGGTGTTAGAGAATGTTCTAATTTCATTATTTTATATGCAGTTGTCCAGTTTTCTGGCACCCTTATTGAAGAGATTGTCTCTTCTCCATTGTATATTCTTTCCTCCTTTGTTATCTGTTAGGTGACCACAGGTGCGTGAGGTTCATCTCTCGATACTGTTTTGTCCCACTGATCTGTGTCTGTCTTTGCGCCAGGACCGTGGTGTTTTGATCACTATAGCTTGTAGTGTAGTCTGACGTCAGGAAGCCAGGTTCCTCCCGCTCTGTTCTTCTTTCTCAGTAATACTTTGGGTATTCAGGGTCTTTTGCGTTTCCATTCAAATTTAAACATTTTTTTTGTTCTAGGTATGTGAAGAATGCCGTTGACAATTTGAAAGGGATTGTGTTGAATCTGCAGTTTGCTTTGGGTAGTACGGTCACTTGAACAGCGTTGACTTCCAATCCAGTTACGTGTGGTCTCTCTCTCCATCTGTGTTGTCTGCAGTTTCTTTCATCAGCATCTTATAGTTCGTGGAGTACAGGTTTCTTGCCTGCTTAGGTAGGTTTTTTCCTCGGTATATCAAGCAGTTCTCCATTTTTAGACATGTCTTTTTTGTTGTCCTACTTGAAATATCCCCCCATGATGATTAATTTCAGCATCTCCTTGTAGTTCTTTTGATGACTGGTTCAGATATTTTGTAAACTGTTTGGTTAGATGTATACCATGTTCAAAACCGACCTATCTTTTCTTGGCAAATTGAACTTTTTGTCGCCGTGTGTGACCTCCTTTATCTATAACGGTACTTTTTATCTTTGGTCTGTTGATACCATGAAACATGCAAAAGATACCTGCAAACACCGCCCAAAAGAACACTAGTGCTTATTTGATCACCTTCAACCTTCACATCTCTGGCAGCCTCTCTTAGACTCGTTTTTCTGATTTTGGCACTTGCTCCAAAGGCGTTTATAACCTAGATCGCTGTGCAGCTGCACTTAAGAGACCTTTTGCCAGAAGATATTTTTACAGCATCAGTATCTTTGAAGAACCTATCTTTGGGTAGGTATAAAATTCTAGCTTCAGTGTTTTTTCCTTAAATGCCTCAATATTTATGAACTTATCCATGAATGTTTATGCAAGTTGTTTGTTTTAGAAAAACGAGACCCTACATATCCTATTCTGCAACTTGCTTCTTAATAATTTGATGGTGTATTTCAGATCCCTTACAGGACGTGAGCAGACTTGGTTTTACTTGGTCGGCGTTTGTTTTAAACACCTGTGTGTTGTAGTGTTCCATCCTGTGTGCCTCATTTACCCTTCCCCGAGTCGGTGAACATGTAAGTTGTTTCCAGTTATTCACTAGACATCGTTGTAGTACATTTCTGGGCATATGTGTGGGTCCTTGTGTAGCCTGAATTTTGAGAAGTGGAATTGCTGGGTTTAAGAACTGTGTTTATACTTTTTGGATTGTCGTTCAGTCGCTCAGTGGTGTCTGACTCTTTGCGACCCCACAGACTGAAGCATGCCAGGCTTCCCTGTTTTTGCCTATCTCCTGGATTTTGCTCAAACTGATGTCCTTTGAGTCCGTGATACCGTCCCACCATCTCATCCTCTGTCGTCCCCTTCTCCTCCTGCCCTCAGTCTTTCCCAGCATAAAGGTCTTTTCCAAAGAGTCAGTTCTTCGCATCAGTGGCCAAGGTATTGGAGCTTCAGCTTCAGTCCTTCCAGTGAATACTTGGGGTTGACTTTCTTCAGGGTTGACTGGTTTGATCTCCTTGCAGTCCATGAACTCTCGAGAGTCTCCTCCAGCACCGCAGTTTGAAGGCATCAGTTCTTCGGTGTCAGTCTTCTTTATGGTCCAGCTCTCACAGCTGTATGTGACAACTGGAAAAACCATAGACGGACCTTTGTAGGCTAAGTATTGTCTCTGCTTTTTAATGCGCTGTCTAGATTTGTCATTGCTTTTCTTCCAAGGAGTAAGCCTCTTAACTTTTTGGATAGCTATTGTTGCATTGCCCCTCTTTTTTTGGATAGGTATTGTTACATTGCCCGCTGACATACTGTAGCATTTGCGAACCTGTGGATAGGAAGTGAGTGTGTCTGCTTGCTGGCCCGCCTTGGCTTGAGTCTGAAGGCAGGTCTGCGAAATGCTGCCAGCTTCCTCATCACCTCCCCCTTCACCAGGATTTCTCCTGCCCCTGAGGACGGCTGTGAGAAGCTCATTCCTGAAGACCTTTGGAGGCACCTCCTTTGTATAGCAGCCTCCTGGGCGATAAACTGTTGAAATTTTACAGTGACAGCTTTAAAATTGTCAGTTTTATAGAAAGTGGCTCAGAGGGAGCCTTATGGAGTTCCTGCATCATCTTCTCGCGGTGTGTTAAGACTCAGCCTGGAGGCTCCAGTGACGGTCAAGGGCAGGCCTGGGAGGCTGTGCCTCTTGGGGAAACCCAGACTCACCTTCTCTGTCCTGCCCTCCCCGCCGCCCCACATCTTACAGCTTCCCTGGTGAGGTTTTGGTGGGCTCAGCCTGGAGTGTCTGCCAGCTTTGCCCCTGCATGACTCGCTGATGGCCCCTGGGGCCCCCCACCCCAGGATACGCCCCCCCGCAAACCCCTGCTCTGTGTCTTGTTCACGCCGCTGGCGTTACGCAAATCACATCGTGCTGTGATGTTTGGTTTTAACACCTTTACGGAGATGCTGATCTCGGAGTCATGAGCGGAGGACCCAACACATGCCTTCACGCCAAGCGGGTGGCTGCACAGGGCCCCCCCACCCCCAGCCTCCGGCTCTTCTTGGGAGCGGGGAGTCATGGAGACGGCTCTGCCTTCCCACATGAGGTTAGGACGGGACTCACTCCATCTGTGTCCTCTAGGTCATAAACGGAAATTTTCGAGTTTGGTTGAAAAATACAGGCGACAGCCTAAAGCGGACAAGCTGGTGGCAAAGGTTCACCGTTACTACCACGTCGAGTACGTCCTCCTGCCCGACGACGGGGAGCCTAGAAAGGTCGACGTGCTGCTGTTTCCAACCGTGGCCAAAGTGTTCCTGGACTCGGGAGTGAGGGTGAGCGTGTGTGTGTGTGGCCTTGCCTGTAGTCTGATACCCACAAGAAACAGGAGGAGTCGCAAAGGATGCTGGCTTCCCCTGGAACTGGCTGGAAATTCAAGACCTTGGGCCCCACCCCAGATCTACTGAATGGCAGTGTGCCTAAACCTAATAATAGCGACCCAAGGATTGTCTATGCAGGTGTTTTCAACCTAAGAATTTCTTTGGTGTTCCCAAAGTTTTGGCAGCTCTTGCTGTTTCTTTCCCGAGAAGGCAATGGCACCCCACTCCAGTACTCTTGCCTGAAAAATCCCATGGACGGAGGAGCCTGGTGGGCTGCAGTCGATGGGGTCGCGAAGAGTCAGACATGACTGAGCGACGTCACTTTCACTTTTCGCTTTCATTCATTGGAGAAGGAAATGGCAGCCCACTCCAGTGTTCTTGCCTGGAGAATCCCAGGGACGGGGGAGCCTGGTGGGCTGCGGTCTGTGGGGTCGCACAGAGTCGGACAGGACGGAAGCGCCTTAGCGGCAGCAGCTGTTTGTTTGTATGTGTGCACGGGAGTCCGGGTGTCTGCTCCCGCACACGGCACGCTACGCTGGGGCGGGGCTCGGGGTCGGGATGGAGAGCGCCTGGGAAGGACACTCTGCACGAAGTGCTTTTCCTTTCATTTTTCCGAGGAACCCAGAGGCGCGCGGGCCCATGTTCGCGGCACCCATTTCCTGGTTCCCGACGTGAGCTGGGAGCCGGGAGAGGTCGGGACACGTAGGCAGACACCCGGCTCACCATGCCGGCGGTCAGATCCTGGCCCCTGAGAGTCTCCTGTCCTTTCACACAGACCGTCAGGCCATGGCAAGAAGGGGACAGGGTCTGGGTGGCGTGGACCCATGCTTTCAACATCAACGTGACCAAGGAGTTACTGAAGAAAATAAATTTTCACAAAATCACCTTGAAGGTCTGGGACACCAAGGAAAAGGTTTCGAAGAGAGTCAAGTACTTTCGGCTAAAGTCTTCCGGGTTTATGGAAGATCTGGGATCTTCAGGTAAGTCAGGTGTCTGGGTTTGAGTTGAAACGGTCCCGGGACGTGGTGGCTTCTCACCAGCCGGCAGCAGAAAGCCAGCGTCCCTTTGTTGGGTGCGTCTGGTTTTCGGGGGCCTGTGCTGGCGTCCGTCAGCACAGCGACACCTCTGTCCGCTCTCAGCGCTGGCCGGTGGCCGCTGTGAAGCCCCAGGTCGTGGCTGGCTCCTGCCGTGCCCTCCATTCCCGGCCCAGCGCCCGCTTGGTGACCCTGCCTGGCGTGGCTCTCCTGGGCTCCCTACCCTCACCTGCCTCCTCTCTCTGCACCCACGTTTCTTCCTGTCTCCTTTCTCCCGCCCCGCTCCCTGACCTTCCTGTATCACCCCTGACACCCTGGCGCTTGCCAGCTCTGCGGCTCCTCACGGCTGCCCAGTGTCTTCAGGAACCAAGTGTGACGTCTGAGCCCAGTCTCAAAGGCATCCTGCCCCTGGCGGCCCGAGCCTTCTTTCTCATCGTCACCATCACCTGCACCCAGGTCCAGCCCTGGTCCCTGAAGACACGAGGCTTCTCCGCATTGCAGGGCCAGCCTCGAGGCACCAGGGGCTCTTGGCCTAATTTCTTCTTCCCAGAGTGTCATTCATCCCCCAGTACTGAGCCCGGTCTCACCTGTCTCTGCCGTCTTCTTTAACCTTCCCTCTCTCTCTCTGCTCAGCTGCTGTCCGCCCCCCCCCCCCCCCCCACCACTGACAGATGGGTGAGACCCCGAGGGGCGTCGCCCTTGCCGGGGATCGTCCTGCTTTTGGTAAAGGGTGGGTTCCCTGACCGCACGAGGGTGACGGAAGCGTCTGTAGGATGGGCAGGTGGTGATGCCTTCCTTCAAGTGCAGGGTGAGCATCTAACGCAGCCCCGGGCTCAGGCCTAGGGACCTGGTCTGGAGCAGCTGTTACCGGCGAGGCGGGCGCGGCCTGGTGTTTGGAGGCGGCCCCCCAGCCAGCAGCTCCCCCGGAGGCAGCGGCCTCCCCTGTCAGTGCTCCAGCGCGGGGAGAGGGACGCTCACCCGGTGGGTAAACAGTTTCTGATAAGCAGTAAGTGTGTTCCTGATGAGACGAGTCAGCGATGCTATCTCCTCCTGTGTTCTAGAGGAAGTGAAAAATTTGGTTTTAAGTCAGAGAAGATTGTCTGAACATGGCGTTCACGTCAAAGAGCAGCAGTGCCAGGAACACACACCAGAGAAGCTGGAAAAACCGAGATCTGCGAAGCCAGCGCACGGTGAGTGGAGGCGACCTTCGCGGGTCCACCGAGCGCGGACCCCCGGCGGGAAGGCGGCTGGCTGGGGGTCCCGGGTGACGCGTGCGCACTGGCGTCCGCGGGGGGCGCCTCCTGCTCTGAGGGTGTGGTCAGGGGTGTGGTCCCCCCCAACCTGCAAATCACTGTTGTTGATTCTTTCATTTTGGTCACTTTAAAAAACCCTTCTCTAAGTGGAAACATGATATAGTTTTTGTTTGTTTTTTAGAAGAGTCAGTAAAAAGAGAAAAGTATAAAGCAAGCAGGGGAAAAAATAAATAAATAAATAAATAAATAAAACAAGCAGGGGATATAATGGGTCGTTCGGTCACCAGGAGCGAACAGTGCAGTGTTTTGGTTATCCTGTTACGGCAGATTCTTTTGTTTTTGTGCTAAGATTTTTTTTTTTTTAAATACAGATGAGGTTATTCTGGGTACATAATCTTCTAGTGTGAGATCATTGCATCATCACCTTCTATTTCCTTACCAACTTTCCGTAAGCTTCGTGTGTGGTGGCCTCATAGTATTTCTTCTGCTAGTACCGCTGTGATTTGCTTCGCTGTTCCCTGTCTGTGGGAACAAAGGAAACTCGGGGGTCTTTTCAGTAGTTTCCAGTGTAAACTGCTGAAGCAGCCGGGTGAGCAGATCCTAGACTTCTTTTTTGTTCTCTGTGGAGTATTACATAAGGACTTAGAGGCCTTTCTTGCCTCCGTTTGTCCAGATCATCATAGTTATCTGTATATTCACTCATTGAGTCGTGTGTTATCCACAGACATTTTGCTGGACGCTTGGGGGCTGCGGCGCGGGGGCTGGCACTGCAGGTGTGTCCAGGGCCCTTGTTCTGGGTGAGCGCGTGCAGGGCGGGAGGCTTGGAGACGCTGGCTCATGTGGTCGGCTTCTCTCCCAGCAGATACGGAAACTCTTCCCGGGAACCCCGAGGACCATGAGAAGCTACTCAGGTCGGAAGAGCTTGCCACAGTCCAGTAAGGAGGGCCCCGTGCTGTTTTTGGGGGTGTGGGAAGGGGACCTCCTCTTCTTCTTGCCCCGCAAGCCCCAGAGTCGCGTGGAGTTGTGGTCGCTTCGCTTACCCAGGAGCTCACGCGGTCCGGGTGGGAGGGCACAGAACCGAGAAAGGCTCTCTGAGTCCTCTGAGCCCGTGCTGGGCGTCAGGCCCCTGCTTCTGCCTGCGGTAGTGCATTTCATGTTATCCTCAGCTCCGTCGCTCTGGGGGTGGCATTACCATCTCCATTTTCTCCATGAAGGGACTTCGAGGCTAAGTGGTTGGCACAAGTTATAAAACTAGAATCCTTGGGAGGCTTGGGGACGTTAGTAAAGCCAGAATCCCAGCCCATACCATTGGACAGCTGAGTATAGTCCACTGCATCTCCTGATGGGAGGGCAGTTGTTCCTGGACCTCCTGGAGCCTCGGGGGGGCGGGGGGACCAGAGAAGGGGGCTTCTAAGACGCTGTGGGGACTGGGGGGAGAAGGGAGATCCACCTGGTGACTTGGGGGGATGGGATGGGAAGGACCAAGAGAACTGTCATGAAAAGAAATTGTACTGAAGTCCAGGAGCTTCACAACATGGCATTAGCTTCTTCTGTAAGCAAAGTGACTCAGAGCACATCATTAAAAATGTCAGTGAAGAGTTTTTTTTGCAGGAATTTATAGATTTATTTGGAGAGAATTGAAATTTTTACATTATGAAGTTCCCCCATCCATGATCATGGTAGATCTTTTCACCTAATTCTGTTTCTCCTTTATGACATTTAATACGGTGAATTTTTTTTTTTTTCTTGTAGATGTTGTGGGTAATTCCTGTAAGTGAATTCCTGGATATTTTAGAGTTTTCAGTTGATTTTTTAAAAATCAATAATATATTTTTAATCATCATACTTGATAATGCAAGGTTGTCTGCAGAGTGGCAGCCTCATCATTAGCGGGAATTTGTTAGAAACGGGGTCTCAGGCCACCCAAGGCTTGCTGAACTACAGCCTGCATTTTATTCAGTAACCGTCTCTGGCGACTCAGATGCATGTTAACATGTTAGAGGCAGTAGTTTAAAGGAAGGCAGTGTCATCTCTTTGAGAATCTGCTTACATTCAGCCCAGTAAGTAGATTCTTAGCTCCGATCCCTAGTTTGTCTCACTTTCCTTTATTTTTCTCTTTGTGCATTCTCTAGATGGGGTGATTCCAAACCGGTCACTCCTTTGGGAGGGGCAACCACGACGGAGGTGAAGGAGCTAATTGAGAAGCCGTCATTTATCAGCTTGACAAAACTGTTAGAGAAGCAGAAATTTCAGAGTAAGTCGGGACGGGCTTTTGAAACTTTATAGTATGACTGGACCTGAAAGAGAATTATGAAATGTTTCAAATTCGGAATTCTTCGATACGGTTCCCATGTTAATCATAAGTAAAAATACTTGTTGCGGTTTTTACTGACACAGGCTGCCTCACCGTCCACCCATTCTTTGCCACCAGTGTTTCTGTGCTCCTGGCCCGTCGTGTTGTGTGAGCGAGCTTAGTCGCTCTGTCGTGTCTGACTCTCTGACCCCATGGACTGCAGCCCACCAGGCTCCTCTGTCCATGGGATTTTTCAGGCAAGAATATTGGAGTGGGTGGCCATGCCCTCCTCCAGGGGATCTTCCTGACCCAGGGATCAAGCCCAGCTCTCCCACATTGCAAGCGGATTCTTAACCATCTCAGTCACCAGAGAACGGGGGACATGAAAATCTGTAATACTGACCAGAGACGTCCAGAAAATTAATCACACCTCCGTGTGATCGATGCTGTGTTGGGTATAGATATGTGGGCTGAGGCGTGTGTGGAGAGACTCTTTGGAAGCTGGGAAGGTGCATGCTTCTTAGGGTGGAACCAGGGAAACTGCATCCCAGGTCCTTAAACAGGAGCTGCTCTTGGAAGCGTGTATCTGAGAGTCAGGCTCCCAGCGAGGGTCCTCGGATCCCTGAGTCCGCCTCCTCCTCCTTGGCTTAGATTTCCTCACCAGGTTTTCAGCAAACTGTTGCGTCTCCAGGGTTCCAGAGCCAGCACACAGGACACGTGCCCCTCGTTCCCCATTCGCTCGACTGTGACTGCAGCAGAGCATCTCCTTAACCCATCCCTGGGTCGGGAAGGTCGCCTGGAGGAGGGCATGGCAACCCACTCCAGTGTTCTTGCCTGGAGAATCCCCACCGACAGAGGAGCCTGGGGCTACAGTCCATGGGGTCGCAAAGCGTCGGACATGCCAGGGAAGCCCTGAACCTGCCTCTTTTCCTGTGATGTGTTTGTGTCAATACATGCTATTTCAAGTCCTAAAAGATGATGCTGTTAAAGTGCTGGACTCAGTATGCCAGCAAATCTGGAAAACTCAGCAGTGGCCACGGGACTGGAAAAGGTCAGTTTTCATTCCAATCCCAAAAAAAGGCAATGCCAAAGAATGCTCAAACTACCACACAATTGCACTCATCTCACAGGCTAGCAAAGTAATACTCAAAATTCTCCAAGCCAGGCTTAAACAGTGTATGAACTGTGAACTTCCAGATGCTCAAACTGGATTTAGAAAAGGCAGAGGAACCAGGGATCAAATTGCCAACATCCATTGGATCATCGAAAAAGCAAGAGAGTTCCAGAAAAACATCTACTTCTGCTTTATTGACTACGCCAAAGCCTGAAAGTAAAGTTGCTCAGTCGTGTTTGACTCTTTGTGACCCCATGGACTGTAGCCTACCAGGTTCCTTCATGCGTGGGATTTTCCAGGCAAGAATACTGGAGTGGGTTGCCATTTCCTTCTCCAGGAGATCTTCCCAACCCAGGGATTGAACCTGGGTCTCCCACATTGTAGGCAGACGCTTTACCGTCTGAGCCACCAGGGAAGTCCTTTTGACAATGTGGATCACAACAAACTGTAGAAAATTTTTGAAGAGATGGGAATACCAGACCACCTTTCCTGCCTTCTGAGAAATCTGTATGCAGGTCAAGAAGCAACAGTTACAACCGGACATGGAACAACAGACTGGTTCCAAATCGGGAAAGGAGTATGTCAAGGCTGTATATTGTCACCCTGCTTATTTAACTTCTGTGCAGTGTACATTATGTGAAATGCCAGGCTGGATGAAGCACAAGCTGGAATCAGGATTGCTGGGAGAAATATCAATAACCTCAGATATGCAGATGACACCACCCTTATGGCAGAAAGTGAAGAAGAACTAAAGAGCCTCTTGATGAAAGTGAAAGAGGAGAGTGGAAAAGTTGACTTAAAGCTCAACATTCAGAAAACTAAGATCATGGCATCTGGTCCCATCACTTCATGGCAAATAGGTGGGGAAACAATGGAGACAGTGAGTGACTTTATTTTCTTGGGCGCCAAAATCACTGCAGATGATGACGGCAGCCATGGTATTAAAAGACGCTTGCTCCTTGGAAGAAAAGCTATGACCAACCTAGACAGCTTATTAAAAAGCAGAGACATTACTTTGCTGACAAAGGTCCGTCTGGTCAAGGCTATGGTTTTTCCAGTGGTCATGTATGGATGTGAGAGTTGGACCATAAAGAAAGCTGAGCACCAAAGAATTGATGCTTTTGAACTGTGGTGTTGGAGAAGACTCTTGAGGGTCCCTTGGACTGCAAGGAGATCCAGCCAGTCAATCCTGAAGAAAATCAGTCCTGAATACTCATTGGAAGGACTGATGGTGAAGCTGAAACTCCAATACTTTGGCCGTCTGATGTGAAGAGCTGACTCATTGGAAAAGACCCTGATGCTGGGAAAGATTGAAGGCGGGAGGAGAAGGGGACAACAGAGGATGAGATGGTTGGATGGCATCACCCACTCGATGGACGTGAGTTTTAGTAGGCTCCGGGAGTTGGTGATGGACAGGGAGGCCTGGCGTGCTGCAGTCCATGGGGTCGCAAACAGTCAGACACGACTGGCTGATGTCAGTCCGGCCCCTTCGCCCCTCCCGGCCTCGCTGAGAGACGTTTGGATGGTCACCAGTTTCGGATCGCTGCCGGCGGCGGTGACCGTCCTCGCTGGGGCTCCAGCACGCGTGCAGAAGGCTCCGGGCGCCTGCCCTGCTGGTTCAGTCCTGGTTGAACCTCTTTGCCCTCCTGAGAGCAGCAGTGAGAATTCCCGCTTCTCCTCTGTGTCACCCTCGCTTGGCAGAGTCAGGGGCCCAGTTCCTGATTCGTGGGGTTGGGAGCACCTAGGAGTCATTGCACTGTTTGTGTGTCTTCGTTTATGTTGTTCTGTTGGGTTGAAATGATTTTTCCTATTGATCCCCAAGCCTTACTTTTTAGGGTCTTTTGAATAATTCTGCATAGTTTCATGCTCTGGAAGCACCCCAGGCTGGGATGCATCTTACCGTTTCCCTGCACGTGGGCTGTCTGTCACGTGTGGCAGGTATTCACCTCTTCTTCCCCAGCTTGTACCTTGGGGAACAGTTTAGAAACCTGTGCTTATCCAGATGGCTGTCTATAGTCTCCCACATATTCTTCTAATGGTTTTGAAGGTTTTCTTTCCCATCTTCAGTCTGCAACTCATTTTGCATATGGCATGAGGTGCCCAGTGGTTTATTTTGCCTCCACATGGATAGTCAGCGTCCTGAGTCACCGAGTCCATCCTTTCCCACTGATGTGAAGCGCTCCCTTGGGCCCCTGTCGCGTCCCCCTTTGTGTGTGTCTGTTCCTGGGTGTTTGCCCAGAAGGGTCTGTTCCATCGGTCTTTCTGCCACAGAACCAACAGCTTGTGGTTTTAGTCGCCCAGGCTTCTGCATCTTATCATCTCCTTTTTCTTCCTGATCTGAGCTGGGTTCTGGGCTGAGCCTCTCACGGGCGTTTCCCCCTCTCTCTTCGACAGACAGGGGATTGAGGCTCAGATTGGTCACGGCGCTTGCCCCACAGGTGGCAAGGAGCTGGTTCTGGAACTTTGATGGCTCAGCTCCTGGGCCCGGCCGTCAGCCCTGCGCTGAGGTTAAGAGCCAACGTGGAGGAGAACCTGTATGTTTTCCGTGGCTGGTGTCATCATGGCAGGCTCTGGGCAGCGGTGGGTGGGGGGACCAGGACATCCCTGATTTCCTCCTGCGTGTGACGCCAGCTGGCCTGCTGGCCACAGGTGGACGCCACCGGGATGGGGCGGGAGCCTCTGACTCCAGGGAGCCCTCCCTGACACTCTTCCCTTGCTCTGATTTCACAGTTAAACGGAGAGAGTCGGACGGCAGGAGGAAGATGCAGAGGAGGAGGAAGTCCCGAGCGGAGGAGGAGGTGGACGTGAGGCTGGCGGGCCACGGGCGGCACGGCAGCTTTTCCATCCAGCTGGAGGTCCTGCCGCTCCTTGCAGGTAGGCGCCCGGTGGCCCGGCAGGCGGGTCTGCGACGGGACACCCGCAGGGACCGCGCCCCTGCCCAGGGCGGTGAGCGTCCTCACTGCTCAGGGCGGGACACGGGGGCACAGAGAGGCCAAACAGATCGCTCAGCGAGCAAGCGGGCCCAGGATTCCAACCCAGGTCTGATCGCAAAGTCCAAGCAAGCGTGAGGGTGACAGACGGCCCAGCCTTGTCTGCAAACGGAACTGCTGCTCTGTATGAACGCTGCTCCTAACGGCGTCTCGTACAGGAAGTGGGGAGAGGTAAGCAGCGTTTCTGTCCTGCCCTTGGCTTCTCAGGACAAACTCTGACCCAGTGAACTGTGGGTGTTGCTGCTGGTGGTATAGGGCGTGGTTATCATCATCACTGTTTTTTCCGTGAGGAATCCGAATTCAGAAGTCAAAGAACTTCCCTGAGGACACACAGCTTAGGGGCAGAACAAGGGTTTCCGTCTTTTGCTCTGCGACCGACATCCATCCCAATTTATAAACTAGGTTGATTGAAAATAAATAGGTATTCTGTCCATGTGTTTAGATGATGGAAAAGATTAGCTGATTGGGTAAAATTCTCTGACTTTGTATTAAAAGAGTAACACGGAGGGAATCCTTGTTTCAGAGAAAGGAATCTCAGACTTACTTCACTGGGGGTTTTTTGACCATCAGGGTGAATTAGCGCTGCCCTCTGGCTGATCTGAAGAAGCAGCTTAGGTAGACTCAGAGGGTCACTCTCCAGGTTCAGGAATGCTGCGAAAATTCTTGTTCCCATAGGCACTTGGGTTGATATGTTTTGAGGAAACACTCTTTTCAGTTCACACTTTCAGACAGATTTTTGAAGATCAGTTTCACCCAAAGTGAGTTTTCAGGGACACCTCGCGCACTGCCCGAGCCTTGTCCGGGACGACCACGCCTCCACGCAGCCGCCCCGAGACCCTGCCTGGGGCAGCGTCTTGGGTTTCATGCAGCTTTGGTCTTGAACGCGGAGCTGGGTGGGCCCCGGGGACCTGCCTGGCCGGCTCCTGACTTTGCAGTGAGGGGAGGGGACGCCCGACTGGAGACACGCCTGCCGGAGGGCCGTGTCCACCAGCTGAAGCTGAGAGGTATGGGCTCCGCTCCCCGTAAGCTCTGCCGTGATGGCCTTGTACACGGGGACAGGGACTGCAGGAGTGACACGCCGGCTGCGAATTCTGGCTCAGCCGCTTCCCAGCAGGTTGCCTGCTTCCTCTGAGCCTCAGTGTCCTCATCTGTGAAATGGGGACAGTGACTCCCTTCCCCCCAGGGGTGTAGAAAGGATCACAAAAGATGCTGTGTGTGAACGGCTCTGCGGGGAGCTCTGCGGGGAGCCCTGCACACGGCAGGACCAGACAGGCTGCTGCTGAGGAGGTTGCTCCTTTGCCAGGACGTCTGCTGACGGGGGAGCTGCACCCACGGCGCCTCCAGCAAGGGAAGCAGAGAGACCCTGCCCCCCCGGTGCCGACGCCACGGTTTGTGGTCACAAGCTGCAGGTGGCCGCGGCTCATCAAGCTGGGTGTAGGTTTCTTTTCCCATAAAATATAATAGCTTGAGATTGGTGCTTTTGATCTGTGGTATGGAGAAGACTCTTGAGAGTCCCTTGGACTGCAAGGAGATCGAGCCAGTCCATCCTAAAGGAGATTAGTCCCCGGTGTTCATTGGAAGGACAGATGCTGAAGCTGAAACTCCAGTACTTTGGCCACCTCATGCGAAGAACTGACTCATTGGAAAAGACCCTGATGCTGGGAAAGATTGAAGGCGGGAGGAGAAGGGGATGACAGAGGATGAGATAGTTGGATGGCATCACTGACTCGATGGACTTGAGTCTGAATAAACTCCGGGAGTTGGTGATAGACAGGGAGGCCTGGCGTGCTGTGATTCATGGGGTCACAGAGAGTTGGATGTGACTGAATGAGTGAAAAACAACACATTCCTAAACTCGCACGATTGGTTGGTCATCTTCAATGTCTGATTAGGCCACAGACGCAGAACACCTTGGTGGTGAGTGTTGTTGGCCAGTGAGAGTTCAGAAGGGTTCCGTGTTTGGAGCGGGCTCTTCCTTGTACCACGCAGTGGAGCGACCGCACGGGCCACGCAGGAGTGGTGTGGACCCTGGCCCCGCTGCTTGTCGGCCGGAGCCCTTGGATGATCACTTGACGGGCCTGGCCCTGTTGAGTCCGAGTGTGGCCGCCGTGCACAGACCTGGGGGGGCACCCGCTCCGGCCACCTTCCTTCTGTGGGTCAGCGGCTCTCACCTCGGGCGCTCGCGCCCCGGGGACGCGTGGCGCCGTGTGAGGCATGTTCAGGGGTCACAGGTGGGAGCGGGAGGCTGTGGACGTCCCATGATGCACAGAATGGTCCCCGACAGAGAACTGCCTGTCCCCCGGCGTCAGCAGTGCTGAGGCTGAGCCCGCTG
This sequence comes from Dama dama, assembly GCF_033118175.1. Taxonomy (NCBI): domain Eukaryota; kingdom Metazoa; phylum Chordata; class Mammalia; order Artiodactyla; family Cervidae; genus Dama; species Dama dama. The sequence continues at coordinate 62,929,510 of NC_083704.1, read as the reverse complement.
CCCGGGATCCTGGCGGACACCACCTGAAACGCCTAAACGAGGCTTTGAGTAGGTGTTTGCACTGGAGATGAGTAGCAAGGAGAGATTAGAAAGCCTTCCTCAGCAATCAATGCAAAGAAATAGAGGGAAACAATAAGAATGGGAAAGACTAGAGATCTCTTCAAGAAAATCAGAGAGACCAAGGGAACATTTCATGCAAAGATGGGCTCAATAAAGGACAGAAATGGTAGGGACCTAACAGAAGCAGAAGATACTAAGAAGAGGTGGTAAGAATACACAGAAGAACTGTACAAAAAAGGTTTTAATGACCCAGATAACTGCAATGGTGTGATCACTCACCTAGAGCCAGACATCCTGGAATGCGAAGTCAAGTGGGCCTTAGGAAGCGTCACTTCGAAAAAAGCTAGGGGAGGTGATGGAATTCCAGTTGAGCTATTTCAAGTCCTAAAAGATGATGCTGTTAAAGTGCTGCACCCAATATGCCAGCAAATCTGGAAAACTCAGCAGTGGCCACAGGACTGGAAAAGGTCAGTTTTCATTTCAATCCCAAAGAAAGGCAATGCCAAAGAATGCTCAAACTACCACACAATTGCACTCATCTCACAGGCTAGCAAAGCATTGCTCAAAATTCTCCAACCAGGCTTCAACAGTACATGAACCGTGAACTTCCAGATGTTCAAGCTGGATTTAGAAATGGCAGAGGAACCAGAGATCAAATTGCCAACATCCATTGGATCATCAAAAAAAGCAAGAGCATTCCAGAAAAACATCTGCTTTATTGACTATGCCAAAACCTTTGACTGTGTGGATCACAATAAACTGTGGAAAATTTCAAGAGATGGGAATACCAGACCACCTGACCTGCCTCTTGAGAAATCTATATGCAGGTCAGGAAGCAAAGTTAGAACTGAACATGGAACCATAGACTGGTTCCAAATTGGGAAAGGAGTACGTCAAGGCTGTATATTGTCACCCTGCTTATTTAACTTATATGCAGAGTGCATCATGCAAAATGCCAGGCTGGATGAAGCACAAACTAGAATCAAGATTCTTGGGAGAAATATCAATAACCTCAGATATGCAGATGACACCACCCTTATGGCGGAAAGCGAAGAACTAAAAAGCCTCTTGATGAAAGAGGAGAGTGAAAAAGTTGGCTTAAAACTCAACAGTAAGAAAACGAAGATCATGGTATCTGTTCCCACCACTTCATGGCAAATAAATGGAGAAACAATGGAAACGGTGAGAGACATCATTTTGGGCTCTAAAATCACTGCAGATGGTGACAGCCGCCATGAAATTAAAAGACGCTTGCTCCTTGGAAGGAAAGCTATTAAAAAGCAGAGACGTTACTTTGCCAACGAAGGTCCATCTAGTCAAGGCTATGGTTTTTCCAGTAGTCATGTATGGATGTGAGAGTTGGACTATAATGAAAGTTGAGCACCAAAGAATTGATGCTTTTGAACTATGGTGTTGGAGAAAACTCTTGAGAGTCTGTTGGACTGCAAGGAGATCCAGCCAGTCCATCCTAAAAGAAATCAGTCCTGAATATTCATTGGAAGGACTGATGCTGAAGCCGAAACTCCAATACTCTGGCCACCTCATGCGAAGAACTGACTGATTGGAAAAGACCCTGAAAGATTGCAGGCGGGAGGAGAAAGGGGACAGCAGAGGATGAGATGGTTGGATGGCATCACCGACTGGATGGACATGAGTTTGGGTGAGCTCCAGGAGTTGGTGATGGACAGGGAGGCCTGGCGTGCAGCAGTCCATGGGGTCGCAAACAGTTGGAGATGACTGAGTGGCTGAGCTGAGCTGAACTTGCATTGGAGTGTCCTTCTAAACTGGGTGGTCTTCTGTGAAAAGGCTGACAAAGTCCTAGAACACAGATCATAATCGGCGATGGCCTTAAGCAGTTGGTTTGTTGAAGAGAGTCATGAGGGCGCGGGGAGGGGTCCCCCAGGAGGTGCCCGTGGCCCCTGCAGACATGCCCAGTCTGGGCCCAGGACTTGTTCTGGAAGCAGCTGCTCTCTCTGACTGCGAGTGCCTTGTTTACCAGCATCGTGAACAGAAGCGAACGGGTCTTTTTGTGCACGGCCCCTGTGCTAGCAGAGCCCACGAGTCCGTCACCTTCCTGCACGTAAGCCGCCGTCATCCCTTCAGCCTAAGGGGGGCGGGATCTCTGCTCCTCTTGCACACGAGGGTACGGAGCCTCAAGGAGGGTGTGAGTGGTTGCAGGTCACACGGTGACTGACAGATCTAGGCTTTGAAACTCACCAGGCCTCTCTGCTTGCAGAGCTGGAGCTTAGGTGATTTTTTGTTCTTCTTAGCCTTCACCAGTGTATCTCCTCCCGCTGAGATGTACGGGCCCCTTTTTAAGAGAAAAGTGTTCTCCCAGCCAAGTCCTGCTTCCTTTCTGCAGTCGCACTTCTGCAAAACCGCGACCGAGCCCTCACGCCACAGCCGCCGAAGGCCGTGCGCGCAGAGCCCCTGCCCTGCAACGAGGGAAGCCGGGGCACCGCACCCAGGGAGTGGCCCCCGCTCGGCTGCAAGCGGGGAAAAATCCACATGGCCATGAAGATCCAGCACCCAGCCCAGCCAAAAATAAAGAAACGAAAGTGTTTTTAAAAAAGGCACACACTTAGATTCGGGAACCTGTGAGACCCCAGTGGAGAAAGGGGTGTCGACGTGGTGCCTGTGGGTGCTCCCCCGGTGACCGGTGTTTTGGGTTTTCCTCCTCGAGGTGTAACTTTGTCTCCGGCGCTCCAGTTCCCCGGCTCCCCGTCCTTGTCTCAGGGCCGTCTTCGGGAACGGGCTCGCCCTGTGTGTCTGTCCTCAGGATCGCAGTCTGTCGTGAGCCACGGCACTGGGAGGTCGGCCAACATCTTAGATTGCTTCTTGATGCTGAAAACAGAGGTTCCCCTCATGACGGAAGAGCAGAAGCAGGATCTGAACCCCATGACCATAAAGATCAAGTGCGTCTCCTCCCTCCCGTTGCAGCCCGTGCCCATCACGGAACTAGAGGTGAGCGTGAGCCGGGACGGCTGCTGTAGGAGCGGCTCTGCCCGGCCGTCTGCCCCTCACCCGCCGTCCCCTTCCCCCCACCGGGCCCCACTGTGACGGCGCAAATTCTCTGAGGCCAGGGTTGAAAGTAGATTTCTCCAGAAAGTCTTTTTCATTATTTCTTCTGGGTACCTGGGAAGCCATACCAAACCAGCCCGGATTATTTTCAAATAATTTTCAGCATCGGCCTTTATTTCAGGAAAACAAACAGTGCCCTGATACTAGCGGTGTGCATTTGGACCACACGCTGTGTGAACGGGCAGTTTCTGATGCTACAGTCTTAGCACGTGCAAGCTTCCCTGTTTCCGTGTGAACACAGGCCTGCGCCTGCCTCCGCCTGCCAGGCCGCTTACACCCAGACCCCACTTCTGCGTGGGTGCTCTATATGCTCAGGGTGACCCATGCCAGCCCCCCACGTGCCTGTCTGGGACAGACGGGTTCCCTGTCCTGAAGGCCTCTCCTCTCCGGCTTCTCCGTGTCTGGCCCCAGGACGAGAGGAGGCACGGGGCCTATCCGCGTGGCCCTGGCCGTCCCCGGGGGTGGGGGGGCCTCGGGGCTCGCTGAGCGCTCCCCGCCGCCAGCTCAGGGCCCTGCCCGAGGCCCTGGGTCCTTGCAGTGGCCTGCAGAGCCGGCTCTGTCCTTGGGGCTCGCAGATGCCGAGCCGAAGACCACAGGGGCTGTCACGGTAGGGGGCGGGGGGCGATGAGCGCGGTGCTGGGATTTGAGGGGAGGGGAGGGGGACGGGGACAGGGGGTGACCCCGGCCCTGCCGTCTGCAGCGGCTCTGCAGCCCCGTGTATTGCAGGTACCAGTTCCACAGGGCCCCGGTGCACCGGACCGAGGGCCAGCCGCACGGGGGCCACGTGTGCTTCCAGGACGTCAACGTCATCTTCCTGGGGGCCATGCAGCCCAGCGACCTGAGGGAGTACCTCGAGGGGCCCCCCATGGTGGTGGAGGTGCACGACCGGGACCGCAAGTCCGAGAGCTGTTCCCGCAAGCCCACCCTGTTCGGGGAGGACCCGCTGGACGCGTACCTCAACCTCCAGGCCCTCATCTCCCCCGGAGACACGGAGAGCAACCCCTTTGAGGCCCAGGAGACGATGTGGGACCCGCACGGCGTGGCCCGGGTCAGCTTCGCCGACCTCCTCCTCGGCCACAAGTACCTGAACCTGGCCGCCCCCGTGCACAGCTGCGAGCCCTGGGCCGCCCCGCTGGGCCACGGCCGCAAGAGCGGGCGCGCGGCGGGGCCCCGGGGTCCCAGGGACGGCCCGATGCCACCGGGAGACTATGTGGAGGCCAGCTGCCTGCTGAAGCTGCGCGTGGATGTGGCGGTGCCTCTGCGCGGCGGGCCGGGCGGTGCCGACGCCGCGCCCTCCCCGTTTGGCCGCGTGGTCTTCGTGTTCGAGGCCGGGCGGCTCTCCCTGCTGCATGGCCTCCTGCAGGACGTCACCACGATCAACGCCAGGGCCCTGGCCCTGGACTCCTACCCGCCGGAGGACATCCAGCAGATCCTGTCCGCCTTCAAGATCCGGGTGAACACCCAGGAGCAGCCCGACCTGGACGTGCTCACCGGCATCCACCTGCTGGACGGGAAGGTCCACGTGCTCGTCCTGGAGGGCCTGGCCGACCGCGGCCTCCAGCGGCTGTGGGCCCGCCACCAGAGCCGGTACGGGGCCGCCGTCAGGGCGGTGGGGGGCTTTTGAAGTCGAGCTCGGGGTGTGTCGCCGCCGGCGGGAGGCGTCTGGTTCAGTGTCGTGTGTGTGATCAGTCGCATCTGAGTCTCTGTGACCCCATGGACTGTAGCCCGCCAGGCTCCGCTGCCTCTGGGATCCTCCAGGCAAGACTACTGGAGTGGGTTGTCATTGCCTTCTCCAGGGGACCTTCCCCACCCAGGGATCAAACCCACATCTTTTAAATCTCCTGCATTGCAGGTGGGTTCTTTACCACTGAGCAGCCAGGGAAGTGATTGACACTTTACAGTTTAACTAGACTGCTGTTGTCTCTTACTCAGATTTCACCAAAAAAATCTTTCGGTGGTTCATCTTAGTCTTCAAAGTTCACATAAATGAAAACATGACGTGTTTGTCTTTCTCTGATTTACATCACGAAGCACAAGATGGGTCCACCCGTCTTGGTGCACATGGCCGAATTTCATCATCTGTCATGGCTGCGTAATACCCCAGTGCATCTATAGATCACGTCTTTATCCTTCCATCTGTTGGTGGGCACTTAAAACAGCCATACCTGGGATGTTGTAAGTTGGGGTGCGTATATATTTTGGAAGTATTGTTTTCATTTTCTCTGGATAAATATCCAGGAGTGGAATTGCTGGATCTTCTAGGAGCCCTATTTTTAATTTGTTGAGGAACCCCCATACTGTTTTCCTTAGTGGTCAGTTTACATTCTCACCAAAAGTATACCCAGGTTCCCCTTTCCCACAGCCTCACCAACGCGCTATTTCTCATCTTTGTGATGCTAGCCATTCTGATAGGTGTGAGGTGCTATCTTGTGGTTTTGATTTACTTTTTCCTAATAACTAGTAATATTGAACTTATTTTCCTGTACCTGGTGGCCATGTGTGTACCTTCTTTGGAAAAATGCCCATTCAGTTCCTGTGCCCATTTAGTAATTGGGTTGGAGTTGCATGAGTTCTTTGTATATTTTGGATGTTAATCCCTTATCATATACTTTGCAAGTGTTCTCTCCCATTCAGTAGGTTGCCTTTATGCTTTGTTGATGGTTTCCTTTCCTGTGTAAAAGCTTTTAAGTTCGATTAGGTCCCGTTTGTTTTATTTTTGCTTCTGTTTCCCTTGCCTGAGCTGTGTCTGTGTTTGATCACTCAGTTGTGTCTGACTCTTTGTGACCCCGTGGACTGTACCCCACCAGGTGCCTCTGTCCATGGGATTCTCCAGGCAAGGATACTGGAGTGGGTCGCCATTCCCTTCTCCAGGGGAATCTTCCTGACCCAGGGATCGAACCCTGGTCTCCTGCACTGTAGGCAGATTCTTTACTGTCTGAGCCACTGGGGAGACAGACCAAAGAAAGTATTTCTAGGACCAGTGTCGAAGAGGTTACTGTTCTAACAGTTTTATGGTTTCAGGTCTTGTATTTAGATCTGTGATCAATTTTGAGTTTATTTTGTATATGATGTGAGAAAATGTTCTAATTTTATTTTTGACATGTAGCTGCGCAGTTTTCCCAGCACCACTTCTTGAAGATACTGTCTTTTCCTCATTTTATGTCCTTGCCTTTCTTGTAGAAGAAAAGTCTATTTTTAAGAAGCTAAGTTGTAAAGCTTTCAGATAAGATAGGAGGACATATTCATGACCTCTGAATAAAGACTTCTTAAATAAGACAGAGGTATTAGAATAAAGGATAAAAATGACAGAGTTGGCTATATTAAAATGAATTAACTTATGTTCATCCAAAGACACCGTAAAAAGAAGCCACAAAGTGAGGAAAAGTATTTGCAGCATATGGAGATAGTACTCTTGAGTGTGTAGAAATGCCTGTGAATGAGTAAGAAAATAAAGACATCTCAGAGGAAGAATGGACAGAAAACCCGAACCGGGAAAGCCGCAGAGGGGGACCGCCCCCCACCACCCAGCACACAGACCCCCGCGGCGGGCAGTGCAGGCCGCCTGTCGTCTCCCCAGGTTCCGGGAGATGGAGGGCCTTGAACGCCGCCCCGCGGCGGGCGCAGGGGGCGCGCGAGGGCCGGGGGGACGCAGGGCCGGGGGCCCAGCCGGCGGGTTCGCGGCGTCTCGGCGCCGGCATCCCGGGCGGGGGCACGAGCCGCTGGCGCGCTCTCGCCTCGCAGGGTCCCGCGGGCGGAGCAGGGTCCCTTCAAGGCGCTCCACAACTCGCAGCTGCGCTTCCGCCGGCGCCTCTACGCCGACCTGGAGACGGTCCTCTACCGCGTGCGGCTGCTCCAGCCGCTGGCGCAGCTGCTGGACCGCGCGGCGCTCTACGTGCGCGGAGCCGTCCCGCCGCCGGTGTTCCAGGCGCTGAGCAGGTGCGGGCGGCGCGCGGCCGGGCTTCCCCAGCTTCCCCGGGCCGGGAGGGGCGGGGGCGCCCCTCTGCCCCTGTTGGGGCGGGGGGTGGTGATCGCGCCGTCCTTCCAGCTGCGCTGACACGGGGCTCTGTACCTAGTGACCTCCCCCTGGGCCGGAAGGAGCCCTGAGCCCCACACCTCTTCTGCCAGCCTGTTGAGGACCTTCCGCGCACAGTGGGGCGGGGGTTGATGCGAAGTAGGCAGTAAGGCCACCTGAACTGAAAAGAGAACCGGAGCGGCAAGTGGGGGGCTGGGAGGACCGGGAAGGAGGCATCCCCTCACGCCCTTCCCCGGTGGGCGCAGCAAACAGAATCTGACCCCTCGTGCGTGCGCTGTGTGACCTGGGGTCAGCGCTCTGCCCGCCCCTGGTAAGATGGGGTGCCAGGTGGGTGAGGCTGAGCGGGGGCACGTCTGCCTTCCAGGATCTACTGCATCTGCCGTTACAGCTCCAGGCTCAGGGAGGTGATCACGGGAGACCTGCTGCCCTCCTCGGCCATGATCAAGGAGCTGAGCCAGGAGTTTGGGATGCCCATGTCCCAGGAAGACCTCACAGAGCGGCAGCTGCTGGCCGTGGCCCCTGCCCCGAGTCTCGAGGGCTTCCAGAGCCGGAAGACCGCCCTCGCCTCGGAGATCCACTCCCATCAGGAGAAGTACCTGCAGTGGCGGAACAACGTGATCCTGAAGAGCAGAGTCCAGAAGCAGAGCCTGATTCAGGTAGGTGCTCCCCCCGCCCCGCTGCGAGCCCTCCCGGACCCAGCCTCTGGCCTGTGTGTCGTCTCCTGCCCGGGACCCCAGGCCAGGCAGTGCCCGCTGAACGGCCCAGCCACGCCAGGTTGTACATTTCCTCCTTCCCTGCGGCCCTGGCATAGCTCATCCTTCCTCATAGGGGAAAGGAAACACTGACCTGTTTGCCCCTGAGTTCACCGTAGAGAAAGAACTGTGTGTGTGTGTGTGTGATACCTCGCTTAAGCTGCCAAGGTCATGGATGTTATGTGATGTCTGAGCAACACAGGAGTTAAGGTAATCTGTGTTAGAAAATGCCAGGGGACAGGAAGAGGACAGGAGACTGGGGAGCTGGTGAAGAGACAGGAGCGTGTGGTCTGATGGTCAAGGACCTCCCTTAACCGGTACCAACCAAAAGGGCTTAAAAACCACCACCGTCTGCGATGCCTTGAACTCTGGTGTAGGCCTTTGGTCTATGTGGGTAGAGCCACTGCCCTGGCCCCTGCCCCCCCACTTATGAAAAAACATCTTTCAGAAGTTTGTAACTTTTATGTCCATGAGCTCTTCATGAAAAGCAACAAGGAGGTTGTTTCTTTACACTGGTGTTCACCTTCTTAGCTTTTCCCCCAAAAAACACTTCTTGGATTATTTACCAATCTACCTTTACTGTTTACCTAATTCATTAGTTCAATTTTTACTTTTTATAATGTTTTAAAACATTTTCCCTATTTGTTTTTAATGTCTTAGGAATTGCTACTTTAAAATAGTTTTAGATATCTGTTCATATTAAGGTCACTAATTGAAGCCCAACCATTATTTAATTTTTCCAATTTATACTAAGATGTAACTAATGTTAAAATCCACAAGATCTATTCCTTGTCAGGGCACTTAGATCAAACCTTAGATTTCCCAGCAGTTTTATGGGCGTGCACAGCCACTGCATTCCAGTTTAAGAATCTATCGTTGTCACGAGGAGCCTTCTTACGTTCGCGGCGGTCAGATGCTGTTAGCCCTGCAGCCCCACCACAGTCCCACCAAGGGAGTCCGGGCTGGAGAGGTTCCGGGGACGGAATGCCGGCCGGGGCCAGAGAGGTTGGAGGGAATAAACTAAGCCTGACTTCTCTTTCTTTCCTTTAATTTCACGCTGTTGCTATGCAGCAGTATAGTCCATTTGGAAAATGATGCTTGTTGTCGGTGGAAAACCACCTGATCTAGTCATGACATGTACATACAGAATAGCTATTCTTCTGGGATTCCTTAGCTATAGAGGTTATTTCAGAAGCACAAGAATAGTTCCCTGTGCTGAACTTCAGGTCCTTGATCCTGGATTATCTATTAGAAATGCAGATTTCTCCGTATATGTTAATCTCCAACTCCGAATTCATACTGGCCACTCAAGGTGGCCTTTTGAAACTGTTAGAAAACTGGGAATTTCTGTTTGCTAAATTAGTCATTTTGATTTCTCTTTCCCTTTTGCTAGAATGGAAATCATATGCTTTGTCTGGCTGACTTGACATACCATATGATCCTTCAGGCTCCAGCCCTGTGGCTACCAGTGGCGTGATCAGATAATTTCAGTGGCGGCTTTTTATGGCTGGGTAATCAATCGGTCCATGCTCTAGAGGGACCACGTGTGCTTCACGCGTCCATCGGTCGGTGGAGACGGGCACCTGTGTCTGGACTCTTGTGAGCAGCGCCGTGGTGAACGCGGGGGTGCCTCTGTTGAGTTCAAACTGGATGGTTTTCTCGGGATCCAGGCCCAGGTGTGGGCGTGTCGGATCCCAGGTATAGCCCGTCTCGATAGGTTGGTTTTTTTCCCCTTTCTTCCTTGTAGGGGCCTGGGGAGCCCGTCCCTTGGACTGGCTGTGGCCAGTATACATTCCCAGCGACGGCCTTGGGGATGGGTGGCCGTGCCTCTGGTCCCGTCCCGCCTGTGTTGCTCTTGTAGACTTGTGAGGCTGGGCCGTGGGGACTGGTGGGGTTTGACTTCTCGTCGTTGTTTTGATTGACACACTTCTGTCGTGAAGGATGCTGAGCTGCTTTTCCCGTGCTGGAAGTGCAGGCTTTTTTCTTTTTGTCCCGTTTTCCTTCCCTCCAAGAGTGGTGTGAGGGAAAAGGCCCTGTGGCCTGTGGCTTCCTGAAATCGGGCTGTTTGGATGGCCACCGGGCCCTGCCCCCTGCACCGCCCCGGCCTTACAAATGCGGGGTGCCAGGAAGCGCCGGTGGCCCAGCTGCAGCTCCCAGAAGTGTCTGCAGGATGGCAGCACCTTCCCTTGCCCGCCTCGGGCACCCCGGGCAAAGCGGTGCCCCAGGGCAGGCGGGCTTTCGGAGCTGTGCCTTCGAGGGGCGTGCCTGAGCCAACACCCTGGGCGCGCCTCCCCGCATCTTCCCGCCAAGCCCCGCCCTCCAGACTCATCCCAGGCGGGGCTGCAGCAGCTGAGGAGGAGGCAGCAGGGAACCCCTGCCCCTGGTGGCAGGAGGCCACCCAAGTCCTAGACACGCCGCTTGGGACTCTGGTGCCAGGCAGAGGCAGGCGGGCGGTACAGGCTCCCTCCCAGGCGTCGGGCGGTGGGGACCCCCACCCCGAGGATGGGCTTCACGGCCCGAGTCAGGGAGGTCAGAGGGACGAAAGGAGGCATGGTTTTCCTCCCCCTTCGTCGAATGTGATGCCGATGCTCCGCTGGAGTCCTGCTCAATCGGCAGTGTTGTGCCTGTGGTCAGCGTAGTCGCCAGACTCAGGTATGGTGCGTGCACGCAGGCCATGTAGTCATTTCTTTATTTCATGGATGGGTTTGGGACAGGGCAGCGTGCCGCCAACAGGTCGGAGGAAGGAGGTCATTTTTGTGCAGTAATGGTTCCAGATTTCTGTGTCTGGGTTAGACGAAGGAAGGAAGGAAAGAAATGTACACATGCACTTCTTCACATTTTTATTTCATCCCTTTCAGAGTCCTGTGGGGTCTGGGGCTTGTGTGAACCCTTGGGCAGGGGGCGGGGCAGTAAAGGCATCAGGGACTGAGCAGCCGAGGACTCCAGGAGAGACGGCCTTGCACACCCCCCAGCCCCACACCGGGGCCAGAGCAGCTGGGCCCAGGGCTCAGGCTCCCCGTGTCATTTCATCCCTGCCCTTGTAGTCTGTACACTGAGCCCCCGGCCTTGGAGACAAACCTAGCCTTTCCCGGAGAGGGTCAGACACCAGTCCGCCTCCCTTCCTTCCCTTCGTGAGATGAACCCGCTGGCCCCGTCCGTGCGGTCAGCACATCGCCGTGCTCAGAGCTGGACCGTCCCCGTAGTTTGACGGTTCACCCGAGGATGGACTGGGGTCAGGAGGATCACCCGCACTGTGGGCGTTTCCCGAGGTGGCCTGGCTTCTAGCAGAGTGGCTCTGTGGACCCACCTGTATTTCTGGAATCCGCCGCAGCTCCTGGGCGCGCCTCAGTTCTCAGTTACACCTAATGCCCTGAGGCGGCTGTCATGAACGTTCTCTTTTGGAAAAACCCTGGATACTCCCCACCCGGCCTGCTCTCAGCCTTCATTTACACAAGCTTATCTTGAGACTGGATTGCCAAACAGCAGCAGGCTGGAAGCCAGAGACGGTCTCTCATCCCGGGTGGCGTAGGAGCCTGTGTGTGACTGCACGCGTCACCCCGGGACGCTGTCTCATCCTCGTGCGCTCCCTCACGTCCTTCCCCTCTCGTGTCTAACCCCGGATCCCCGACACTGTTCCTGCAGCCTCTCCTCTGCTCCCCGGCCCCTCCTTCCTGTTTCTTGGGGGCTGCTTCTCGTGTTTCCACCTTCCACACTCTGGGTCCTTAGGGTCACCCTCTTATCCGAGGCTGCCTCTCGGGGAGCTTGTCCGGTTGATCTCCCAGCTCCCCAGTTCATTCTGAAACTGTGTCGCCGCGGCAGTACATCTCATTCACTCATCTCCTCTCGACCCTGAGGCTTTCATAGACAGTGTTTTTGCTTTGGTCTCAATTTCTGCCTCACAGCGCTCACATCTTCACCAGGTGTTGCTAAATGACTGTGATCCTGATCTTACCTTCTTGTCCTGTCCCTTCGAGCCATCTGGTTCCACGTATGGCCTTTCGCATGACGCGCACTGCTCACTCCGGCTGGCAGTCAGGACTCCACCGCTCCCGTCAGCCCCAGGCCAGCAGAGAGCCCCAGGCCCCCAAACAAAGTCGCGGCCACTGTCTGCACCCCCCAGGCAACTGTCCGCTTCCCACCCTGGGTCAGGAGCACCGGCAGGACCCCGGGTCCCGCCGGCCCTGGGGCGAGGCTGAGCAGGGGGCTTGCCCTTTCCCCGGTGCGGACGGGTCAGTCACCCGGCCCCCGCTGTGAGCACAGCCGGACGCTGGACGTGAGGTGCTCACTGGCCCCCCCCCCCACATGTGTGGTTCACAGATGTGCCGAGGCCCCTGGAGACTAGACCTCGAGCCCAACCTGCGGCTCCCGCTGCGGCCCTCTCATCTCCAGTGTGGACGGCGGGGCCGCGTCTCTTGCTTTGGGCGGGCTCCAGACTGCTTGTGGGAACCTGGCGGTGTGACCGCCTCCCAGAGGTCACCTCACTGACGCCCACTGGCTGTAGAGGTGCCCTGTGTGGGGAATGACCGGTGTCTCCTTCTCCAGAGAAACATCTCGGCGGCCTCCCAGGTCAGCAGGAAGCCTCCCAGCTCTGCGGCGAGGGTGATGCGGGTCTCAGCCCCAGGCGCGCACACCGTGCATAACTACAGTGTCCAGACCCTGAACTCCGTGGAGCTGGCCAAGAAGGAGCTGTATCGGGAGATGGCCAAGGTGAGTGACGGCGCGGGGCCCAGAGCAGCCCAGCGTGCCCACTGCGGGCAGGGCGGGGCGGCGGGAGACCCCGTGGCCGGCAGTCAGTGGGGATCTTGGTGCAGGGGGAGCAGCTGTGTTCCCACTAAACGTGGACCCTCCACCTACAGCGGGAGGCGGGGCCCGGTGCCTGGCTGTGAACGGCCACAGGCCCCTGGCTCTCGCAGCTCCCTGCTCCGCCTGGGCCGAGGCTTCCCTCCAGCACTGGCCACTTCAGGAGCAGCCTCTCACTCAGGGGACAGGGCCCTGGCGCCTGGCCTGCTCCCAGGCACAGCGCCCACCCGTCTGCGCTCGTTCACAGGAGCCGGGCAGCAGGTTCACGTACTCGCAGAAGTACCTGTCAGCCATGGTGGGGCCCCTGGACCCGGAGGAGGAGGAGAGGAGGGCCCGCAGGGAGTCCCGCCAGGCCTGGCGCACGCCCATCGGCTTCCAGACGGCGGGTCTCCACAGCATGGGCACGACCCGGCCCCTGGGGCTGCCGCCCATCAGCGCTGCCACGGAGGTGGGTGCCAAGAGTGGGGCTGGGGCGGGGGTCCGCAGGGCCTCCCCTGACCTGCTGCCCGGCGCAGGAGTGGAGGGAGAAGGCCCTGTTCGCCAACCTGCTGGGGCCGGTGCTGCAGCGGGAGAGGTGGCGCTGGGACCGGCGCCGCCAGGACTTCGACCTGTACACGCGGCCGCCGGCGTTCCTGGAGCTTCCGCCCGCACCCAAGCCCGGGGCAGGTGAGAGCGGGGCCTGGGCTCTGGGCGGTACACCCCGCTCCACTCTGCGCCTTCCCTCTCAGCCGTGAGAGGGCGAGGCTGGGAGGCAGGCCCAAGGCCCCTCACGCTCGGCACCGTGATGTCCACGGCCGCCTCGGAGGCTCCTCGGGACCCCACTTGTCCCTGCACGGGGAAGGGCCATGACGACCCCTCCGTCCTCGTCAACCCCTTGGATATGAGAAGGGACCACAAACGTTTATAGGCTGAGAGAGAGCCAGAACCTTAGTTCAGGTTTGCCAGACGCCCTGCCCAAGAGGCTGGGTCAGGGCCACTCGGATCTCCCCTGTTCCTGCGCTCCCACGGGCAGCTGGCGACGGAGCCTGCACCAGGAGCGTCAGCTGAAGCGCCGTGGGGGCCGGCACCTCCCAGGCTCTGGGCTGCGGAAGACCCCTGCTCCCTGTCGGGGGTCCCTGGCCCAGGGTCACGTGGGTGGCCCAGCCCGGGAAGGCCTGGCTCGGCTCCCCGTCCCCTCTGGGATGAGGTCCCCCGGGAGCACGGGCAGGCGCGTGCTCCCCTCACCTCCACGCGGTGAGAACAGCCCCGCACAGACGGAGTGGGCCCTGGGCAGGCTCCCGTGCAGCCGGGCCACTCCCAACGGCTCCACACGGGAGACACAAGCTCTCCATCCTGGGCAGAGCACCTCCTCGCCCGCGAATCACTCATAGTTTTAGAAACGACTTCCCCACGAAGCCCCAAGTCGGACCTTTGGGAGAAAGGCTGTCACGGTCCTGGGGGCCCCCGCGGGCGGTGACTCCTCAGGGGAGCAGGAGAGCCTGGGCGTCTCACGGCAACGTGGAGGGTGAGCTTTCTGGACAAACCACCCAGGAGCCAGACCAGGGCCTGAAGCCCGCCAGGTGAGCCCGCGGAACAAGGATGTCAGTGAGGAGCAGACAGGGCCCGGACATGGGCCCGCTCGAGCCGGGCGGGACGCCGCTGTGCTCGAGGGGAGGCCGGGGAGCCCCGGTTCAGCCCTGCTGCCCCTGCAGCGTCAGCCCAGCAGCCCAGCGCCGAGGCGCACAGCCCTCACGCCGAGGACCAAGGGCCCGGAAGCCGGCCCCAGACAGCAGGCCTGAGGGTCAAGCTCTGTTCACTCAAGGCTGGCTCAGAGGAGACGCGTGTCTAGACTGCCGACACTCGAAGGGCAAACAGACTGTGCTGAACACTTCTGGCACATTTTAAGCGCCTTTCCTTCCAAATTAAAACCAACGACACGCATGCAGTTTTCGAGCTGTTTCTTGGAGAACACCGGGCCCTGTGCCCCCGGCCTCCTCCAGGCGCCGTCCCCGAGCCGGCGCATCTCAGCAGCTCCGTGCTCACCCCGTGTACACTCAGGCCGAGACTGCAGCGGGGCCCACAGGTCGGGGGCCCAGAAAAGGCCCGTCGGGTGAAGAGGAGAAATGGTCAATTTGTAATAAACCAAGTTCGCCACCTTCGGGCTGCTGTGGGCATGTCCAGGGCGGCCGTGGGGACACGGGCCCTCTTCAGGACGTCCGGTCTAGAGGGTGGGTGCAGATGTAGGCCCGCTTCTCGAGGATCTGCTGGGACACCTTCTTGACCAGTTCATCCAGGTTTTCTGGAGAATCTAGGGAAACAGGAGAGTGTTGTGGCAGCAGAAGCACTGCTGGAGCATCTTCTCCAAGGTCAGCTCGCCCTGTGGAGGAGCCCTGAAGGCCCCAGCGCCGCGCGGGGAGGCGCCTCGGGGCTCAGGGAGAAAGGAGGGCGGGAGCCCCGGGGGTTCAGACGTCTCCCCACGGTGCCCGGTGAGCTCGGCGCCCACGGCGGCTGGGGCAGGTGCCGCTCCATCCGCTGCTCAGCAGGTGAGGGTCCCCCCGCCCCCCAAGCCCAGCACCCACTCACGCTTGTCCAGCTGAGACAGGGTGAAGAGATTCTGGTGGTAAGCTTCTGAGCAGAAGATGTTGGCCAACAGAACCTGCCAGAACCAACATCCCCGAGGATGACTGCCGGGAGCCCTGCAGTCTGGGCCTTGCACAGCCCTCCCTGGAGCCCGACCTGTCTGTCCGCCCAGGCGGGCACCTTGCAGGTCAGGCAGCCGGGCTGAGAAGCCGTGGCTTTAGGTTCTAAAGAGCCCTGTCCTGGGGGGGTGACTCAACACCTCCTTGGCACGAGGGTGCCCCCACCCCAAAGCCGTGGCCAGAGCACGTCCAGACGAGCACACACACAGCGGTGAGGACGCCTGGGCCCAGGGCCCCGACCGTCACGTCCTCTTCTCTCCAGCAGGAAGGCGAAAGGCAGCCTTGCGTCCTGGGCAGCACAGTCCGCCCGCTGGGGCTGAGCGCGCCGGGCCCTGCCAAGGCTGCAACTCGGCAACACCACCAACCTCGCCAACCTCCCGCGGCTCCAGGTCACCCGGAGGGCACCACACGCTCACCCCGCCGGGACCCGGGCCTGCACCCACCCCGCCCCGCCAGCCTCAGTAAAGCGCAGTGAGATGAAGCCGCAGCAGTGTTGTGGCCCGGCAGGGCTTACCTCGTGGTCGTGGTCCCGCAGCCCCAGGCGGATGGAGCGGCTGGCCCGAGACAGCACGGCCGCCATCCCGTACAGGTTGATGAGCACGTTGGCCACTCGCTTCAAGACCAGCTGCTCCTCCACGATGGTCTGGGAACACAGGGTGGCGGGAGACGTGGCCCCTGGGACCCCTGCCCCACAGTCCTCACCGGGGCCCACTCTGTGCCTCACTCTGCACCCCGAGGAGCGGGGCCTTCCCTTAGCTCCATCCAAACGTGGGCGGAGACACGTCCCTGAGGCTGGCTGAGGCCAGAGGCCGGAGCTCCATCACTTCAGCTACAGCAGACACGGATCAGCTCTCAAAACCCAGGGCCACGTGGGGCTGCCCCTCCTGGCCTCGGGGCCCCTCACCACCTGGGAGCTGCCCCTGGCAGGGCTCCTCTACCCCCGCCTCTGGCGAGCCGAGTGGCCCACGGGGCAAGCAGCCACGGCCAGCTCCGCTCCACACCCCAGTGCTCCAGGGTGACCAGGACTGCCTTCCAGGCCTGGGCCCAAGGCGGACACTCGCTGGAGTGTCGGCTCACAGATGCTAGCCTGCCAGTGTCCCCGCCCCAGGTACCTTGCCAAAGCGAAGCAGCAGGGTCTCCACAGAGCGGCCAAAGTAGTACACGTTTTCCTCGAGCTTGTGGGCGCTGTCCTGCCGGGCCAGGGGAGGGCTCAGCTCAGCCCCGCCCGCTGTGGTGCCCAGGCCCTCCCGCCACCGCGACGGTGCGGACAGGGCCACCCGGGGTCCCGTGGACCGCTGGTCCTCCCCAGTGCCCCATACCGACGGGGGCCGGCTTCCCACTGGGCCCACTCACCGCAAGGCTGGGGTGCACAACTCCAAGCTTCCCTGTCAGACCCAGGTCCACGGTGCGGCCCAGGGAGTCCCGAAGCCTCTGGCCCACGGTCTCCATGATGGTGGTCACGTTGCCCCGTTTGAGCTCACTGCAGAGAGCGCAGGCCCTGTGAGCTGGGGCCCCGAGACCGGTCCTGTTGCCCACAGCTTGAGGGCGCCCCTGGCGGCTCCAGATTACATCAGGGCCCTGCCCCTCCTGTCGGGAGGCAGCCAGGAGGTGCCAAGGTGACTGTCTGAGAGTTACCTCGTCGCCCTGGTTCTAAAAGCCACGGGGGCAGACGGCAGGGTGACCTCGGGGCAGGACCCTGGTGGCTTCCCCAGGCAGCTGTCCCCCTCACCCCCATAGCCCAGGAGTGAGCTGAGCCCCACCAGGCTGTACCCCTCGTCCTGGGAAGGGGCAGCCCCTTCCTCCAGCTGCTCCAGCACAGGCCTCTCCCCCTCTGCTGGGCAGGGGGGCCAAGGGGGCAGAGGTGGATGCGGCACCTACTTGACCCTTGCAGTCAGAATGCGGCCGGCGTGCTGTAGGCCTGTCAGGGCGATGTACATGCGGAGGATCTCGTTGGTTCCCTGGGGCCGACATTATCCAGGTCAGAGGCCACCCCCGTGGCCAGCTAGGCCATGCTACTGCCCGCTAACCCTCGGGAAGCAGCTGGGAGCGGGGCTGTGGCAGGCAGGCTACTGACCCCCGGGGGCCCGGCCCCATCCCATGACTGTAGCCCCCCGGGGGTCCTGCCCCACGCATGGCCACCCTGCAGGAGGCACGCCTTCCCCCAAGCCCCTGCCTCTGTCTCTTTAAGGGAGAGGCAGCTTGCCCCAGGTGGTGAGGGATGCTGGACCCAGGGCACAAGTGCCGGTGGCCACTCTGGTCCAGGCCCGGCTCCCCTGGGAAGTAGCTGGCTGCTCCCCCGTATTGGGTGTCAACACCCACGGGGCCCCGCCCCCAGCACCCTGAGTCGTGGGACCTTGGGAGGCAGACTGGGGGTGGCTTGTGCCCGTTGCGCGTGATGGTGCTGTGGGTCAGAGGGGCGGGGGCTGGACTGAGGCCACACCGCCGGGCTGGCTCCTGGAGAGGCTCCTCCGAGAGCTGGTGGGAGCAGGGTGGCCCCCAGGCTGACCGAGCCTGTCCTGGGCAGTCTGGGCTTCACGCTGGGGGCCCTGCACCCCTGCTGAGCACCCCACTGGCCATGGGGGACCGACACGTCCAGGCAGGGGAGGGCCTCGGGAGGGCGGTCCTGGGCAGCCGCGCCGTGACACGGAAAGTGCCCGTGGCCTTGGCTGGCCGCACCGTCCATCCACCACGGGCGAGGACGCGGGCCACTGGTGGCCAGCACGGTCTTCCTCTCTGTGGAGGAGCCGCCCGGGGGCCCAGCCTGGCGTGTGTGCACAGGCCTGCCAGCGCACACCCACGTGCAACCTGAAACCCTGCCTTCCCCCGCCACGGCCTCGGCCCACACCCCTGCCACCCACCCCTTGGGGGATCTTGGAACACAAACACAAACAAGCCATTCTCTGCTCCAGAGTTCCCCACCCTCATAGTAAGTTCCAGGGTGCTCTGAATGCTAGCTGGGGTCCTCTGGCTGGCACTCACTGGCCGCCCGCTTGCTCGGGCCCCGGGCCCAGAGCTGTCTGCTGCTCCGTCTGTCCTTCTGCTCCACCTTGTGCTGGCGTGAGGCTCCATCAAGGCCTGGCACATGCCACTCCCTGCCGGCCCCTCGGCCTGGTCAAAGGCCCTTCCGCCCCCAGGCTGAGTTTGCTGGCTCCCTGAGGCCCCGGGCCCTCCAGGGGGGCACACCTCTGCCCCCTGCACTGGTATTCTGCAGCTGTCCTCCACTGGTCAGGCCCAGACAACCGGGCATTTCTGGGCCCCAGGCCCTTCCTCCCTCCACCCAGCATGTGAGCTCACAACAGCGGATTCCCTGGGCGCGCCCTCGGGGGGGACCCGGGGAGGCGGACGCCCCTGCCCCCTGCAGAGGGGCATGCAAGCAGGTGGGAGGGGCTCGCGCTGGCGGGCAGGACGGCTCACCTCGAAGATGAGCAGGATGCGGCTGTCGCGCAGGAGGCGCTCGTGCGGGTAGTCCCTGACGTAGCCCGCGCCGCCGAGGACCTGCAGCGCCTCGCTCACGCACGTCCAGGCGCCCTCGGAACTGAACACCTGCCGTGGACGCGGGCAGAGGTCAGCACGGGCTGCCGGCAGGGGCCGCCAGGGAGGCCTAGACAGAGAGTGGGCTTCGGGACGGGACCACCCGACCCGGGGAGGGGCGCTTCCTGTCGTCTCACGGGTGGCCCTAAACTGACTTCTCCTGCCGCCCAAGACAAAAGACAGGAAATGCTGGTGTTTGCCGGGCCAAACACTCATGAAAGGCAATTCTGATACCGAAACACAGGAAGGCCACAAGCTAGAAGGCAGGCCTTCGCAAGGCAGCCCCACTGCTCTTTCCGGGGGATGTGGAGTTATACTTTCCTCCTTTCACGTGATCAGTGGTCAGCTGGTGACAACCTGGCAAATAGCCCAGCAGGAGCCCAGCGGGGCTCTGTCCCTCTGCCACCCTGCCCCCAGCGGGGTCCCAGGGTGGCTGGCGGGGGCACCGCGTCAGTGCCCAGGCAGCCGCTGGTTGACAGGAGGCCGGCAGGGGCGCTGTGCGCGGGTTACCTTCACCATGGCGGCCTCGATGGAGCAGTCGGGGAAGCCAGGCGCGTCCAGCATCGCTGCCGTGAGGTAGGCCATGCTTTCCATCACGTAGGCCTTCTGCGCCATCAGGGCAAACTTCTCCTGGAGTGTTCAGAAGAACAGTCAAGACAGACCTGCTGCGCAGAGACCCAGGCCCGCCAAGCCACAGAGCGCGCCCAGGGCCAAGCCTGCCTTCGCCCCAGACCCCCGCCGGAAGGACCCTGCCCACCCAGCCCCGGCCTCCGCACCTGAATCAGGCCGAACTCACTGAGGCTCCTGCTGAACTGTCTCCTCGTGCAGGCGTACTCGGCGGTCATTTCTGAGCAAGAGCAAAGAAAAAACAATTTTCGCGGTCCTGAAATGCTTTCCTAAGTCATCACCCACACACACTCAGACGGGACCCACGAGAGGCAGGTCCCCTGAGACCAAACAGTCTGGACATCATAGCCCTGCCTTCCAGCGTCTCCAGGGAGGGGTGCCTGTCCCCTCTGAGTGGTGTCCGGGGTGGGGGATAGAGGGGCGCAGGGGCCTGGATCAGACATGCGGGGACGTGGCCTCCCTGCCCTCATCAACACTTGACCTCAGGGCCGCCAGGCTGGGGCGCCACAGAGGGGCTCACACCTGCGGGGGCGGCCCGTGGCCCATGCGTGCTTCGGGGTCCCAGGTCAGCCTTGAAGGCACCGAGCGCCCACAGCCTCCCCGTCCCACTGCTCCCCAGACACCACTCACTCCCAAGATGGTCTCCCACACGCCCAGGATCCCAGGGCCTCCATGTCCTCTGAGCACGAGAGCAAAGCTCTCGCCCTGAGAAGCTTTCCAGACAAGGCAACAGAGTCCAGATGGACCCAGGGCCGTGGCGGCAGCTCAGCTCAGGGAGATGGGCCCCGAGCGTGCAGGCTGACGGGGGCAAGGCCTCGGGCAAATCGCTGCCCCCTGTGAGCCTGGGTCTCCTCTTCTGTAAACGGACCCCACCCTGAACTCCAAGGCACCCCCCGAGTGCCCCGTGGCGAGCGGCCCCCGGCATGCCTGCGCCTCAGCCACATCCCTCCGGCAAAGCAAAGCCAGCAGTGATGTTTCATGCTCCCAGACCCTAGCAGGCTGTTCTAACTTCACTGGCAAAGGGAGGGAGCTCTGGGTTTCAGGTACCCTACTAGAAGAAAGGAACCATCCAGCGGCTGGGAGACCAGGGTTCCCAACCTGACCTCATTGCCCCCCGCTGCGAGACACCCATGGAGACACCTGTGGAGCACTGCCATGAGACACCTGCGGAGCAGCCCCCCACCGTGAGACACCCGTGGAGCACCACCCCACCGTGAGACACCCGTGGAGCACCATCACCAGGCCTGCAGGTGTCTGGCTCACATTCGCACATTTGCTCAGCAGCCCTCACCTCCCCCAGAACGTGCCCCTCCCCACCTTGTGCATGCCAGGATGTGAACCCTGGCCCCGCAGGGCCGCCTCCGTGCACCCTTCCCTCCAGATCAAGCCCGGATCCCAGGCTTGAACGGGACCGTCTGTCAGGGGCCGGCTCAGCACCGGCCCGCCCTGCTGCCCAGGGGCACGGGGAGCCCCGGGCTAGGGTGGCAGGGGCCAGGCTGCCCCCACTCACCTACCGATCAGCTTCTTGAGCATCCCGGCCACTGTGCTGCCCATGCTGAAGCGCCCGCTGTTGAGGATGTTCATGGCCACCTGCAGGGAGAGGGGGCTCAGCGCGGGTCATCCCGAGGGTCTGGCTGGGGAAGCCCGAGGGCCCTGGGGGCACAGAGCGCAATAGCGCTCGTCCACTTTGGCCAGAGGCTTTCTTGAAGACCACAGGGGTGCTCGGAGGAGTTAAGCGCCCTGGGCTGGGGAGCAGTCTCCACCCCTCAAGACCAGCCTGTGGTCACTGTGATGCTCACAGACATCCCTACAGTCAGCCCAGAAAGGAAGGGGACGCCCTCTGTGCCTTGGGGCAAGGGAGCTGGGGCTGAGACTAGCTGGGCGTCTGCCTCAAGCGCCTCAGCGTCAGGGCCGCTTTAAGGGGTGAAGAGCCCCTGGCGGTGCCAGCCCCTGCCTGGCGGGCACGGGGCCCGCCCTTCTGCCACAGATGTGCTCCCCGCCGCCAGTTCCCATGGTGACCTCTGTCCTCTTCCGACCCCAACTCATGACCTACAGCGGCGGCGAGCGGACACACTGCTACCCAAGCGCCAGGCGCCGGGTCCGGGGAGGCGCCCCCTGCAGACCCCAAGGGGCATGGACACCGCAGCCCCCGGGCAGCACAGTCCAGCGGGGGGCGGGAGGTGGGGAGGAGGGGGCTCGAAGACCGAGAGGGCCTGGGGCCTGCCCGCCTCGCTCAAGCCCCTGCGCCCCGGGCGGAGGCCTGGAGGCGGGGCTGTGTCTGGGGGCAGCAGTGCACACTGCTCACCTAGGTGACTCGGATTAAGCAAACATGCCTGAGTGTGAATGTGTGATGAGCTCCTCAATAAGCTGAGTGGGGACTCTCAGCACACATCCTGTGCGGCTGGGGAGACTGGAAGCATCTGCTCCAGTCACTGGGCAACAGACTGGGTCCTGGCAGGTGAGTCCACGGCAGCTGGCACGGGGCGGGCAGCTCGGTAAGCCCCAGTGCAGAGTGACACGCAGGCCCTGGGCCCCCGAGCCCCGACGTCAGACCTCCTGTGTCTCGGGACGCGGGACTACGAGGGGAAGCGACTCCCCACCTGGGGTCCTGGAATCTTCCCACTGGGCTCTCGGGAGGCCAGCTCACAGACATGAACAAGGTCCCCTCACGGCCCCTTCACAGTTTATCCTGAACTTCACTTACGACAACAGGAAGGGAAGGCTGGATGCCAGGCCTCGCCTCCTGGGGGATGATGGAAGCTTGGCAGGCTTGCCCAAGCTGAAGGGGCTCCTGGGCCCAGGCGTCCCTCCCTCCCGACCCGGATCCTGCCGCCTCTTCACCTTCCCACCGCGGAGCCGGCTCACCTACAGCTCTGCTCCGGATCCCAGACACGCCGTCCCTGCGGCACCCCACCGCACCGGCCAGCCACCTCTGCCCCCCAAGAACATCCTCCTTGACCGCACGCTGGCCTCTGCTCCCCGGGCCTGTGGCCATCCCACCCTCCATCTCTGGAATCACCCCCAGCGTTTCGTGCTTTGCAGTGTTGAGGCTGACTGGTGGACAAGCCCAGTCATCACAAAGCAGGGCTTTAGAAATGTATTTCCTTCTGTGTGTTAAAACCATCACTTTTCACCTAACACAGTGGAAAAGAAATTTGTTAAATGCTGCGCTGAGAAGGACTGGGCAAAGACCTCATGTACAGCTCAATTCTCCAGCAGGCAACGTGGCAACACAGACCAAGAACTTAAAATGTTCAGGCCCTCTGACCTGGAAACTCGGCATCAAACTCAGGAGATAGTGGGACATGTGTGCAAGGCGTGTGCAAGGACCCACATCACACAGTGTGGGGCCCAGTAGGGAGGGTGAGAAACGCTAACTGCTCGATCCTGGGGACTGGGTGACTGATCTCAGCACAGGGGCGACACTGCAGCTCTCCACTTCAGAAAACCTCACTGCCCAGCGTGTGGAGACCACATGGGCTCGCTGGCGAGCGAGAAACGCCACTGTCATCTCTTACATGCGCACAAACATTTCAGCTCTGCAAACTCAGGAAGGTCAACACTGGACTGCATCTCCGGGGCTGGCCTTCGGGGAGCCCGGGGCCCCTCCCTGGGGGACAGCCGCAGAGGATGCCCCCTGCGCCTACCCCTCCCACACTCTGCTCCGCTCCCCGGGCGGCGGGGGCCTGGCTGGTGCCCTCAGTTGGGTCTCTTACCGTCTGTAAGGCCAGGGAAGTCCTGCTTTGACTCCTATGCACAGCCCAGGTGGGGGCAGCTTCCCCCAGGGTGAAGACACTTACCCCAGGCCAGATTGAAAATTTAAAACAGGATGAGTGTACAAGCTCGCAAGACGTGGAAAAGCTGGACCCCTCGGATCCACGCATTGCTGGTGGAAATGTGCAACAGGGCAGCTACCGTGGAAGAGTCTGGTGGGCCCTCAGAGCGCTCAGCGTGCGACCCTGCGTCCCCCAGCCGTGCCCCAGCAGGACGACAAGCAGTGTTCCCACACAAACACGCACGTGAGCATTCACAGTAGCATGATTCAAACGGCCTGAAAACGAACCAACCCAAGCATCCCTCAGCTAATGACAACTGAACATGAGGTAGTCCGTTCACCCGACACCTCTGCGACTTGGCTACAGAGTGTGAGAGCAGCCCTACACGGATCGCGTCGCAATGGAACACCCCAGCAGGCAGGCCCACAGACGCAGACGCCCCAACAGTGACGGCCGGGGGCTGGCGGGGCAGGGGAGGCGTGGCGCTGCGCTCCAGGGTGACGTGTCTGACATCAGACACGGCGCGGGCGCTGAGCCCAGGGCCGGTCCTGAAACCACCACGGCGTGTACGGGAGGTGGTGAATCCTGCCCCATGAGTTACCTGTCCATGAAAAACGATACACTAACTCCAAGAAACAAGGTCAGGGCGGGCACTCGGGACCCCGCGCTGTGCTCCCTGCTCCATGGGCTGCCCTCCCAGAACTGCAGGCAGGAACCAGGCCTGCTCCAGGCAGACACGGCCTCCAGCCGGGTGGGGGATCACCCAGAGCCCGGTCCTCTCCGCTCCACAGGCCCTGAGCGTGAGCCTCCCTGCCCGGGCAGCAGGAAGCAGTCCGGAACGGTGGGCAACGCACCTTAAAGCCGCCTCCGACTTCTCCGAGGACGTTCTCCACGGGCACCCTGGTGTTCTCGAAGTGGACCTCGCAGGCTGGAACACACGCCGGCCAGGACCTCAGTGGAGGGGCCCCGGGCACTCGGCCCCCGACCCGCACGCGGGCCACGCGGCTCCCTCGCTCGTTCAGACCCTCCGTGGTCTGAGCTGAGAGGCTGAGCCCCTCGGCCTGAGGGGCCTGTGAGGGCCATGTGGCTCTGGCCAGGCCAAGGGCCATGTACAGGACGCTGGTCTCAAGTGAACCAAGAGTGCACTGGGCTGCAGGCGGGCTTGGGTGGGGAGCGGGGAGCGAAGGAGGAGGGGGCCCGGGGGAAGATGGGGGTCTGTGGGACTGAGCCCCGTGACCAGGAGCCCTCCGGCCCGGCCTCCCCTGAGGCTGCGCGTCCCGCCGGGCAGCAAGAACCTCACCTGGAAGTCTCACCGCCCCAATCTCTCTCACACAGTTTCTCTCACATACACACGCATAAACGCACGCACATTTCCTGTCGCACACACATTTTAGTAGCTCACACACATACTTTCTCTCACATGTGCACACACACATGCATGGACCACACACTTCCTCTCTCGCACACATACACACACACACACACGCATGAACCACACTTCATCTCTCGCACACGCGCGCACACCTACACATGCATGGACCACACACTTCATCTCTCATACACGCGCGCACACATGCATGCACCACACACTTCATCTCTCGCACACACGCACACACACATGCATGGACCACACACTTCATCTCTCATACACGCGCGCACACACATGCATGGACCACACACTTCATCTCTCATACACGTGTGCACACACACATGCATGGACCACACACTTCATCTCTCATACACGTGTGCGCACACACATGCATGGACCACACACTTCATCTCTCATACACGCGCGCACACATGCATGGATCACACACTTCATCTCTCGCACACACGCACACACACACATGCATGGACCACACACTTCATCTCTCATACACGTGCGCACACACACACATGCATGGACCACACACTTCATCTCTCATACACGCGCACACACATGCATGCACCACACACTTCATCTCTCATACACGCGTGCACGCACACATGCGTGGACCACACACTTCATCTCTCATACACGCGCGCACACACACACATGCATGCACCACACACTTCATCTCTCATACACGCGCACACACATGCATGCACCACACACTTCATCTCTCATACACGCGTGCACGCACACATGCGTGGACCACACACTTCATCTCTCATACACGCGCGCACACACATGCATGCACCACACACTTCATCTCTCATACACGCGTGCACGCACACATGGCGTGGACCACACACTTCATCTCTCATACACGCGCACACACACATGCATGGACCACACACTTCCTCTCTCACACACACGCGCACACACATGCATGCACCACACACTTCCTCTCTCGCACACATGCATACACACACACATGCATAGACCACAGACTTCCTCTCTCACACACACGCATGGACCACACACTTCATCTCTCATACATGTGCACACACACACATGCATGGACCACACACTTCATCTCTCATACACGCGCGCACACATGCATGCACCACACACTTCATCTCTCGCACACACGCACACACACATGCATGGACCACACACTTCATCTCTCATACACGCGCGCACACATGCATGCACCACACACTTCATCTCTCGCACACACGCACACACACATGCATGGACCACACACCTCATCTCTCATACACGCGCGCACACACATGCATGGACCACACACTTCCATCTCTCATACACGCGCGCACACACATGCATGGACCACACACTTCCATCTCTCACACACACGCACAGCACCACTCACTGTTGGAGCCTCGAATGCCCATCTTATCCTCGGGTTTCCCATTGGTGACGCCACCGAAGTCTCTCTCTACTATGAAGGCTGTGATCTTATCCTTCACTGAGCCATCGGAATCAACAACCTCCGTTTTTGCAAACACAGTAAAGACGTTGGCCAATCCTCCATTGGTGATCCAGACCTGAGGAAAGAAAGCAGAAGGACTCCAGAGAAACCAAACGACTCCAGGCCACCTATCAGCATCGGCCGCCCATCACAGCTCAAGACAGCAGAGCGAGGCTTTCCCCGGAGGGGCGTGTGTATCTGAGTTTCTGTGTGTGTGTGTGTGTGTGTGTGTGTGTGTGTGTGTGTGTGAGAGGGGCGTGTGCATCTGAGTTTCTGTGTGTGTGTGTGTGTGTGTGTGTGTGTGAGGGGCGTGTGTATCTGAGTTTCTGTGTGTGTATCTGAGTTTCTGTGTGTGTGTGTGTGTGTGTGTGTGAGGGGCGTGTGTATCTGAGTTTCTGTGTGTGTGTGTATCTGAGTTTCTGTGTGTGTGTGTGTGTGTGTGAGGGGCGTGTGTATCTGAGTTTCTGTGTGTGTGTGTGTATCTGAGTTTCTGTGTGTGTGTGTGTGTGTGTGAGGGGCGTGTGTATCTGAGTTTCTGTGTGTGTGTGTGTATCTGAGTTTCTGTGTGTGTGTGTATCTGAGTTTCTGTGTGTGTGTGTGTGTGTGTGTGTGTGTGAGGGGCGTGTGTATCTGAGTTTCTGTGTGTGTGTGTATCTGAGTTTCTGTGTGTGTGTGTGTGTGAGGGGCGTGTGTATCTGAGTTTCTGTGTGTGTATGTGTGTGTGTGTGTGAGAGGGGCGTGTGTATCTGAGTTTCTGTGTGTGTGTGTGTGTGTGTGTGTGTGTGTGTGTGAGAGGGGCGTGTGTATCTGAGTTTCT